>NC_053026.1:259352164-259669173 GCF_003073215.2 Triticum urartu | reverse complement strand
TGCATCAAGTATGAATTATTAATCTTTACGTGACATGCCATTTTCAACAATAAGTAACACTGCTTCATCGTACCAGGAGGTTTCGAAGGCACGCAATGATTGTGAAACATGTGGAGATACTTTCGAGTCAAGGTACCCTCCCTGCCCTCTCATTTATTTTGCTGCCACATGCCCATTACATTTTGTTAACCTGAAATAACCTTTATGTTTCATTCAGGAGCAAGTTGTTTTCTCATTTGGAAGAAACAGGTCATGCTGTGATCAAGGCACGACAGAAAAAGCATTAAGGCGAGGAATAATTAGATATTTTTTGTTTGAGCATTCTCTCTCCCAGTTCTAGTTGGTGGTAGCATGTCGATATCAGTGCTCTGCCATTCTTGTAACATGTCTTGTTTTGGGCGCCTCCATGCACATGAAGGTTTTGACCTGAAATCAGTTTCCCTTCCCCTCGTCTTGTTTGTAGGGAGGTGCTTGCTGTCTTTGGTTTAACACATTAACAAACAGAGTGAAAACACCATATCACCCAGGGAATCCTGTTTATGAAAATGTCATTTGATAAATAGTTTCTTTCTCATTTTTGCCAACCAACAAAGACAAGACACACATAGTGCTACTTTGACAGGATGTGACAGACAAATCTTAGGGAGAGGGTAAGTTTCTGTGGTCATGCCACTTGTTATTCTTGAAAAAACGTAGCGTAACAAACTGAGTCGATCCGATGTTGTGCAACTTTCTACTACTATGTTCATTCATTCATGCACCTTAAGCAAACATTGCAAACTGTGCTCAGCTATTTAAAAAACAAGTAATGTTGGTACATAAGTATCGAGTATTTAGTTAATAATGGAGCGATGTCGAAAACTTTTCTAAAATAAAGCAAGGATTTTCATTGCAATTCCAGCCCATTTCTGCTAGCTCACATGTCTGATCCGTCATCACCCTCAAGCCGTTCACAACCTTGACAACTTGAATTTAGCAACAAACTGGGTGTAAAAAGTTCTAGTCCAAGCCTTCCTGTAACAAAAGAATTAGGATACTAACCACCCACTAACAGACCACACAACGGAAGCAGTTCACTTGAATTTCTGCGAACTGAGAGGCGAGAGTAGACGCATAATGATATTTTTTGTAGACAAACATTCTTGAGTGTTTTTCTCTACATATAAAATTTCGTGATGCTTTGGGTAAAAAAAACAACACAAATGATAAGTATCTGACAGTCAGGTTTTTGGACATTCAACCCGGACGTTGTTTCTACACCACGTTCTTTTTGCATGACCCACTTCGCCTCTCCGCCTTATCCTCCCAACTGCTAACCACACTTTCCCCACCACCAATTCTCTCCCCCCCCCCTCTCTCTCTCTCTCTCTCTCTCTCTCTCTCTCTCTCTCTCTCTCTCTCTCTCTCTCTCTCGTGAGGGCCACGACAAGGCTCACTGGCGGGGGACAAGGGAGTGCCGGCGATTTGATGCGGGGCATCCTATGAACATCATCATGTCAAGGGCCCGTTTGGCAAGTGACACGTGCAACATCTAATTTACATACATAAAGGTGAATCATCTCCTTTACACGTGTTCACTTGACCCCTTCAAGGATGGGAAAATTTTGTTTTTGCCACTCTAGATTTTGCCAATTTTCCTTATGCCATTGTAGATTTTGACATTTCACTTTTGCCACGCTTAGCTTTTGACAATTATCACAATTGCCATTCTGTGGCAAAAGCTAAATAATTTTATTTCATTTTTTCCACTCTTAGCTTTTGAAATGTATCACAATTGCCACTCTGAAAATTTTGCTTTTGCCATCGGAATGGCAATTGTGATAATTATCAAAAACTAGGAGTGGCAAAAGTGAAATGTCAAAATCTAGAGTGGCATAAGGAAAATTGGTAAAATCTAGAGTGGCAAAAACAAAATTTTCCCTTCAAGGATGGTATACTACTTGACACTCCACTCGTGTGCATACATAGGTATTGTCGGAACGCCACGGACGACGAGGAGGAGTGCGAGCGCAATTGTACAACTACACCATCCGCGAGGGAAGCGTGGAAGCGAAGACGGAAGAAGATGGAGCTGCAGAGTCTACAGCGTCCGGACGACTGGAAGCCACCGAACGCCCGACACTCTACAGTGCCCAGATGGCCGACGTCCACCGGACGTCCGACGCACCCTCGACCAGCAGCAGACCAAGTCTACAGTGCCCGGACAACCGTCGAACACCAGACGTCTGACAACCTCCAGCCATTGGACGTCCGACGCCTACCGGAAATCCGGTGCCACATGTCCAGAGCCAAAACGTCGGAAGTCCGACGCCCTCCGGACGTCCGGACCCCCGAGAGCCACCGGACGACCGACATCCCTCGGACGTCCGGCACCTACGCAAGCGCAGCCGGGCCAGATGCCCATGTATCCCCTCTTCACTTATCCCTTTGTGGCTTAGACTATAAATAGACCTTCCCCTTCTCCTTTCTAGGGTTTGCATACACTACAAAAAAACTACACTTCCGTGATGATACTTGTTTGTCACAGTAGGTCATGTTTTCTGTCATGCATGTACATCCATGACGATTTTATGATAGAATCAAGATAGTCATACCTGTGCTGTCGTAGAAGTGTTCCATGACATTACCAAAATTATCATCACAGAAGTGTTCACTTCCATGACGATAAATGCCGCGTCATGGAAGTGCTTTCGTCAAGGGTGACCGACACGTGGCATCCACCGTAACGGGTCGCCGTTAAGCTACCGGGTCCGGTTTTGGATCTGATAACCCGCCAACAGCCACGACCAATGACGATTTTCGACGTGTAAAATTCTCATTGGCCGACGGAACCACGTGTCAGCTCCACGTTGGCACAGGTGTCACTCATCCAATGGGCGAGATGCGCCTATGATATGTCAACACGTGGACCGGCCCAACAGTGGCCCATTCAGGTTAAAAGGCCAGGCCTGTCAAAATAAGCAGGCCGGCCCATTAGCGACCTACTTGAGTCAGGCCCATTTACAAGCACGACCCATACAAGTTACACAGAATCGGCCCATCAAAGGCCCATTCTACATTTGACAATTTCCAGCCCATCGTCAGTTTTAGCCCGTTAATGGCCCGCTACGTCTTTGGGCCCAATTGCGGCCCGAGCTTCTTTCGGCCTGTTAGCAGCCCATCGTCAGTTCCAGCACGTTAACAGCCCGAAACATCTTTCGGCCTGTTCTCGGCCCATTCTGCAGTTGGGTCAATTCTAGCCCGCTGTGACTTTAGGCCTGTACTCGGGTCATTCGGTAAATGGGCCAACTCCTAGCCCATTTTGTCTCTCGGCCTGTTAATGGCCCACACAATAGTTGGGCCTTTGACTTTAGGTCCATTAGGGGCCCACGTTCCGCAGGGTATCATTTCAGCCCAGCGCGACTTTCGGTCTGTTAAAAGCCTAGTTTGCAAATTGGGCCTCCTCTGCCCCATAACACTTTCGGCCTCTTATTGGCCCGTAAAGTAAGAGGGCCGAGACAAAATTGACATCTATTTCAGCCTTCTAGAGGCCTGAGGGCCATTTTCATTTATACGGCCCTATCGAGCTTTTGGCCTGTTAACGGCCTGCGAAGAGCCGTTGTTACGGTGGGCCACATCATTTGGGATCCACTTAATATTATTTTGACCAGCCCAATTAAGGCCCGCTTTGACTACACATGTTTGTTCGTTTGTATGGCGTCCAGGAAATGTTTGGGCGTGTTGGCCCCCGTTTCAACGATATAGCATATTCAAGAATTATCCTACTCTATACTATCGCCTCTAGAAAACATACACTATACAATAAAAAGACTAAGGCATAGAAACGTAGAACAATCCTACACTATACAATAAAGAAATTACAGCCGAATATACCTACTGGGCATTATAGTTCGGCACCAGTGATAATAAAGCGTACACAAACAACAAATTACATACACTGGACAAATAAAGCTCATACATCATGGGCACGCATCAACAGAACTTACCATTTGAACTATAATCTCTTTAGAAAATAGGATTGGCCGGATTCAGATAGCACAAATTTTAGTCTGCAAAATCTCCAATTCCTTCGTGGTTACCTCTGTGTCTTGTTTCATTTTTTTGACTCCTGCATCTAATACCGTGCATGTCCAGTCTCAACTTGTTGATTGTACGTTGAGAATCATGTACACGTTGTCTTGCCACCTCGAGTTGATGCTTGAGAACATCAGCACATTCCAATTCCAATCCATAATCATTCGGTAACGTCCATGCCGCACTGCTCACAGATCTTTGTGTTGATGTCACTTCATCCTGAAATGTTTGTGTAAGTACACATGACTAGGGAAAAAATATAGTTACAACAGTGAAGCGAGCAAGACAGACTATTTTATACATGGCAAAACAGGACTAACAATAATGTTACACGTCATGAAGCATAAGTAGGTGATATTTTAAAAATTATAAAAATGGTAGTCTGTGCAGCCTGCATACAGAAATCTCTCTTAGCTCACCAGAGGAGCATGATGTTGGGGACAAATCCAAAACACAGACAAGTTACAAATTTAGACAACACATTGCGTATAAGTAAGCAAGTGGTTGGCCATTCTGTAGCTCAATTAAAGTCTCAGGGAGCATAATGAACAACAGAGGGATTCATACAAGCCTACAACAGCAAGCAAAGCTATGCAATCATTAGCCTAGTATAAACTAGATTGTGAGCCTCATGTAGTAATAGTTGGTTAATAGACTTCAAAGCTTCAGGCACACTTCACTAGAATAATTAAATGGTAGGCCTTTAATTATGTCAACTAATAGTTATACAAGTACCAAACATCAGGCATCATTGTTTGGGCATCTCATTAACTGAGGACAAATAAAGCAATTGAAAAGAGCAAATTAACTATGCCTGAAACAAACAAGGAATTGAACTGTTGAGTTGGATACAATGACTTACCTTAACTAGCTGAACAGGCTCAGTGCTGCTCCTACTTCTCTTGCAAGGCTCCTTCCTAACATCTTGTACTTGGAAATCCTCAATCTTATCTTCATTGCACCCCCTCTGCAAGGTGACACAAACTAGTTACTCGTCCCCTTGGAAGATAAATATGCATACTTTCCAGTATGTGAACAACACAAAAGGATGAGATTATAACAAAACAACACCACATAATGAAACATTCTACATCTGTTGCACTTTCACATAATCAAATGAGCATTTACTATGTGTGCACTATGTAAAAACTAGGCATACCTTCGAACTGGATCTCCAGGTACTCTTAGAGAGCCTACTTTAGTGTAAAGCCAAACCTTTATGTCACCTATGAGTTAGAAAAGCCCCCACTACATCAGCCCTTAGTGTTTAAATCGTTGACAAGCTCTGTTAGAGTGTTAGGTCAAGAACAACAAGTAATCAAAGCAAACAGTTCTGGTATGGTTGGCTGATGCAAACAAGCAATTGAACAGATGTATCAAGAAAAGAAGCAAAGAAGGAGGCTCAAAGACCATCACTTGACTGACCAGATTTAAGGGGCATTTAAACATCATGTTCAACGTATGAACTAACATAAACATTGCATATTCCAGATACTACAATGGAATGCACATGTATTAGGTTATGCCATGTATGATGATGCCTAAATGTACACTATAGGAGGCAGGAGTGATTCATCATTGCACGCACAATTGAATTGTAGGTTAAGGGCCAGTTTTATTCCGCCTTTTCAGAGCTTATTGTCAAAATAATCCATAAAAGATGTCGAGGGAGTCCTGGATTAGGGGGTCTCCGGACAGCCGGACTATATCCTTTGGCCGTACTGTTGGACTATGAAGATACAAGATTGAAGACTTCGTCTCGTGTCCGGATGGGACTCTACTTGGCGTGGAAGGCAAGCTAGGCAATACGAATATGGATATCTCCTCCTTTGTAACCGACCTTGTGTAACGCTAACCCTCTCCGGTGTCTATATAAACCGAAGGGTTTTAGTCCGTAGGACGACAATCACAACATACAATCATACCATAGGCTAGCTTCTAGGGTTTAGCCTCTCTGATCTCGTGGTAGATCTACTCTTGTACTACCCATATCATTAATATTAATCAAGCAGGACGTAGGGTTTTACCTCCATCAAGAGGGCTCGAACCTGGGTAAAACATTGTGTCCCCTGCCTCCTGTTACCATCCGGCCTAGACGCACAGTTCGGGACCCCCTACCCGAGATCCGCCAGTTTTGACACCGACATTGGTGCTTCCATTGAGAGTTCCTCTGTGTCGTCACTGTTAGGCTTGATGGCTCCTACTATCATCGATAGCGATGCAGTCCAGGGTGAGACTTTTCTCCCCGGACAGATCTTCGTATTCGGCGGCTTTGCACCGCGGGCTAATTCGCTTGGCCATCTGGAGCAGATTGAAAGCTACGCCCCTGGCCGTCAGGTCAGATTTGGAAGTTTGAACTACACGGCCGACATCCGCGGAGACTTGATCTTCAACGGATTCGAGCCACAGCCGGGCGCGCCGCACTGTCGCGATGGGTATGACCTAGCTCTGCCGCCGAACAGTAGCCCAGAGGCCGCGCCCGCATCAGCTCCGACCCTTAGCTCGGAGCCAACTGCGCCAATCAAGGACGGGTGGTTAGACACCACCTCAGGGGCTGCAGTCTCAACGGCGATCGAGCCAAATACCAGCATAATCCTCTGCGCAGCCCGTGACTCCAATGTGCCGGACTCTTTTTCTGACTCCGAACCGCCCGCGCCCCTGCCAATCGAATCCGATTGGGTGCCGATCATGGAATTCACCACCGCGGATATCTTTCAGCACTCGCCCTTCGGTGACATTCTGAATTCACTAAGGTCTCTCTCTTTGTTAGGAGAGCCCTGGCCGGATTATGTCCAACAGGATTGGGACGTGGACGACGAAGAAATTCGACGCCCACCCACCACCCACTTAATAGCAACTGTCGATGACTCAACCGACATGCTCGACTTCGACTCCAAAGACATCGACAGTATGGATGATGATGCGTGAGGCGAAGAGGAACCACCGCCCACAGGGCGCTGGACGTCCACCTCATCATATGACGTATACATGGTGGACACACCAAAAGAAGACGATGACGAGGAACGGAAGGACGCACCAAAGGCTTGTTCCCTCGAGAAGAAGTCAAAGCGGCGGCGCAAGCGCCGCCCCAAATCCCGCCTCAGCAGAAATAACGATCATACAAACCCAGCATTGGAGCAGGGCGAAGCACTGCCGGACCACGGCAATACGGAGAATCAAACCAAACAAACCAATTCTGTCAAAGATAACAGTCCGGACGACATAACGTCGGACAGGCACCCGGAGCAGCAGAATGCCCGTCAAAGGCTTGTTGCCACCGCGAGGAGTCTGAAAAAGCAGAAGCAAAGGCTCAAGGCTGCGCAGGACACACTCCAAATCAGATGGAGTAAAGTACTCAACACAGCAACGAAGTACGGCGACAATCGCCACACCAAGAGCTACCCAAAGCGGAAGTTGCTACCTGAATTCGATGAGGAGGCCTCAGACCCCCCACAACCAAAAATCAAAACAGCCACCTGGCCAGATAGACGACCTCACGGCCAACATAGAGCGGCAAACAACGCCACTCACAAGCCAATACGCGATCCACGCGAGGGCTCGCACCAAAAGGACGGCGCAACCAGATCCATCAATGGACCACACAAGCGCGCCCCAGCATATGATGTAACACAACAAACATTTGAACAACGCGGTACACCCAGATACAGGGGTCCCGCACACCCCCTATGTTTCACCGATGAGGTGCTGGACCATGAATTTCCAGAGGGATTCAAACCCGTAAACATAGAGGCATACGACGGAACAACAGACCCTGGGGTCTGGATTGAGGACTATATCCTCCATATCCATATGGCTTGAGGAGATGATCTCCACGCCATCAAGTACTTGCCCATCAAGATCAAAGGGCCAGCTCGTCACTGGCTTAAAAGCCTCCCCGAAAACTCCATTGGAAGCTGGGAAAAGCTCGAAGACGCTTTTCGGGCAAATTTCCAAGGGACTTATGTCCGACCTCCGGACGCGGATGATTTGAGTCATATAACTCAACAGCCCGGAGAGTCAGCCCAAAAGCTTTGGAACAGGTTACTTACTAAAAGGAACCAAATTGTCGACTGTCCGGATGCCGAAGCCTTGGCAGCTTTTAAGCATAGCGTCCGTGACGAATGGCTTGCCAGACATCTCGGCCAAGAAAAGCCGAGAACAATGGCAACATTAACAAGCCTCATGACCCGCTTTTGCGCGGGTGAGGACAGCTGGCTAGCCAGATGCAGCACCATCGACCCTAGTACATCTGAAGTTAGAGATGGAAACGGGAAATCACGGTGCAACAGCAATAACAAATGCCGGAATAAAGAAGGTAGCACGAAGAGCACAGCAGTAAACGCCGGATTCAAAAGCTCTCGGCCAGGTCAGCAAAAGCCGCCCTCTAAAGGCGCCAGAAACGAACTGTCCATCCTAAACAAAATTCTGGACCAAATATGTCAGATCCATAGCACCCCTGGTAAACCAGCTAATCATACCCACAGAGAATGTTGGGTCTTCAAGCGGCCCGGCAAGCTCAACGCCGTACACAAGGGGGAGGATACACCAAGCGAAGACGAGGATGAGCCTCTCAAGCAAGACACTGGGGAACAAAAGAAATTTCCACCAGAAGTCAAAACGGTAAACGTGTTACACGTGATCAAGGGGAGAAACAAAACAGCACTCCCAAAAAAATATGCCCAAAGGCATACCACCGCGGAGTCCTGCCACTAGTCGTCTCAACCGATCACTTTCGACCATCGTCATTACTCAGCAAGTATCCGACGTGCAGGATGGGTGCCCTGGTATTAGACCCAATAATTGACGGATACCACTTCACATGAGTCCTGATGGACGATGGCAACAGTCTCAACCTGATATACCAGGATACAATCCGCGAAATGGGGATAGACCCAACGAAAATTTGCCATAGCAATACCACCTTTAAAGGAGTAACGCCAGGCCCATGGGCTCATTGCACGGGCTCCCTGCTACTAAAGGTTATATTCGTCTTCCCTGATAACTTCTGTAGCGAACATTTAACCTTCCACATCGCTCCGTTCCAAAGTGGCTATCAAGCACTACTTGGACGCGAAGCTTTTGCTCACTTTAATGCAATACCACATTACGCTTCCCTGACGCTCAAGATTCCCGGACCACGCGACATCATTACAGTGAACGGAAGTATTAAGCGATCTTTGCACGCCGAAGAGAATGCGACTGCCTTGGCAGCCGCACACTAAAAACGGCCTCACCAACTAAAGCATTTGATAGGTTGTCAAGACCACGGACGCGGTTAGACAAGTCCGGCGCTGCTATATGTAATTTGTACCGGATTGATGGCCACACCCCTATTACAAATACAAGGGGCTCAATGCGCGCAGACAAGTGGCAATTTCTACTCATTTTTAGTTCTACATGGTTTCTTTAAAAACTATCTTTTTGCACAATAACTTTTTCACCTAAGTTCCTCTCTTTTACAGATGATCATCGTGCTACACCCGTCCAGGATACGGCACAACGGAGACACAGGCGCAGACGTGCAGCAGGGACCCGCTCCAAGGATTCTTTTTAGATTAAGACCCTGCGTAAACCTTTTTTACTATCTCTTGTTGATACACATCCCTCGAATTCTCAGTACAATTGAGAAGGATGCTGACGTCTTGGCATGTGGCCATGTCAGAATAATGCACGTACCTGGACACAAGGGGCTTCTTACAAAAGGCACTATTTAGGCCCGATTTATACCATAAAGACCGAATACCTTAGGGAGTGTTCGGCGTCACGAGTTTGGCCTTATATGCATCAGCTCCGAATCATTGTCTTTGGTCAAATGTTGGGTTTGCTCGGCTCCAGTGTTTTGGTGCCTTACGTTCCGCTTTATCAGCTAAGGCAGCACCAGGAGAACTACTGCCATTGTGCCCTGGTTCATCCGGACGAGCACCTCAGTAGAGAAAGCCGAAAACTGACTGTCATGATATAGCGTGAGACTGGTCAACCACTCGATGACCTATTGGAATGTTAGAATTCCTCCGCCTTAACGAAGGGTCATTTTCCGGCCAAGCATATACGCACCCCGAGATCGGGAGAGTGCGGAGCCACCAGGGGCTATCTAGTAGCCCCACTGTCAAACTCCTATGGCTAAGTGAAAGTGTTAAAGCATTATAGTCTGGTTGCCTCATTCGCTGCGCTATCACCTCCTTAATAGGACCAAGACATTGGGTTAAGTGTGAACATGCGTTTTTTGCGAGCACCTCCGCATTATATGCATGGGGGTTGAAGCCGACGACTGCAATCTTTCAGGTTATATACATATGTACACAAACGGCCACACAAGAGGCATCACATTGCTTCCCGGCAAAAGTATAAATACAACCTTACTATATTTCATAAAAACATTGTGTTTACAATGGGAATACATGTCATTCAAACATAATATTCTTTGAGCACTGGCACTCTATCAAACGAGCACCCTCAAGAACCTCTTCAAAATAGTGCTCGGCAGCTACTCGGCCTATGGCCGAACCTTGTGCCACAACAGTGGTAGCATCCATCTCCGCCTAGTATGCCTTGACACGGGCAAAGGCCATCCACGAGCCTTCTATGCACGCCGACCTCCTCATCGTGTTGATGCGCGGCACCGCACCAAGGAACTGCCGCACTAAGCTGAAATAGCTGTTCGGCTTCTCCGGCCACAAATGATCTACAACAGACCTCATGGCGAGTCCGGACAACCTATTAAGTTCGGCCCACTCGGCTAGCTGATCAATCAAGGGAAGCGGACGCTCTGGAACGTTGAATTGCGACCAGAATAGCTTGTCCACTTCACGATCTGATTGATCTTGGAAGTATTCGACCGCATCGACAGCGCTCGCGCCAAGTCCATATATGCGTCTGCCGAACTCCACAGCCGATCCAGAGGGGCATACTGCGGATCTCCGAACTTCCTCCGCAGCAGAAAGGGCTTCCCAGCCGCAATATCCCTGGCTTCACGCAGCTCCTCCTCCTTCGCCCTCATAGCAGAGCGACTGTCTTTGGTCGCCATAGTGGCCTTCTCAAGGTCCGCTGCCTTCACTCGGTTCTCTTCTTCAAGGAACTGGCAACAGTCGGCAGTGCCTTTTAATTCTACGGCTATCTTGGCCATCTTTTCTTTGCTTTCGTAATGGGAAGCCTTCTCGGCTCTTAACTCTTCAGCCACCTTCAAAGCAGGCGCATTACTAACCCTCGCTTGTTCCTTGGCTCGGGCGAGTTCCGCCCGAAGGGTCTCCACGGTGGCAGCTCCGTCTGCAGTCACAACATATTAAAGATACTGGCATCATGCTGCTCTTATTGTGTGACATTCACCAGAAAACATTACTTACCCTGTGATTCGTCAAGTCGCTTATTAACAAGCTCGATGTCGGCGTCTGCCGCATCCAGTTGCCGTTTTAATTCGGCAAACTCACTAGTCCGGCTAGCCACCGGAGCTTCCACCACCTGCACATAAAGGCAGTCTGGTTATTGCCTGGGACTATGGTCCTCTGTTCGCCGCCGTTCTCGACGACAACCAGAGTCTCAGGGGCTACTATCTACACAGGGCATACCTAACATGTGCGGTACTATCACATATTATTTCACGTACCTCAAAGCCTTTCAGTAGACTCATAAAGGCTTCATGTAATCCGCTTTCGGCGGACGAAATTCTCTCCATCACCGTACCCACCAGCGTACGGTGTTCTTCTGAGATGGCCGCTCGCCCTAACAGGTCCCTCAGAACGTCCGACCGCATACCAGACGGTGCCGGACTCTTTTGTTTTCTCTCTTCGGGAGCCGAACGCTGGGGACTTCGGGAGTCTATGGGATTATCTTCTACCCTCACCGGATCCGGAGAGGCCCTCCGTGATGACACTTCGGGGTCGCCCGCTTCTTGAGCGGAGGAGTCCGGGGGAGGCGTTTCGCTCTCCATCATCTCCGGAAGAAGATCCCCCGAAGACGAGCTCAACTGAGAAGGGCTAAGATCCGAACTGCAAGATATATGCGGCGGTTATTTTCTCAGAAGAAAGATAGTATACCTTCACTATTAAAGTATTTTTATGGATCACTTACGACTCATTGGAGGGATGATCCCCCCGCGGACTTTGTGCGGCAAGAGCACCCCCCGAGGCAGGACCCTCTGTTGGAGACTTCTTCTCTCGTTTGGAGGCCTCGTTTTCCGGATCGTCGGAAGCAGTCCTCTTCCTCCCCCGGTTATCCTCCTTTAAGGAGGCGCTCATTCCCTCAGTTGGAACTGGCAGCGATGGGGGCCCGCTTCCGCCCACATTATTCCCCCTGTATCTTCCTTCGAGGGCTCCGGGCAAGGTGCGAGCTCGAGCATCTTTTCCAATACCGGATTTTCCAAACCCTCAGGGAGGGGGGCCGAACACCGAATCATCTTCGCCTTTGTTAGCCAGTCCTGGTCAAAGAGCGATCTCTCAGAAATAACTTCATGATGAATAAAGGACAGTGTGTTCGGTTAGAGGATTTCTTACTTGTTCGGCGGCGCGGTTACTGCTCAGGCCCACATCCTTAGTAGCATCCGGACACTCTATTTGAGGTCCGAAGAATGACTTGTACATCTCCTCGTGCGTCAGGCCGAGGAAACTTTGAATGGCACGCGATCCTTCTGGGTTGAACTCCCACAAGCGAAGGGGCCGGCGTTTGCAAGGCTGGACTTGACGAACCAGCATAACTTGTATTACCACGACCAAATTAAAATCTCCCTCGAAGAGATCTCGAATGCGGCTTTGCAGTATAGGCACGTCCTTGGCTGGACCCCAGCTCAGACCTCTGCTAATCCATGACATTAGTCGTGGTGGGGGGCCCGAGCGGAAAGCGGGGGAAGCCGCCCACTTGGCACTTCTAGGAGCTGTGACGTAAAACCACTCCCATTGCCATAATTCGGACACCTCTAGAAAGGAACCTTTCGGCCATGGAGCTCCTGCCATCTTGCCTATTGATGCACCTCTGCATGCTGCATGTTGCCCCTCGATCATCTTCGGCTTCACTTCAAAGGTCTTGAGCCACAGGCCGAAGTGAGGGGTAATGCGGAGGAAGGCCTCACACACGACAATAAATGTCGAGGTGTGGAGAAAGGAGTCCGGAGCTAGATCGTGGAAATCTAGCCCGTAATAGAACATCAAACCCCTGATGAAGGGATGCAGAGTGAGGCCTAGGCCTCGGAGGAAGTGGGAGACGAACACGATGTTCTCGTTGGGTTCAGGAGTAGGGACGGCCTGCCCTCGAGCAGGAAGCCGATGCGAAACCTCGGCGGTCAGGTATCTGGCCTCCCTCAACTTCTTGATGTCCTCTTCCGTCACAGAGGAGGGCATCCATCGGCCTTGAAGGATGGATTCAGACATGATTTAAGATCCGGAGCACCTAACCTGGGCTTTGGTTGTTGGAACTCTAGGTGGGGGAAGGGTTCGATTGAGCACGAGAGGGAAAAAGCGAAAACCTTGTCCCTTTATAAAGAGGGTGAATATCAAGCGTCCTCTCCATAGCCGTTTAGGACTTGCCTATAATCTAGGAGTCCTAGACACGGTTGGGTTACCCACGACCGCATTAATGAGAATCCCGTAATTGGGGGAACATGTTCTCTGCTTTGACAAGACGTGTCAAGAAACCGCCCCGCGTTATGTGTGGAGCTGGTTGAAGAAAAACAGTTCGAATAATCACCGGGCCATGACATAACGTCATGCTGCCAAAACAAGCCAGCAAATTAGATCTGCGAAAATATTATTCTCTCTACGGTGGAATGTGGAACTTATTTTGCAGGGTCGGACACTATCCTCGTATTCAAATTCTTCTGTGATGTATTCGGAGAAGGAACCCGCCTTGCAATGCCGAAGACCATACTGCGCGCCGGACTCATCGTCATTGAAGCCTGGTCCAGGGGCTACTGAGGGAGTCCTGGATTAGGGGGTCTCCGGACAGCTGGACTATATCCTTTGGCCAGACTGTTGGACTATGAAGATACAAGATTGAAGACTTTGTCTCGTGTCCGGATGGGACTCTACTTGGCGTGGAAGGCAAGCTAGGCAATACGAATATGGATATCTCCTCCTTTGTAACCGACCTTGTGTAACCCTAACCCTCTCCGGTGTCTATATAAACCGAAGGGTTTTAGTCCGTAGGACGACAATCACAACATACAATCATACCATAGGCTAGCTTCTAGGGTTTAGCCTCTCTGATCTTGTGGTAGATCTACTCTTGTACTACCCATATCATCAATATTAATCAAGCAGGACGTAGGGTTTTACCTCCATTAAGAGGGCCCGAACCTGGGTAAAACATCGTGTCCCCTGCCTCCTGTTACCATCCAGCCTAGACGCACAGTTCGGGACCCCCTACCCGAGATCCGCCGGTTTTGACAGCAACAGATGTAAAGAAGTCATTTTTGAGTTATGGGCTTGGGCTTAACTTATTTCGCTTTGGAGGGGGGTGTTTCGGGTAGAAGCTCACTAAAAATTGAAGGGAAGGGGAATAGTGAAATGACTGTTGTCTGCCTGTATTACACTCAAAATGCAATTGCCCTGCCCGCTTGCATCTCCTCTCCCCTTTCCCTCTACATCGATCCCCTGCCTGCAGTGCTAGGGTTCCTCCAGCGAGCCGTCACCACTGGTCCCATCTGGCCTGGTCCTCGATGATGCTCTGTCCAGCTAGGCTACATGGCCGGCGGGTAGGGCCAAATCTCCCCGGTTGCTCCTCCCTCTGGCGCCGCCCCTCATTCTCATGGTCTCCAGCAGCTGCTCCACTATTGTCCATCCAACGCACTACTCCGGCGGGCACCGCACAACTACGGCTGATGCCACACTGCGGCAGAAGGCACCTTATTCCCCCTCCCTCCTCCCAGGCCGTGGCCTTGAGGTGCTGTTGAAGGATGAGCTCATCCAACAAGGTGAGGATCTCCTCTATTTTTTTGCCAAATTTACATTCGGATCCACTATATGATGAATTGCTATGAGCTACTTCTGCTGCTGCTATATGATGCATTGCTATGAGCTGCTCCTGCTGCTGCTATATGATGAATTGCTATGAGCTGCTGCTGCTATATGATGAATTGCTATGAGCTGCTGCTGCTATATGATGAATTGCTATGAGCTGCTGCTGCTATATGATGAGTTGCTATAATCTGCTCCTACTGCTGCTATATGATGAATTGCTATGAGCTGCTGCTGGTATATGATGAATTGCACACAGCTGCTGCTGTATGATGAGTTGCTATGAGCTGCTGCTGCTATATGAAGCTTTCAGGTGGTGTTGCTATATGATAATAACCAACCACTTGGACCATCGAATTTCAATAAATAATCGTTCTTCATTTAAATGTGGGTCATGCGTTCTTCGTTTAAATTCGGCAATGGGATATCTATGGAAGACACTGACCAAAATAGACTGTGCCAAGTAGATGGTATCTTTGTATTTGCATTTTGAACAAATAGTGACGGTCTGTTTTCCTATCATACTCCCTCCCTTCCTTTATACAAGGCCACAAACTCAAAATACAGGTACCAAGGCAGAATTTAATGACCACTTCACAAGCTAACTTTTCTTCTCTTTTACCGGAGTCATTAATGCCGCGGCATGCAAAAACTCTTCGGTCCTCCCGTCTACCTTTTCTTTCCAGCGCGTAGGAAGCCAACTCACTCACTCCTCTCACTCCCCCGCGGTCAGCAAATTTTCATCCCTCGCACTACTCTTTCTCTCTCTCTCCTGCCTTTTTCACGCGCTGCATGCAGCCATGCAAGCCAGCACGTCGAGCATGTATTGGGCCTCCGAAAAACAGATGAATTAGATCGGCTGCGCGCGTTGCGCCCGCGCCATTTTTTGCAAAAACTCGCCGGCGCCATTTTATTCAAACATTCGTGGCGCCAACACTAGTCTGTCTATTTATACTCGACCACTTTTCATACGGAAGCGCATCAAGTTGTAGACCAGCTGTACACCAAAGCATGTTTCCTGACTTGAACGTCCGTGTAGAGGAGGTTGAAGATGACGTCCATGGTGGCGGTGGCGGAGGTTCAAGCGGTGCAGCAAGCCGTGGAGCCGGCAGACGTGGGAGGCTCGGCCTCGTCGGTCGCGTGATCACCAAAGGCTGGCGCGCCAGCCAGACCTCGTCCAACACCGCATGGGCCGGATGTGGGCATGCCACCCTCGGGCTGGTTGGCTACGGATGAGGTGGCTTCGACGCACAATCTTCGTCGAGCTATACTGGACGAGGCGGTGGAAGAAATGGCGGGCGTCTCGGTTTGGCCGGCCAAGGGCACAACGGCTTCGAGCAGGCCGACAGCGGAAACGGCGGCTTCGAGCAGGCCGGCAGCGGACGCGGTGGTGACAGTTTTGAGCTTATTGGTCAAGGTCGCGGCGTCGTCATGGGTCATGATGGTTTCGGGCACGCCGTCCAAAGAACGATGGGCATCAGAGATGCTATGTGGATTTATCCCACGGCAAGGTCCGACAACACGGACGGTGCGGGCAACAGTTCTGGCACGGGGGGGGGGGGGGGGGTGCACCTCTGGGCGGGTGATTCGGTTTCGAGCACTGGACCGGCAACGGGGAAGAACTGGTCGATGACACGAACGGTGAGAGCATTGATCTCAGTAAGTTTTTAGCTCCATTTATGTATTAGCTTCGGTTTTGCATGCGTACTCGTTAAGGTTGCCATGTTAGAGGTTGCATTATTTCACTCTCTCTCTGATGTTTAGGGAGTACATAGTCTGTAGTTAGATGATGATTAGCCTAGTTACTCATGCACAACAAGTGACAAAATGGATGTGAGTATGAAACAATAGTTGTAAAGTTGAAAGGTAAGCAATGAACTAAATACCGTGACCATTTGTGTGCAGATCGTTTTGGAAACATTGTAAGGAGGACATGGTATTCCGATGACTGCAAGTGCAACATATATTCACAGATTTTGGTGGCAAATGGTAATGGTAGGTTGAAGCGTGGTCTTCCCAAAAGATTGGCACAGCTCTTGCATGTTTCACCGAGGAGTCTTAGGCGCATATGAATACAGGCCAAACTCTTCATGGAGTCAACTCTATGATCAACAAGAAGGCAAAAAATTGTGGATGGAAAAGGGTTGAGATAGACACTGCCATGATGGAGGCAATACCCTTGGGTGAACGGACAACTATATGTGATCTTTCGGCGTCAATGCATATGAAGAGCACCACTGTTTTCAAGCGGTTGAAGGAAAAGAAGATCAGGCGTCACTCAAATGCCCTTAAGCCCGACTTAACACATGAAAACATGAAGGAGCGTGTACGATACTGCCTTTCCTAGCTGGTGCCAGAGAGCTGTCCAGAAAATCCCGTGTTCAAGGCAGAATATGGTCAAGTTCATATAGATGAAAAGTGGTTCTACCGCACGAAGAAAAGCCAGAAATTTTACTTGGGCCCCACAGAACCAAATCTGGAGAGAAGCGTGAGGAACAATAACTACATAGAGAAAGTGATGTTCTTGTGCGCCGTCGCGAGACCAAGGTTCAATGCTGTTGGAAATTGCACTTTTGATGGCAAGATAGGTGTGTGGGCATTTGTTGAGAAGAAGGCTGCCTTGAAGAAGAGCAAGAACAGAAAACGTGGGACTTTGGAGCTCAAGCCGATTCCGGTTGTGAACAAGGAAGTTAGTCGCACGTTCTTCATCACGAGAGTAATCCCTGCGATAAAGGCAAAGTGGCCCGCTGAGGACCGTCATCGTCCCATATATATCCAGCAGGACAATGCCAAAACTCATGTTTCGGTGAATGACAAGGAAGTCTTAGAGGCGGTGTAGGCGGGTGGTTGGGACATTAGAATTGTATGTCAGACACCTAATTCTCCGGATGAAAACATTTTAGATCTTGGCTACTTTGCGTCTATTCAGGCCATGTTTCACAAAAATATGCCAAAAAATATCCAGGAAATATTGGATAAAGTGGAGGAATCTTTTGTTTAGTATCCTGTTCAACGGATGAATTGGATTTGTCTAAGTCATCAAGCTTGCATGCGCGAGACGCTTAGGCTTAAGGGTTCAATTCACTATGATGTTCCTCACATTAAAAAAAAGTTGCTCGAGAGGGAAGGCCATCTACCGATTAGGCTTAAGTGTGGGCCGTCGTATATCTTAGCTGCTGAAGAATTTCTCAGTTCGTAGATGGTGTTGTATCAGCGTAACCCTTTTGTACTGGAAACATCTATGCCTTAATGATGCATGTTTTTTATCATTCAAATTCAACTTGTTTTGTATACTCCATTGTCACACTTACTCATCGCGCTCAAGCAAGAGTAGCACTGTTCATAAATCATAAGAACAAAAATACAATGAAAGACAAACTAATCACACTTAAACAACACTTGCTACTAGTTCAATAAAGAGTAGCAACTTTCGTAATCCAACAATGGAATCACACTTCAAACTTGACAAAATAATGATCGAAGACACATGAAAACATCAGACTACTTCTCATCTACTAGTTCAATATCAATGGAATCTGGCACTACCGTATCCGGTTCAAATCTATCAGGTACATACTCACCTCACCGGTTGTAGTTTTTGGAATCCGGAATATGTACCACTTGTTGGGGTGGATACATCTCTGTTACATTGTCAATGAAGACACCTTCTTCCTCCTCATCGGTATCAAGGTCGTCCTCCTTGCAGACGAGCATCACCTGTGCATGTTTGGTCTCCTTCTCTACATGAAGCCACCTTCCTAACGCACTCAGAGATCTCATGCTCCATGCCGGCATATTCTCCGGCAACTTTATCGTGCCCTCGACGGTGAAGTCTGCAACCTGTATGTCGACGGCGCCTAGCTGCTGGTCTTCTGTCTCCGTGTCGGAGTCGACAAGACCGGTGTTGAAGTCAAGTCCGTCATGGCAAACCGCAGCTGCGGCTGCCATGTCGCTGCCTGCAGCTCTGCCGTCTACGATGCTTGAAATAGAGCTGCGGCCGCTGCTTCCCGCCCAACCGTCGATGCTGCTTGAAATGTAGCCGCCGCGGCCTGCAGCCAAGCGTCCACCACTGCTTGAAACAGAGCCGCCATGGCCTGCAGCCCAGCATCCGCCACTGCTTGAAACCGAGCTACCACCTGCATCCGACTTGCTGCCATCGACACCTGTAGCCCAGCCTCCGCTGCCGCTGCCTCCATTAGCCATAGGAGGAGAAGAAGATAATGGGATGTACGAGGGAGGAAGAAGGAGAGAAGGATATGAGCAGACGCAAGCAATGAATAGGGAACGAAGGGGAGGTAGGAAGTAGCTAGCGTCTTTATCACTGCATGCATGCAGGTTTGCTTGTACGAGGAGCCCCCATTAATTTTTGCCTCATTTTGTGTTGGTGGCCTTGTATTGATGCAATTTGTATTTTCCATTGTGGCCTTGTATAAGGGAATGGAGGGAGTATTAATTACTACGGTGGGTTCAATTTGTGACGTTTGCAAGTCAAATTAATTTTCATATGGGCAGAAAAATGACAAAATATAATGCAATCTAGACTTTTCACTGATCATACCAAAGATAAGCTGAAAAGGATTCACTCATTTTGCTCCATATGTAGCCTATAGTGGAATCTCTAGAAAGACTTATATTTAGGAACAGAGGTATGAGGTAGTATCATGTATGACATCTACATATCTAATTTAGCAGCCAGTAGTAGAAATCATTGTCTGCACAAAGGGATTACTGGTCGAAAATCTTAGCAAAGCACGCTGGCAGGCACACAACAATACAATAGAGAGAGATGCACTTACAAGATCATAGCAATGTCTCAGTCCAGGATCTTGGTTGGCCAAGCTGTTAGATCCAGAAGAAACATCGTCCTTGTAGTTTTTGCCAGCTGCATAACAGGTAACATCGACATGTTAGTATATTTGAAGTACATCGGGCAGGTGATGCTGGACGGGTTTAAAGGTGAAGAACCTAGACTGTGGTGGGTGCTTGGCATCTTGCCAGACGGTGGGAATCAGGTTAGAAACGTCAAGGGTGATGACGCTGCGATGGCTATCGGGGTCTGGTAAGGAGATCTAGAACCATTGAGTAGGGTGTTTGTGGAGCGGCTTCGGTAGGGTGCACTACGGTGTGGGCGAAGCGGATCTGTGGCCGTGGACGAGGGTGTCGGTGAAGCTGCTTCGATGGTTGGCTTAAGGATGGTGTCGATGATGCGGATCTGCGGCCATGGACGGGGCGTCAGAAGCTGCCCCAGTAGGTTGGATGAGGGTGCGACGAAGCGGATCTGTGGCCATGGACTTGTGAGTTGGAAAAGCGGCCCCGGTAGGGTTGAGAATGGTATAGGCGAAGCTACTCTGGTAGGGTTGACGATGGTGTCGGCGAAGCGGCTCCGGTAGGGTTGAGGAAGGTGTCGGCGAAGAGGATCAGAGGCCATCGATGGGGGCGTCGGTGGGGCGGCTCCGGGGGTGTGTGGACGAAGCGTCTCCGGTGGGGAGTACGAATGAGCCGCTGCAGATGCATTGTGGTTGACGAGAGTATCGACGAAGCAGATCCGGTGTTGTGGACAAGGCCGGCACTGAATGGGCTGTGGTACAGTGGTGGATGAGAAGTCTACTTGTTTCTAGTGGAGGTGGGAGGGGTAGATGCGGCCGCAGAAGCAGATCCGACGAGGTGGACGCCGCTGGCAGTGAATGGGCTCTGGTACGCCGGTGGATGAGCAGTCTAGGGTTTCGAGAGGGGAGGGGTAGAAATGCCGATGAAGTACGGACGACGTGATGTAAGATACTCTGGTGCTGTGGAGTTAGTCATTTTTGCGGGAGGGGGAGAGGAAATGGGGATGCCGTGTGGTGGGGGAAACGGAAGTTACCAAAGGAGCCCCGACCTATTATGTAGATGAGGGCGATATTGTAACTGTTGTTCTCCATGCACCAAGGACAAAAGGGGAATTTTGCATGCTAAAGACTAGGTGGCGGAAATTTTAGAAGGAGGCGGGAGATTTTGCCACCCGTGGATCATTCGTATCGACTTTCAACTAATTTTGGACAGTGCTAGCGGGAAGGTTATGCGAGACTATGTACACGGGGCACACGTCAGCAGTTAATAACTGGTGTGAAGTCCACCCCCGAAAAAAGACAATAACTCGGGATGATGTGCCGATAACTTGGACGTTCACACATACGCGGCCAATCGTACGGGTGTAGAGGTGCGTTCAAAAAAAGGATCAAACGCTCAGCCTATGTATTTCTCGTGTAAATAGATAATTTAGTGCCATTGGTTATTTACTTTAAACATAATGCATTGACATGTTAGTGTAGGGGCACACAAAAAGAAATGGATATTGTAGTCCCACAAAAGAAATTGATATTGTAGTCCGCTACTTAAAAGTGTTACCTCATATGATTACATAGCCTCCATTTCATAAATTGTGTACCGATTGAATTCATATATGAATATTACATATATTACTTCATAATAGAACCTTAAATCATCGAAGACTAATGAATTTGAATGCAAGAGTAACAATGATGCATGTACATGATAGTTACATTGGTTTTTTGAAGAAACATCACTGTAACTTTGGCATGCACAATTGAGAAGGTTTATTTAGATAGAAAAAATGTGATATGTGAGTGTCCAATCTTTATAGCGTTGAATCAATATTGTACCTTTAGCCACGATACAAAGTAGATATTGATTTATGTTCAAGCGATGCACGTCCACGATCTCTTGATAGTGATACGTGAATGAATTGTGCAATCTCTCTCACACGCATACATATCTCATTTCCCCGCGGGCATCGGAATCACACACATGCACTTCATGTATTTCTCTCCCTCCGTCAAGGTTAGAATTCGTCTTTCTACCCCGTCCTACAAGTCTCTCACACAGAAACACACACACTCTCTCTGTCGAACACGCCCACCCCTTTAATTCCGCCCACCCACAACCACTAATGTCTCAAAGGATAATTATGTCTCTCACACATATGCCTAAGGTTAACTCGAGTTCCGGAACCATATGAATACATACAATGGGATTCCAGCAGAGCACCTTTTGTTTTGAGATTTTCTCTCTCTCTCTCTCTCACACACACACACACAGACACACACATACACACACACACACACGTGCGCGCGCGCGTAGACATTGTTTATCGCTTCATTTTTCCGGCACTTGCATGCACACCGTTTGTTTATCTCCGTGATGCTTTAAGTATGCCTCGCGCACATGCTATCTACGTATACCTTAATATAGATATGTCTCACACAAGCTCCTTCTCCCTACTAGCAAGATGCCCATGCGTTGCACAGAACATCAAGATGCATTTGTATGAGTAGTTTATCTTATGGGAGAAAAGGATGACCGAGGGAATGCCTTATTTGCAAATGTGGAGAGGGGTGTGGGTATCTTTTTGCAAAATTGCCATAGTTTCCTTCCTATCCGTCAGATATAAATCGGATGGCCTATATTGCAAGATGGCAGGACCACCATCATCACCAACTCTGTTTTTTATAAGAAGAGTAGAGATATGTAAGTGTCACTACCCCTTCCCACCCACCCCCCCCACACACTTCCTAACACCAAAGGAGTAGGGTGACACCTCAATCTTGATACTAATCTATCGATTGCCTTCTCTCTCAAACACACATACACACACTACCCGACACCGAAGGAGTAGGGTGGCACCTCGATCTTGATAGTAATCTATCTACTCCTCTTTCAAACACACACACATACACACACACTCGCTAGTTGTGCCTCTTTGCCTACCGCGCACACTCTCGATACGTCTTTCTCTCCCTCCCCCTCCCCACCCCAACCCCAATAATGACAGTAGAAGGGTGAAAACTCAATGTGATCTTAATCTGTCAATTGGTTTCTCTCTCTTAAACATTGTGTCTCTGTGCCTTGCTCAGACACACTCGATACGTCTTTTTCTCCGTAGCCCCCTCGATATGTAGACTTCTCACGCGCACACAACTGTAGTGACGATGACGCTGAACCCAGTGTGCCTTGTTTTCACCGGCCTCATGTGATTGTTTTCACCATGTTTTCTGTTAATTAACAAGACCACCTTTTCTTTGTTACTACTAGTGAATCTGAAATCATTCGAGGCAGACATAAAATATATCACTTCAACCCAATTATCACAGTAACTATTTTAAAGGAAACTAGCTAGATGCCCGTGCATTGCACGGAACATCAAGATGCATTTGTATGAGTAGTTTATCTTGTGAGAGACTAGCAAGATGCCCATGCGCTGCACGGAACACCAAGATGCATTTATATGAGTATTTTATCTTGTGAGAGAAAAGTATGAACGAGGGAAGGCCTTATTTGCAAATGTGGAGAGGGGCGTGGGTATCTTTTTGCAAAATTGCCATACTTTCCTTCCTATCCATCAGATATAAATCGGATGGCCTATATTGCAGGATGGAAGGCACACCATCATCACCAACTCTGTTTTTATCTCTACTCCTATAAAAGACTTAGTTGGTGAAGATGGTGTGTCTGCCATCCGTCATTTCTGACCATCAGATCTGCATCTAACGACTATGATGTAAGTTGTGGCATTTTTGCAACAAGACCCCACTTCTCTGCTCCAATTTGCAGAAACCCCTTAGTATCTTGAAACCAACCACATCCCTCCCCCACCTCATCAAAACAGCCACAAGGAATATATTTTGAGTGAAACCTAATACGAGTATATTTTTAGTGATATATACACCAAACTAGAGTGTTTTTCTTTCAAGTTTGTGAACATGTATTATTCTATTTGGATCCGTTGCAACACACAGACACATTGCTAGTAAGAGTAGAGAAAAGGATGAATGAGGGAAGGCCTTATTTTCAAACATGGAGAGGGGTGTGGGTATCTTTTTGCAAAATTACCATAGTTTCCTTCCTATCCATTAGATATAAATCTGACGATCTATATTGCAGGATAGCACGCACACCATCATCACCAACTCTGTTTTCTACTCCCTCCGTTCCTAAATATTTGTCTTTTTAGAGATTTCAACAAGTGACTACACACGGAGCAAAATGAGGAATCTACACTCTAAAATATGTCTACATACACATCCGTATGTGGTAGTCCATTTGAAATCTGAAAAAGACAAATATTTAGGAACAGATGAAGTATAAGAGTAGACATGGAGATATATCTCCAACTAAAATGTGCTGGACTAGTTAGCGCCAGATGCTCGCGACGCGATGACCTGAGTTCGAATACTGTCTTTAACTTTATATATTTATATTATATATTACTTATTTAATATGTACTTGTTTCGCTACTGTACTGATAGTGGAACCCACAGAGTACTTATAATACAAGATAAGGATGGACTTGTTTCTTTTTAACTTTCTGTACAAAGCTGTAGCCACCCTACAAGTCACGTGTACACTGTACATGCAATTAACTTTTTATAGAGAGAGAATCATACACGCAATTAACTCAAATGGATTGGATGTGACTCTATTATTTCTAGCATAAGAGCATCTCCAACGGCAGCCGACAAATTTCCTCCCGCTTCCTTTTGCGGACGACGACATCAAACGCCAGCGGCATACATTTTCACAACTCTAACCAACCAAATGAAATTCGTGCAAACACGGACTTTTTTCATATAAGCATGCAGAATTTCGTATAAAAAAGTCGGATCTTCATATAACCATGATGGATTTCATTGCATTTACATGAACTAAGCGGTGCTAATCCGGCTCTCTTGGTATAATTAATACTCCCTCCGTCCGGAAATACTTGTCCTAGAAATGGATGTATCTAGACTTATTTTAGTTATAGATACATCCAATTTATCCATTCTTAGAACAAATATTTCCCGCCAGCCGGAGAGGGAGTACCTAATCTAAATGGCCGCCTACGGATCCCTTTGTCTTCCTCATGTCTGGCAGACACTTGCGGGGTCGACGAAGGTCCTCGGAAGAGACGAAGCAGCAAAGTGATATGTCTCCAACGTATCTATAATTTTTGATTGTTCCATGCTATTATATTATCTGTTTTGGATGTTAATGGGCTTATTGATACACTTTTATATTACTTTTGGGACTAACCTACTAACCCAAGGCCCAGTGCAAATTGCTATTTTTTGCCTATTTCAGTGTTCCGTAGAAAAGGAATATCGAACGGAATAAAACCTTCAGAAGAGTTATTTTTGGAACAAATGTGATCTAGGGGACTTGGAGTGGACATCAAGCAACCACCGAGGAGGCCACGAGGCAGGGGGCGCGCCTACCCCCTGGGCGCGCCCTCCACCCTTGTGGGCCCCTCATGGCTCCACTGACCTACTTCTTCCTCCTCCTATATATATATATATATCCTATATATATATATATTCATATACCCCGAAAACATCTAGGAGCACCACGAAACCCTATTTCCACCGCCGCAACCTTCTATACCCAAGGGATCTCATCCTGGGGCCTTTTCCGGAGCTCCACCAGAGGGGGAATCGATCACGGAGGGCCTCTACATCAACTACATGGCCCCTCCGATGATGTGTGAGTAGTTTACTTCAGACCTTCGGGTCCATAGTTATTAGCTAGATGGATTCTTCTCTCTCTTTGGATCTCAATACAATGTTCTCCTCGATGTTCTTGGAGATCTATTTGATGTAACTCTTTTTGTGGTGTGTTTGTCGATATTCGATGAATTGTGGGTTTATGATCAAGTTTACCTATGAGTAATATTTGATTCTTCTCTGAAATCTTTTATGTATGATTGGTTATCTTTGAAAGTCTCTTCAAATTATCAGTTTGGTTTGGCCTACTAGATTGATCTTTCTTGCAATGGGAGAAGTGCTTAGCTTCGGGTTCAATCTTGCAGTGTCCTTTCCCAGTGACAGCAGGGGCAGCAAGGCACGTATTGTATTGTTGCCATCGAGGATAAAAAGATGGGGTTTATATCATATTGCTTGAGTTTATCCCTCTACATCATGTCATCTTGCCTAATGTTGTAACTACCCGACCCAAAATCGGTCAAGTCTCTCTGTAGCTGTACCATCCCAAGATCATGCTGGCACACACAGTACGTTGATGAAAAGATTCAAAGTTCAATCACACCTGAATTTATTACACGATTCTCATATCGAGTCTTTATTACATCATAATAAATTCGGCCAAAGGCCAACTCATGAGAAATAAACTAAATAAAGCTGCGGAAGCGTAGACGAATAGCGAGTCCATCCGACTCCATAGGGGAATCGCCAAGCGTAGATCGTAGCCTCATTCCTGGTCGGAAAACTCCTCTGCAACATGATATGTTGCAGCCGTGTAGGTCAGCATTTTGAATATGCCGGCAAGTCATAGAGAAAACAATAAATAATAATACTAACACTATATGCAATTTGGCTGTGGGGCTCTAATTTTATATTTTTGTGAAAAGGCGGTTTTTTCCCTACAACAAAGGTTTTGCTTGCAATTACTACAAAATGTTTTTAGTTATTGAGATGGTTCCGCCAACCAATGTCTCATTCCCAATTATTAATTAACCCCTCAATTAATTTATTTGTTCGGTGTTGAGATTTCCGAAATACTCCAATTCTAGAGGCTCAAATGTCCGTAACCGGGGACACGGCTAATCGATTAGGTTGTTACTCTGTAGAGTCTTGTGCACTTCACCCGCAAGATTGGTTCCCTCCTTTATGTCCTCGCACTGCCTGGTGTTTGAAGACGGGACAAACAAAACATGGTCTTCCGTAGAGTTTCTCTGGGCACTGCCGGTGCCCATCCATGTCCTACCGTTCTTCTACATCTGCTGGCACCGTCCGTCCAGAGTCACGCCTAAGGTCAACCCAGCCAGAGCCCATAATGGCTTTCGGCTGCACAGGTAAGCTTCCGGTCAAGGGGTATCCATCCGTCTCTTCGTGGCTAGGTTAAGCTTGATACGTCTCCAACGTATCTATAATTTTTGATTGCTCCATGCTATATTATCTACAATTTTGGACTATATTGGGCTTTATTCTCCACTTTTATATTATCTTTGGGACTAACCTATTAACCGGAGGCCCAACCCAGAAGTGATGTTTTTTTGCCTATTTCAGTGTTTCGAAGAAACGGAATATCAAACGGAGTCCAAACGGAATAAAACCTTCGGGAACGTGATTTTCTCATCGAACGTGATGCAGGAGACTTGGACCCTGCTCCAAGGAACAAAAGAGGCGGTCACGAGGGTGGGGGGCGCGCCCCCTGCCTTGTGGGCCCCTCGGAGCTCCACCGACGTACTCCTTCCTCCTATATATACCTACATACCCCCAAACGATCAGAACAGGAGCCAAAAACCTAATTCCACCGCCGCAACTTTCTGTATCCATGAGATCCCATCTTGGGGCCTGTTCCGGAACTCCGCCGGAAGAGGGCCGTCATCACGGAGGGCTTCTACATCATCATAGCCTCTCCGATGAAGTGTGAGTAGTTTACCTCAGACCTTTGGGTCCACAGCTAGTAGCTAGATGGCTTCTTCTCTCTCTTTGAATCTCAATACAAAGTTCTCCCCCTCTCTCGTGGAGATCTATTCGATGTAATCTTCTTTTTGCGGTGTGTTTGTTGAGACCGATGAATTGTGGGTTTATCTTTAAGTCTATCTATGAATAATATTTGAATCTTTTCTGAATTCTTTTATGTATGATTGGTTATCTTTGCAAGTCTCTTCGAATTATCCGTTTGGTTTGGCCGACTAGATTGGTAGTTCTTGCCATGGGAGAAGTGCTTAGCTTTGGGTTCGATCTTGCGTGTCCTTTCCCAGTGACAGAAGGGGCAGCAAGGCACGTATTGCATCGTTGCCATCGAGGATAACAAGATGGGGTTTATTTCATATTGCATGAATTTATCTCTCTACATCATGTCATCTTGCTTAAGGCGTTACTCTTATTTTAACTTAATACTCTAGATGCATGCTGGATAGCGGTCGATGAGTGGAGTAATAGTAGTAGATGCAGAATCGTTTCGGTCTACTTGTCACGGACGTGATGCCTATATACATGATCATGCCTATATATTATCATAACTATTCTCAATTCTATCAATTGCTCAACAGTAATTTGTTCACCCACCGTAGAATACTTATGCTTTTGAGAGAAGCCACTAGTGAAACCTATGGCCCCCGGGTCTATTCTCATCATATTAATCTCCATCACTTTAATCTTGCTTTGCTTTTTTACTTTGCCTTTACTTTTTACTTTGCATCTTTATACAAAAAATACCAAAAATATTATATCTATCAGATCTCACTCTCGTAAGTGACCGTGAAGGGATTGACAACCCCTAATCGCGTTGGTTGCGAGTAGCTATTGTTTTGTGCAGGTACGAGGGACTTGAGCGTGGCCTCCTACTGGATTGATACCTTGGTTCTCAAAAACTGAGGGAAATACTTACGCTACTCTGCTGCATCATCCTTTCCTCTTCGGGGAAATCCAACGCAAGCTCAAGAGGTAGCAAGAAGAATTTCTGGCGCCGTTGCCGGGGAGTCTAGGTAAAAAGTCAACATACCAAGTACCCATCACAATCCCTATATCTCGCATTACATTATTTGCCATTTGCCTCTCGTTTTCCTCTCCCCCACTTCACCCTTTCCGTTTTATTCCCCCTCTCTCTCTATCCTCCCTCTCTATTTGCCTCTTTTGCCCTCTTTTGCTCGTGTGCTAGTTTGTTTGCTTGTTTGTCGCGATGGCTCAAGATACTACCAAATTGTGTGACTTCACCAATACCAATAATAATGATTTCCTTAGCACTCCGATTGCTCCTCTTGCCAATACTGAATCTTGTGAAATCAATGCTGCTTTGTTGAATCTTGTTATGAAAGATCAATTCGCCGGCCTTCCTAGTGAAGATGCCGCTACTCATCTAAATAGCTTCATTGATTTATGTGATATGCAAAAGAAAAAAGATGTCGATAATGATGTCGTTAAATTGAAGCCATTTCCTTTTTAGCTTAGAGATCGTGCTAAATCTTGGTTTTCATCTTTACCTAAAAATAATATTGGTTCTTGGAACAAGTGCAAAGATGCTTTTATCTCTAAGTATTTCCCTCCCGCTAAGATCATCTCTCTTAGAAACGATATTATGAACTTTAAACAACTTGATCATGAACATGTTGCACAAGATTGGGAGAGAATGAAATTAATGATACGTAATTGCCCTACTCATGGTTTGAATTTGTGGATGATTATACAAATTTTTTATGCCGGATTGAATTTTGCTTCTAGAAATCTTTTAGATTCGTCCGCGGGAGGCACTTTTATGGAAATCACTTTAGGAGATGCTACTAAACTCCTAGATAATATTATGGTTAATTATTCTCAATGGCATACTGAAATAACTTCTAATAAAAAAGTGCATGCGATAGAAGAAATCAATGTGTTGAGTGGAAAGATGGATGAACTTATGAAATTATTTGCTGCTAAGAGTGTTTCTTCTGATCCTAATGATATGCCTTTGTCTACTTTGATTGAGAATAACAATGAATCTATGGATGTGAATTTTGTTGGTAGGAATAATTTTGGTAACAACGCTTATAGAGGGAATTTTAATCCCAGGCCATATCCTAGTAATCCTTCTAATAATTATGGGAATTCCTACAACAACTCTTATGGAAATTATAATAAGATGCCCTCTGAATTTGAGAATAGTGTTAAAGAGTTTATGAATTCACAAAAGAATTTTAATGCTTTGCTTGAAGAGAAATTGCTTAAAGTTGATGATTTGGTTAGGAACGTTGATAGAATCTCTCTTGAGGTTGATTCTTTAAAGTTTAGATCTATTCCTCCTAAGCATGATATCAATGAGTCTCTCAAATCCATGAGAATTTCCATTGATGAGTCTCTCAAAGCCATGGGAACGTTGATAGAATCTCTCTTAAAGTTGATTCTTTAAAATCATAGGTATTGTAAAACATGATCAAATGACTTGCCTGGCTGACGGTCTTCAAACGCTAATGACTCGAGATAGCAAGCTTCGCACTCCGGAAATTCTATCGACTCAAACAATAGCACAAATAAATATTCCACTAAATATCATAACAGCAAGCTAAAGGAAATCACACAAGCACTCAAACCAAAACCAAAGAAAACTCGAAGAACTCCAAACCAACAACTAGCAAGAAAAAAACATTTTAGTTTTTTTAAATAAAAGTTCACCCTCTGTAAATATAGAAACTAATCTAAAATAAAATATAACAGAGGTGAAATAAAATCCTAAATTAATTAGAATAACAGAAAACTACAGCCAGCTAAAAAAACTAGAAAAGCTTGATTTCAAGTAAAACTATTTTTAATAGACTAAAAATACACAAATAAATTCCTACTGTTAGGCAAGGTCAAAACAAAGTAGTGACAAAAAGAATCACTAAAAAAGAATAATCCTAACTCAAATTATAGCAGAAATACTAATCTGACTAAAACTAATATAAAACTATTTTTATAAACTTAAACATGGATGAATCTATTTTCTACAGAAACTATAGGAAATTTGTAAACTAAAAAAAAGAATCAACTAAAAATAATAAATAACCTAAAAGATATAGATTTTACAAAAACGGAACTATTCTGCTAAAAACAGAAACTGAAATAAAACTAAAATAAACTAATGCGCTAACGGGCCGAAACAGTGAGCGCTCTAAAACTATCTAACGCGCGAGCGACCTTTAACTGAAACGTATACGGGCTAACTAAAAAAACCGATCGGCCTGGTCTAACTAAACCAGGAACTAAATTGGAAAATAAACCGTAAACTAAACCGATCTATTGAAAATAACCTAACCCTTCGTGGATCTAATCTAAGCCATACATGCGAGATCAAACGGTGGAGGGGAGCTCGGTCTTACAGTGGACGGCGGCGACGGACGGAGACGATAGTGGCGACTCGGGCATCGGTGGTGGACGGGCTCCGGTGGTCCGGGGCGACGGCGGTGATGTCGGGGAGATGCGGCGGAGCGAGGCGGAGGTGGTGGTAGAGTTGTTGGAGCTCAGGGACGACGGTGGCGGTCGGGGCAAGGGCGACTGCTCCCTGGTGAGGTGCAGCTCTAACGAGCGGCGGTTGAGCTCGGGGCGACGACTTCAGTGATTCCTGAGCAACGATAGGATGTCAAAGAGGTGCGGAACGAGAAGGGGTTCAGGTGGTGTAGCTTGGAATCAAGGGAATGCTCACCAGTGGCAGAAACGACGGCGAAACGAGGCGGCGGCGGCGAGATGCGTTTGGAGGTGGCGCGAGCTATGGTGGGTGTTGGGGTAGGGTTTTTGGGGGGTTTGGAAGAGAAGGGGCAGGGCTTTATATATGGCATGATCGTGGGCGAGGGGGCAACGCGGGATCGCGATCCCGAGAAGATCGCGATGACGGGTGGCGGCGGTCGCGCTCTGGCGCGGCATGACGTGGGCGAGGGGTTAGGGATAGGGTGGACCCCGCGGGTCAGAGGGAGAGAGAGGGGAGGAGGCGAGCGGGCGACCGAAGCGGAGGTGGCTCGGGCGTGCGGCGCGCTGCACTGGGCTAGCGGCTCGACGCTCGTGGGCTACGGCCTTGGCGACTGGGCCTGCTGGCCTGGCGCGCCTGGTTTTTTTCCTATTTGTTTTTTTGAATAACCACAGAGAGAGAAAACTAAATATGGAGAAAACTATAGTATTTTATATATGACATATATATATATCAAAATTCTCAGGGGAAATAATCCTACAACGTGGACATTTTTCCAGAGGCAAAACACAAACTAAAAAAACATTTTCTGGAAATCCCAAATAAAATTCAAATTTGAATTCAAACTTTCTGGCCATATTTTTCTTCTGACTTTTGTGGAGTGTCATCTTAGCTCCTCTCATACTTTTGATCAAGTATTTGTCAGGGATATTTGAAGAAAATTTTCAAATGCCAAGTTGAATCCAATTCAAACAAAACTCAAATGCCTCTGAAAATTCCAAATGCCACATGTCGGGGGTTTGGTGCGACATATGCCAACGGATGGCTTATCATGGTGGGGGCGAGTAGAATGTCGCCGGTGCCTAGAAACGGGATGAGGCGAAGACATGCACGCTGACGAATCTTACCCGGCTTCGGGGCTGTCCGGGGAGATAATACCCCTACTGCTGCTCTGCGGGGTCTCCGCATGATCACTATGGTCAAGTGTTTACACGGTTGCTCCTTGAGCTGTGTCTGGTAGTAGGAGAGGACAAGGCTAGCTCTCTCCTTCTATCTGGTATGGTATAGAACTACTGGGATCCAACCCTTTGCATGGGTGCCCTGGGGGTTTATATAGGCCTACCCCCCAGGGGTACAATGGTAATTCGACTGGGCACGGGCCCAGCCGTCAGCGCCTCTGACCTCCGACTTCTCCGCCGACTGCTGGGGCCCGCCGACTGGTGGGCCCCGCCAACTGGTCTGGTACGGAGCCGACAGGCCGCGTCCGCCGCGGGTGGGTCTTGCCAGCCGCTGATTACTGTAGCCGTGCTTCTGATGACACAGGCTTGGTCATGGGGTCGTGGCAACAGCCCCGCCGCCTGGCAGGCGATCACTCTGGCCACTCCCCATCTCATCTTGATTAATGGTGCGTGGGCCCCGGGGGAGGGCTCTGCCGACTCCCCCAGTCCGACTCCCGACGGGTCCGACTGGCGGTTCTCCCGCCGTCTCCCGAGGTCTCGCTGACTGGTGGGCCCCGCTGCCTCCGGGCCGTATAGACAAGCTGTCGTGTGCGCAGGACTTGGTACTGTGGTGCTGATGTCAGGGCCGGCCGGGCAACAGTGCCACGCCGCACGGAGATCTTCCCGGGTATGGCGTGCTGTGGCCATGCCTGCCCTTGGTAAGGGGCGGAGTGGGCTTCACTGTAGCCATGCCTCTGCCCCGTCCCCCTCGATGGGGTCATGGTTCGTCGGAGTCGCTGGCCGACTCCCCAAAGCCGGCTTCTCTGGAAGTCGTCCCTGGGACTCGGCCGTGAGCGGGCAGTCGGCCGCCCCGCCGTCGACTCCTCAGGAGACGGCTCTTCGCCCTGGGGTCTTGAGGGGTGCAGCCTGCCCCGATGTCTTGAAAGGTTATGGGACTAGGGTTGGCCTACCCGTGGCCCATTACTCCGACAGTAGTCCCCGAAGCTGGTGAGGCGCCACGGACGATCGGCCGAGAAGCCACAACAGTTTCTCTTTCCGGGTGCTCAACACATGGTCTTGATTGACTTCTGCCGGGCCGTCTAGAAGGAGTCGGACTTGCTCAACTCGGACTTCACTCAATTTCGACTTGCTCGGTATTTCGAACGTCGCGGCGGGATTTTAAGTGGCGTGCTAGCGAAGCCTCCAGGCCGCCGCCCGTTCTTGGCCTGTCATGCGGGGGCACGTGGCTAGGCCGTCCTGCCAGCCCACGCGCGCGACAGGACAGGCCCACAGGCGGGGCCCGCCACTACCGTGCCTCGGCGCCCGAGCGGATCCGCTGCGGCCCCGGTGGACGGTTGGGATTCCCGTGGAGTTACTGCGTGCAGTAACTTTACGTGGATCGTGGGGGGCGTGGGGTTGTGGACGCAGTAAATCCCCACGTCCGCCCCCTCGGCTTCGCAGCCCATGGGGCTATAAGTAGGGGGAAGAGGGGGGCACGCGCGCCCCTCCTTCCCACTACCCCTCGCTCTCTTCCTCCTTGCTGCTCCTCGCTCTCCTCCCCCTTGCTGCTTCTCACTCTCCTCCTCGCTCCGCCGCACGCCCAAGCTCCGGCGAATGCCGCGGTGACAGCTCGCGATGAGTTCTTCCTCCACTGCCGCGCCTCCCCCCGTGCGTTCCGGCACCTGGGACGGTTCCGAGGTCCATGAAGACCATATTGAGTTCCTCCGCCGGACCCGTCGGCTTCCCGGTGAGGATCGCGTGCAGGTGCGTCTTGCGCCGGAGGGGAGATTTCCCCTGCCCCATAGGAGGGCGAGCGGGTCATCTTCCGCTCGCACTGCCTGCGCGGGCTGGGGCTGCCGGCGAGCAGCTTTTTCCGGTCTTTCTTGGAGTTCTACGGCCTCCAGCCGCACCACCTCACTCCCAACACGGTGGTGCTGCTATCCGCCTTCGTGGCCTTGTGCGAGGGCTTCCTCGGAGTCCTCCCCACCCTCGAGCTCTGGGGGGAGTTCTTCTTTTCCAAGCTCAGCACCCAGGCCGCGGGCGTGCCGGCTCAATGCGGCGCCTTCATTGCCGTGCGAAGGTCAGGAGCTGACAACCCCTTCCCCTCCATCTCGCTGATAAAGTCGGTGAAGATTTGGCAGAGATCCTACTTCTACGCCAGGAACGTCGCCACGAGGGGCGACTGGGTCAATCTGCCGGCTTTCGAAGCCGGCCCGCCGGCTGGGAGACTGCCCAACTGGTCATACCGGGCCAGGTCGCTGACACCTGTGGGAGCCGGCGCCATCACGTGACTCCGAGTGCTGACGCAGTCGGAGGGTCTGACTAGTCCGGACCTTCTGGCCGCCTTCGTCTCGCGTCGAGTTCTCCCGCTCCAAGGCCGCCCTCACATGATATGCCAGATGAGCGGGCACCGCGACCCAAGTCGGATGTGCACCAAGGACATGCCTCACGAAGAGGTGGCCTTCATGGTGAACTACCTCTCGGATAGTAGGCTCCTGGAGGACTGGAGATTCGGCAAGGAGCCGTACTCCCGCGCCAACCCCCCGTCCGTGGTGAGTCGCCTTTCCTTTCTTTCTTTCAGATTGTCTTCTTCTTGCCGAGTTTGGTTTTGACCAGTCGTCTTTGGTTAGAATCCCCTTCTCCACCCACCAGCCGGCACCTCGGGGCCAGCCCATGAGTTCCTCGCCGACCGGGCGGAGAGCGACGTCGACGACCCCGATCTGGGGGCGGCGGCTCTGGAAGACGACACCGAGGGAGGAGGAGGGACTGCAGGCGACTTCAGGCCTTCGGCTACCTTCGCCGATGTAACGCCCCAGATACGACTTTCACTATTTGTACTCCAACTCTTGCCGTTTCCGGCGTTAAGTTATATTTATTTCCTCGGGTTCGGGTTCTGTCTCCGTGTGTTGTTTTCATTCTCATGCATCTCATATCATGTCATCATGTGCATTGCATTCGCATACGTGTTCGTCTCATGCATTCGAGCATTTTTCCCGTTGTCCGTTCTGCATTCCGGCGCTTCGTTCTCCTCCGGTGGTCATTTCTAGCTTTCTTTCGTGTGTGGGGATTAAACATTTCCGGATTGGACCGAGACTTTCCATGCGGCCTTGGTTTACTACCGGTAGACCGCCTGTCAAGTTTCGTATCAATTGGACTTCGTTTGATGCTCCAACGGTTAACCGAGGGACCGAAAAGGCCTCGTGTGTGTTGCAGCCCAACATCCCCCAAATTTGGCCCAAAACCCACCAAACTCTGCTCCATGTCCTAGAGCGTTCGATCACGATCGCGTGGCCGAAAACCGCACCTCATTTGGACTCTCCTAGCTCCCTCTATGTCTATAAATACCCCCTCCATTCGGATCTCTTCTTCCCCCGTCCGAAACCCTAGTTAAAAAAACAGATCAACCCCCGCCACCGACGGACGTGTCTGGATCGGACCGGACAGTGTCCGCCGCCGCCCCTTGTCCACTCACGCGCCGCCACGTGGGCCGCGTCCACATCCCCGCCGCCGGCCCGGGAGGCGCAGGAGGGGCCCCCGCGAGCCCGATCCGCCGCCGCCCTTCGTCCCGCGCCCCGCCGCCGTCCTCTTCCCGGCCGGCCGCCGCCGCCGCCGCCCCAGCCGGAGGTCGCCGCCGCCCGTGAAGACCGGCGCCGCCACGCTCGGCCACGCCCGGCCCCGCCTCGGGCGCCGCCGCCGTCGCCGCCCCGGTCCGGCCGGCCCCCCTCCTCCTCCGCGGCGCCTCCTCCTCTCCGGCGAGACTCCGGCGAGATCCCGGCCATCCTCGGTTCGCGCGCCTGTGAACAGTGCCGAAACCCTAGATCTGGGTTGACTTCCCTCTTCTCCCTCCTAATTTTTATGCCTACTTTGACCGCCCGTAACTTTGCATCCGTAGCTTCGATTTGGGCATATGATATATCAAAATGTTCGTCTAGACGAGTACATCATTTCATTCCATTGCATCATTTTCATTTGAGTTCATCTTGGTGCCCAAAATTCTGTTAGAAGGAGGCTTCGTGAGTTAATTGTCAGATCTGCTAGTTCATCTTAGACTTTTGTCATTTTTGCCATGATTAATGTGTGCATGCTATGCCTATGAGTCCTCATATGTTTTGTTAAGCATTTTGTCTTCTTTCCAGAGGTGCAACCCATAAATTTTTAGGATGTGTGTGGTGACTTGTGCAAGCTCGCAAAGAGAGGCACCCGGGAAATCTGTTTTCAGGGACTTAGTTGTTTTCACTAAGTCTGGGATATTTTAGTTCATGATGCCATATGTTCAGCTTGTTTCCTAGTGGTCCGTGCCTCTTTTGAGGATGATCAGTAAAGGAGTTTTGTTAATCATGTTATGCTCTATCCATCCATGTCTTTGTTTGCAATTATGGAGCACCATAGCTTGAGTCAATCGAGCCCTACTTTTGCTTCGTGGTGAATCTGGGCAGATCGTCAACTCGTTTGCGATTTTGCCGGCGTTGTCGTAGTTGATCCGTGTATGCTATGCCATTGTTATTGCCATGTCTAGCTTGTATTTTGTGCCTTATTAATGTCTGTATGATTTCCTTGCCATGAATTGCACCGTGGTGAGTGCATCGAGCTCGTTTACATGCCTTCGTGAGTTATATTTCAGCATGTCTCAGTTTTCACCAAGTCTGAAAACTGATTGTGTTTTAGCTATGTTCGTGTGCCCGTTAACATATTTTGTGATCCCTTTTGGCCCCAGGTCGCTTTGGGACTTTTGTTAAGCTTGTTGAGTAGCTCCATGCCATGTTCTTACTTGTCATGTTCAGGTCATTTATCATGTTGTTTTGCTGCTCCGAAGAGAGCATCGTGATCTGAAATTTCAGACAAGTGTTAATTTCACTAAGTCTGGTATCTGTTTTGCATTTGCGTTTTTGCCATGCTTGTTTGAACCTCTTAATGGATGATTTGGCCGTGGCTCAGTGCTAGTCTTTTGTTAAGCAGCTTGTGGGCATCCCTGCCATACATTTTGTTGTCATGTTTGGTGGCTGTAACATGTTCATTTCGTTGCATTTAGATGCCTACTTGCTGTAAATCGCAGACCGGTGTCATATCTTAAAACGCTTGCCATTTCCAAACCGTAACTCCGATTCCAATGATCTTTATATCGTTTTCAAGCGATTTCATCCCCTCTATCCAGTGGCACCCTTGGAATTCCAAGTTGAGGCCAGGTTCATGCATTTCCTGTCATATCTTGCATTTTGCATCCCGCATCGCATCCCGCATAGCATATCATCTTTTCATCATATTGCTTGGTCTTGCACGTGGTTGATTGTATCCTTGTTGCTTGTTTGTCTTGTTGGGTAGAGCCGGGAGACGAGTTCACTTCCTAGGAGCCCATTGAGTTTTCTTGTGAGGATTCAGTCAACTCTGACAACTGTGCAGGCAAGATGATCATACCCTCGAAATCACTACTATCTTTGCTATGCTAGTTTGCTGGCTCTTGCTTTGCCAATGCTACGATGCCTACCTTTTGCTTGTCAGCCTCCCAATTGCCATGTCAAACCTCTAACCCACCTTGACCTAGCAAACCGTTGTTTGGCTATGTTACCGCTTTGCTCAGCCCTTCTTATAGCGTTGCTAGTTGCAGGTGAAGATTGGAGCCGTTCCTTGTTGGAACATCATTTATTTACTTGTTGGGGGTATCATTATATTGCCATGTTATCTTAATGCATCTATATACTTGGTAAAGGGTGGAAGGCTCGGCCTCTCGCCTAGTGTTTTGTTCCACTCTTGCCGCCATAGTTTTCCGTCATATCGGTGTTATGTTCCCGGATTTTTGCGTTCCTTACGCGGTTGGGTTATAATGGGAACCCCTTGATATTTCGCCTTGATTAAAGCTTGTCCAGCAATGCCCAACCTTGGTTTTACCATTTGCCACCTAGCCTTTTCTTTCCCTTGGGTTCTGCAGACTCAAGGGTCATCTTATTTTAACCCCCCCGGGCCAGTGCTCCTCTGAGTGTTGGTCCAACCGAGCGATGTCCGGGGCTACCAGGGGCAACTCTGGGCTGGCCTACCCGTTGTCTTGCTCATCTGAGTGTGCCCTGAGAAAGAGATATGTGCAGCTCCTATCAGGATTTTTTGGCACATTCGGGCGGTGTTGCTGGTCTTGTTTTAACCTGTCGAATTGTCTTGTTGTACCGGGTTACCGAGTCTGATCGGTGTGTCTCGGGTGGAGGTCTATTCCTTCGTTGACCGTGAGAGCTTGTCAAGGGCTAAGTTGGGACTCCCCTGCAGGGATTGAACTTTCGAAAGCCATGCCCGCGGTTATGGGCAGATGGGAATTTGTTAATGTCCGGTTGTAGATAACTAAAACCTTAATTAATTAAAATGAATCAACTGAGTGTGTTGCCGTGATGGCCTCTTCTTGGCGGAGTCCGGGAAGTGGACACGGTGTTGGAGTTATGCTTGCGCAGGTTGCTCTTCTAGATTCTCGCTCGTGCTTTGCCTCCTCTTCTCGCTCTCTCTTGCGAATAAGATAGCCACCATATATGCTAGTCGCTTGCTGCAGCTCCACATATATTTGCCTTATCCATTCCTATAAGCTTAAATAGTTTTGATCGCGAGGGTGTGAGATTGCTGAGTCCCTGTGGCTCACAGATACTATAATTCCAGATGCAGGTCCAGGTGATTCCGCTCCAGGTGACGAGTACGAGCTCAAGTGGGAGTTCGACGAGGACTCTCAGCGTTATTATGTTTCCTTTCCCGATGATCAGTAGTGGTGCCTAGTTGGGGTTTGATTCAGGGCCTTGTCGCATGTTGGGTTCTTTTCCATTTTGGCGCCGTAGTCGGGCCATGAGTGATTGTTTGATGGATGTTATTTATGTACTCTGATGTGACATGGCGAGTGTAAGCCAACTATGTCATCTCCCCCTTTTATTATGTATTACATGGGATGTTGTAATGATTGCCTGACTTGCGACATTGCTTTCAATGCGGTTATGTCTCTAAGTCGTGCCTCGACACGTGGGAGCTATAGCCGCATCGAGGGCGTTACAAGTTGGTATCAGAGCCTTCCCCGACCTTAGGAGCCCCATTGCTTGATCGTTTTTAGCAGCCGAGTTGTGTCTAGAAAAAAATGTTTTGAGTCCTTAGGAATTATATATCGGAGAGTTTAGGAATTCTTTTTACTTCCCAGTCTCCTCATCGCTCTGGTAAGGCATCCTGACGTAGAGTTTTGACTCTTCTCTTCTCAAATTTCACTAAATTTTTTTTAGGATCACGCGAGTATCTTGGATTTGTTCCGATGGCTTATGATGAGAATACTGTCTTGGTGCCTCCTGTCAGGGGTTTAGTGGAAGTGTCCCGGGGAGTTGAGCTCTCAGGTGTTGTCATCATAATTTTATCGTTGCAATTCTGGAATACTTGAGATATGTTCGCCGACATCGAAAATCTCTTTTATGCAGTTCGTTGGTGAGATAACCTCGACGCCACCCAGTACTGGGGCGGGAGTTCGGGAGTATCGCCATAACTTGTATAACGGATGCTTTTCGAAGGTTGAGGTAGATGGTTTCCGAAGTTTTCTTGGTTATGTGTTGAAGGATGGATACAGCTGGATGTAGGATTTGCTAGTTTGGGTGAGATATTATGCTTCCCCTGTATCCCCAACACCTGATTGCATAACCGGAAAGGTTCGGGAATTTCATAGGTGGGAATTCAAGTAGCCTTAGGATATCTTTCCGACAGATGTATGATATTAAATTGGGGTTCGACGTCTAGTGGTTCGTCTATTCACGGTCGATTTTACAGTGATCTCATTGTGTCTTAAAGAGTCCTTGGCTATGCTGACTCGGGGACGCTTCGTAGGTCATGTGCACTGCCTTGTACATGATGGTGCTGTACGATCGAGCCCGTGTAGGTCCCACCACGAAAACTTCGGACAAAATTTCTATCATATGTGTGTTCCGGCTTATTCCGCAAGCCAACCCTTGGTTTTATTTCGAGTTGTGGCTTTCGTTTTGCTTCGACGTCATATGTTGATTCCATCCCCCGTTGATGTACCCCTTCTACCTGATTCTTCGTGGCTTCGCAATTTAGGAATATGTGACCACTTCAAGAGAAATGCATTCGTTCATTTTGTTCGGATGTGAAGACTATATGTTGCAATTTTTCATTCCGTTGGATTCAGCTTCAATATTTATCTGTCAATGTGCTAATGGTGGTCAACCTCTTCAGGATGGCTCCTCCAACGCGCACGACTCCGAATCCTGATCCGCCACCGCCTCCACCTCCTCCAGAGGCATGGCAAGCTGTGATGGCCGCAACCAATGCAAACACTCAGCTGATCATGCAAATTCTCCAAGAGCGCAATCAAGGCAGTCAAGGGAATCAAGGCAGCAATCAGAGTCACTTTGCTACACTCAACCAGTTCCTTGCTAACGGGCCAAAGACTTTCAGCAATTGTGTTGAGACAACCGATGCTGACGATTGGCTTGTGGATCTGTGTAAGCATTTCGAGTGCAGTAACGTCAGGCCTGAGGACTTTGTGAAGTTCGCTTCCTTCCAACTCAAAGATCAAGCTGCAGAATGGTTCCAGCAGTACAAGGACTCCAGAGGTGGACGTGTTATCACTTGGGATGATTTCCGTCGAGATTTCCAAGCTCATCACATTCCGCAGAGCGTGGTTGAAAGCAAGCGTGAGGAATTCCGCAATCTGAAGCAAGGCTCTTTGTTTGTCTATGACTACAACAAATTGTTCCAGAAGCTTGCCCGCTTTGCCAAGCAGGACGTGCCTGATGAGAAGAGCATGATATATCAGTTCAGGGGTGGTCTTAGGGAAGATATTCAGCTCTCTCTTGTTCTCTTCGAGCCCTTGAGATACGATGAGTTCTACAACATGGCACTGAAGCAAGAGGCTGCTCAGTTGAGGTGTGATGCTTCCAGGAAGCGAGTCAGAGATGCTACACCTTCTTCCTCTACTCAAGTGGCCAAGCAACAGAAGTTTTGGCTTCCTCCTCCTCCGTTCCGTCAGCCGTATCAGCAGAAGAGCAAAGGTGGCAGTGGTTCTTCCCACCCACCCAACCCAGGCTTTCAGAACAAGACTTCGTCTCAAGCTCCAAGATCGAGTGCTCCGTATCACCGTCAGCTTTCAGAGGTCACGTGCAACAAGTGCCAACAGAAGGGTCACTATGCCAACAAGTGTTTCAACCAGAGGCGTCTTCCTCCTCCTCCTCCTGTCAGATCGGCAAGTACAGCTGTGGTCAAGCATAACCCCAAGTCCACCAAGGTCAACTTGCTGAATGCAGCTCAGGCAGAGGAATCACCAGATGTGATCATGGGTAACCTTCCTGTTAATGACATTCCCGCAAGAGTTCTTTTTGATACTGGTGCATCTTTATCATTTTTGTCGAAGCCTTTTGCATCCATGCATGATGTTCATACTATTGATTTACCTAAGCCGATAGCGGTTTCTTCTCCGGGTTTGTTCATGAACACCAAAATGATGGCTCCGGATGTTTCTATCACATTGGGTGACTACAAGTTTCTTTCTTCTCCTATGGTGCTTGGTAACTCGGATATTGATCTTATTCTCGGGATGGATTGGCTTTCTAAGCACAAGGCACATCTTGATTGTGCAGCCAGGCAGATTCTATTGACTCATTCGTCTGAGGATGCAATTATCTTTGCCACTCGGGATTATACCATTCGTCTGTTTTCTCTCAATGAGAAGGGTGAATTGGATGCCATCTCGCAAATTCCAGTCGTTTGCGAATATCAAGACGTCTTTCCAGAAGAGCTCCCAGGAATGCCTCCGCACCGGCCAGTTGAATTCGTTATTGAACTTGAGCCTGGCACGGAACCTGTGTGCAAACGCCCTTACAAGCTCGGACCTGAAGAGTTGAAGGAGCTGAAGAAGAAACTCGATGAGCAAGAAAGAATGGGTCTCATCCGGCCTAGTACTTCTCCGTGGGGTTGTGGTGTTCTTTTTGTGAAGAAGAAGGATGGAACGGACAGACTTTGTGTTGATTACTGTCCAGTGAACAAGAAGACCATCAAGAACAAATACCCACTTCCCAACATCAATGAGCTGTTCGAACAACTCAAAGGTGCCCAAGTATTCTCCAAGCTTGATCTCCGTATGGGTTATCACCAGATTCGCATTCGTGAAGAAGATATTCCCAAGACAGCATTTAGAACAAGCTTTGGTTCATATGAATACACTGTCATGTCTTTTGGCCTCGCCAATGCTCCTCCGACGTTCTCTCGCATGATGAATTTCATCTTCAACGCCTACACCAATGACTTCGTTTTGGTCTATCTCGATGACATTCTGGTTTTCTCCAAGAACAAGGAAGATCATGCCAAGCACTTGCGTTTGGTTCTTGATAAGCTCAGGGAACATCAGTTCTACGCCAAGTTCTCCAAGTGTGAATTTTGGCTCGATGAGGTTCTTTATCTTGGTCATATCATCTCTGCCAAGGGCATTTCCGTGAATCCCGAGAAGGTATCCGCAATTGTGAATTGGGAACCTCCTCAGAATGTGAAGCAACTCCGCAGTTTTCTCGGTCTCGCAAGCTATTGCCGAAGATTCGTTGAAAACTTTTCCAAGATCGCGAAGCCTCTCTCAAATCTTCTTCAGAAGCACGTCAAGTACGTTTGGTCTCCGGAGTGTGATATTGCTTTCAACACTTTGAAAGAGAAGTTGATCACTGCTCCAGTTCTGACTCCGCCTGATGAAACCAAGCTGTACGAGGTCTTTTGTGATGCCTCTCTCCAAGGTCTCGGTGCAGTTTTGATGCAAGAGAAGAAAGTTGTTGCTTATACCTCTCGCCAGTTGAAGCCTAATGAGAAGAACTACCCCACTCATGATCTCGAGTTGGCGGCAGTTGTGCACGCTTTGTTGACTTGGAGACATCTTCTATTGGGAAGGAAAGTGGACATTTTCACTGATCACAAGAGTCTCAAGTACATCTTCACTCAGCCTAATCTCAACCTAAGGCAAACTCGATGGGTCGAGATGATTTAAGAATATAATCCGAGTATTGAGTATACTCCAGGCAAGGCCAATGTGATTGCTGACGCTTTGAGCAGAAAGGCCTACTGCAACAGTCTGATTCTCAAGCCTTATCAACCCGAGCTTTGTGAAGCTTTCCGCAAGCTGAATCTGCAAGTTGTTCCTCAAGGTTTCCTCGCCAACCTTCAAGTCTCTCCTACCTTAGAAGACCAGATTCGCCAAGCCCAACTTCTTGATGCTATGGTGAAAAAGGTGAAGATTGGGATTGCCAAGAGTCAGTCCAAGTACAAGTGCTACCGCCTTGATGACAAGGGCACTCTCTTCTTCGAGGATCGTATTGTTGTGCCCAAAGGTGAACTTCGTAAAGTGATCATGAACGAGGCTCACAATTCTCTCCTCTCCATCCACCCTGGGAGCACGAAGATGTATCAGGACCTCAAGCAAGCTTATTGGTGGACTCGAATGAAGCGCGAGATCGCTCAATTCGTGAATGAATGTGATGTCTGCAGAAGAGTGAAGACAGAACACCAAAGGCCAGCTGGTCTCCTCCAACCTCTTGCCATTCCAGAATGGAAGTTTGACCACATTGAAATGGACTTCGTGACTGGGTTTCCAAAGTCCAAGCGTGGCAATGATGCTATATTTGTTGTCATCGACAAGCTCACTAAAGTGGCTCACTTTCTGCCTATCAAAGAGTCGATCACTGCAGCTCAATTGGCGGAACTCTATACCTCTCGCATTGTCTCTCTGCACGGTATTCCTCAAGTGATATCTTCAGACCGTGGCAGCATCTTTACCTCCAAGTTTTGGGATTCTTTTCAGAAGGCCATGGGCACCAACATTCGCTTCAGCACTGCTTTCCATCCTCAAACGAGCGGTCAAGTCGAGCGTGTCAACCAGATTCTTGAGGATATGCTCAGGGCTTGTGTGATCTCTTTCGGCTTGAAGTGGGAGGATTGTCTTCCTTATGCTGAATTCTCATACAACAACAGTTTTCAAGCAAGTTCGAGCAAGGCCCCATTTGAAATTCTGTATGGCAGGAAGTGCCGTACCCCTCTCAACTGGTCTGAAACCGGTGAACGTCAGCTGCTGGGTAATGACTTAATCACAGAAGCAGAAGAAATGTGCAAAGTCATTCGTGATAACCTCAAAGCAGCCCAATCCCGCCAAAGAGCTACTATGATAGTAAGCACCGTGATTTGGCTTTCGAGATCGGAGATCATGTTTACCTCCGTGTCTCTCCTATGAAAGGTACTCGTCGCTTCGGTATCAATGGGAAGCTTGCCCCTAGATACGTGGGACCTTTCAAGATTGTCAGCAAGAGAGGCGACCTGGCCTATCAACTTGAGCTTCCTTCAAACTTTGCAAATGTTCATGATGTGTTCCATGTCTCTCAGCTTCGAAAGTGCTTCAAGACTCCTGACCGCACCGTCAACTTCGAGGACATTGAGCTCCAAGATGATCTCTCCTATCGTGAGCACCCAGTTGCTATTCTTGAAGAGACTGAACGCAAGACTCGCAACAAGTCAATCAAATTTCTCAAAGTCAAGTGGTCTCACCATTCCGACCGTGAAGCTACCTGGGAACGCGAGGATCACCTCCGTTCTAAGTACCTGGAGTTCTTTCAGTCCTAGATCTCGGGACGAGATCTTTTCGTAGTGGTGGAGTGTTGTAACGCCCCAGATACGACTTTCCCTATTTGTACTCCAACTCTTGCCGTTTCCAGTGTTAAGTTATATTTATTTCCTCGGGTTCGGGTTCTGTCTCCGTGTGTTGTTTTCGTTTTCATGCATCTCATATCATGTCATCATGTGCATTGCATTCGCATACGTGTTCGTCTCATGCATTCGAGCATTTTTCCCGTTGTCCGTTCTGCATTCCGGCGCTTCGTTCTCCTCCGGTGGTCATTTCTAGCTTTCTTTCATGTGTGGGGATTAAACATTTCCGGATTGGACCGAGACTTGCCATGCGGCCTTGGTTTACTACCGGTAGACCGCCTGTCAAGTTTCGTATCAATTGGACTTCGTTTGATGCTCCAACGGTTAACCGAGGGACCGAAAAGGCCTCGTGTGTGTTGCAGCCCAACATCCCCCAAATTTGGCCCAAAACCCACCAAACTCTGCTCCATGTCCTAGAGCGTTCGATCACGATCGCGTGGCCGAAAACAGCACCTCATTTGGACGCTTCCTAGCTCCTCCTACCTCTATATATAGGTCCCTGCACGAAAATCCCGGGTCTCCTCCACCCCTAACCCTAAAAATCTGCTCCCCTCGCCGCCGGACGTGTCCGAATTGGGTCGGACACGTCCGCCCGCCGCCGCCGACCAACCAAACGCCACCACATCAGCCACCACGGCGCCCCACTTCGCCGGATCCGCCAGGGCCCGCGGGGCCCGTCACCGGCCCTCCAGGCCCATCGCCCGCGCCCCGCCGCCTGGGAGCAGGAGCCGCCCGAGGTCGCGCCTCCGCCGCCCGCCGTCTCCCCTTCGCCGCGCCGGCAAGCCGCTACTCTGGCGCGCCGCCCCGACCGGCCGCCGCATCCATCCTCGCCGCCCGACGCCGGTGGTGACGCCCCTTGTCGCCAAGGCCACCACCGCGGCGCCCTCGCCGTCCGGACGGCCCCGGCGACTCCTTCCTCACCTCCTCGCCCCGTCAAGCCCGCGACTACTCCGGCGAACCCCCTCTTCTCTGGTGAACCTCGGGCTGCGTGCGTGCTACAGTGCAGCCGGCTGGATCTAGATCTAGATCCCCTCTTGGGTTGACTTTTTCGTCCCTAACCCTAACTTTTGTGCATACTTTGACATACCATAACTTCCTCATCGTAGCTCCGATTCGTGCGTGTAGCATATCAAAATGTTCGTCTCGACGAGTACATCATTTCATCTCACTGCATCATTTTCATTTGAGCTCATCTTGATGCCCGAAATGCTGTTGGAAGAGGGCTATGTGAGGATAGTTTCAGATCTGTTTCAGCAAATGCACTTTTGTCATTTTTGCCATGATTAATGTGTGCATGCTATGATCCTGAGCTCTACATATGTTTTGAAGAATGTCATGCCATCTTTACAGGGGTGTATGCCATGTATTTTTGTGATATTTTTGGTGACTAGCACAAGCATGCAAAGTAGCTTACTCAATGATGCTGATTTCAGGGACTTAGAATTTCACCAAGTCCCTGTCCTGTTATTGTTTTTATGCCATATGTTCATGTTGTTTCCTAGTGATCCATTTATCTTTTGGGCATGACCAGTAAGGATGTTTTGTAGATATTGTGGTCCTCTATCCATCCATGTCTTTGTTTGCAATTATGGAGCATCCGAGCTTGATTCAATCGAGTTCTACTTTTGCTATAAGATGTTCCTAGCAGATTGTTAACATGTTTAGCGATTTTGCCGAGCTTGTTGTTGTTGATCCATGCATGCTATGTTGTTGTTCTTGCCATGTCTAACTTCTATGCCATGTCTACTTGCTGGGTGTATGCTTAGAGTGTCATGCAATGCCTCGTAGTGAGTGCATCAAGCACGTAAACATGCCTACTTGTTAACTGTTTTGCATGCTCCAGTTTTTCACTAAGTCTGAATCTGTTTATGTTTTTGCTATGTTCACATGGTTCCAATTGTATTTTCTGATCCCTTTTGGCTCATGGTCACTAAGGGGCTTTTGTTGTATGCCTTGAGTATCTTCATTCCATGCCTTGCTTTTCCATGATATGTTCCTGTAGCATGTAGTTTTCATGCTCTAAAGATTGCTTCCTGATGATAAATTCCTGACTTGTGTTATTTTCTCTAAGTTTGTAACCTGTTATCTTTTGCACTTTTGCCATGCTTGTTTGAACCTGGTAATGAGTGAATTAGCCGTAGCTCAGTGTTCATCTTTTGTCAAGCATCATGAGTGGATCCCTGCCATGTATTTTGTTGCCATGTTTGAGTGTTGTAGCATATTTATCTTGATGCATTTAGATGGCTACATGTTGTTTATCGCAGATCGATGCCATATTTGTTTTGCTTGCCATTTCCAAACCGTGCATCCGATTCCGGTGATATTTATATCGATTTCGACCGAAATCATCTCCTCTTTCCAGTAGCACTCTTGGAATTCCATGTTGAGGCCAGGTTCATTCATTCCTTTCCAAATCATGCATATGCATCACATACCGCATCCCGCATATAATACCATGTTTGCATCATGTTGTTTGAGCATTGCACGTGGTTGATTGTGTTCCTTTTGCTTGTTGTTATTGCTTGGGTAGAGCCGGGAGACGAGTACATTATCGAGGAGCCCGTTGAGTACGCTTACGAGGATCAAGGCAACTCTGAGAACTTTGCAGGCAAGATGACCATACCCTCGAAATCACTTATATCTTTGCTTGCTAGATGCTCGCTCTTTTGCTATGCCTATGCTACGATACCTACCACTTGCTTATCATGCCTCCCATATTGCCATGTCAAGCCTCTAAACCATCTTGTCCTAGCAAACCGTTGTTTGGCTATGTTACCGCTTTGCTCAGCCCCTCTTATAGCGTTGCTAGTTGCAGGTGAAGATTGGAGATCGTTCCTTGTTGGAACTTGTTTATTGTTGGGATATCACCATATTATCTTGTTTATCTTAATGGACCTATATACTTGGTGAAGGGTTGAAGGCTCGGCCTTATGCCTAGTGTTTTGTTCCACTCTTGCCGCCCTAGTTTCCGTCATATCGGTGTTATGTTCCTGGTTTTTGCGTTCCTTACATGGTTGGGTTATAATGGGAACCCCTTGACAGTTCGCCTTGAATAAAACTCTTCCAGCAATGCCCAACCTTGGTTTTACCATTTGCCACCTAGCCTCTTTTTCCCTTGGGTTTCCGCAGCCCAAGGGTCATCTTTATTTAAACCCTCCTGGGCCAGTGCTCTCTGAGTGTTGGTCCGACCGAGTAGACTGCGGGGCCACCTCGGGGCAACTTGAGGGTTGGTTTTACTCGTAGGATGTCTCATCTGAGTGTGCCCTGAGAACGAGATATGTGCAGCTCCTATCGGGATTTGTCGGCACATTTGGGCGGTGTTGCTGGACTTGTTTTACCATTGTCGAGGATGTCTTGTAACCGGGATGCCGAGCCTGATCGGATTGTCTTGGGAGAAGGAATATCCTTCGTTGACCGTGAGAGCTTGTGATGGGGTAAGTTGGGACTCCCCTGCAGGGATTTGAACTTTTGAAAGCCATGCCCGCGGTAAATGGGCAGATGGGAATTTGTTAATGTCCGGTTGTAGAAGACTTGAACTTAACTTAATTAAAATGAATCAACTGAGTGTGTTACCGTGATGGTCTCTTCTCAGCGGAGTCCGGGAAGTGAACACAGTGTTGTAGTAATGCTTGACGTAGGTTGTTCTAGGATCACTTCTTGATCATAGTTCATCGACCGTGCCTTTGCCTTCTCTTCTCGCTCTCTTTTGCGAATATGTTAGCCACCAAATATGCTAGTCGCTTGCTGCAGCTCCACATCATACTTTTACCCTTCCTATAAGCTTAAATAGTCTTGATCGCGAGGGTGTGAGATTGCTGAGTCCCTGTGACTCACAGATTACTTCCAAAACCAGATGCAGGGACCGATGATGCCATTCCAGGTGATTCGACAGAGCTCAAGTGGGAGTTCGATGAGGACTCGGGACGTTACTACGTGTCTTTCCCAGATGATCAGTAGTGGTGCCCAGTTGGGGTGATCGGGGACTATGTTGCATTTGGGGTTTATCTTCATTTTGGTTCCGTAGTCGGACCTTGAGTGTATTTGGATGCATGTAATGTTAATTATGTATTTGTGTGACGTGGCAAGTGTAAGCCAACTATGTATCCTTTTCCCTTTATTTATTTACATGGTATGTTGTGCAGATTACCTCACTTGTGACATTGCTTTCAATGCGGTTATGCATCTAAGTCGTGCTTCGACACGTGGGAGATATAGCCGCATTGAGGGCGTTACAAGTTGGTAATCAGAGCCTTCCCCAACCTTAGGAGCCCCCTGCTTGATCGAATCGTTGGCGTTGTTGAGTCTAGAAAAATGTTTTGAGTCATTTAGGAATTATATATATATCGGAGAGTAAGACTTCTTTTTACTCCTTGGTCCCTTCGTCGCTCTGGTGAGGCATCCTGACGTAGAGTTTTGACTCTTCTCTTCTCAAATTTCACAAAAAAAAATTAGGATCACACGGGTATCTTGGAATCCTTTCGATGGTTTTGTGACGAGAACATTGTTCTTGGTGCCTCCTGACATTTAGGGGTTGTGGCAGTGTCCCGGGAAGTTGAGCTCCGAGGTGTTGTCGTCACAATTTTATCGTTGCAATTCTGGAATACCTGAGTTTCGCCGACATCGAAAATCTCTTTTATGCAGTTGTTGGTGAGATAACCTCGATGCCACCTAGTACTGGGGCAGGAGTTCGGGAGTATTGCCATAACTCGTATAACGGATGCTTTTCGAAGGTTGAGGTAAATGATTTCCGAAGGTTTCTTGGTTATGTGTTGAAGGATGGATACAACTGGATGTAGGATTTGCTAGCTTTGGGTGAGATATTATGCTTCCCCTGTATCCCCAACACCTGATTGCATAACCGGAAAGGTTCGGGAGTTCCATAGGTGGGAATTCTTGTAGCTCTAGTAATTCTTCCGCGGATATTTGGTTTGTGATTGGGTAATCCTCACCAAGTATTTGTTCTTGTCCGTACCTTGTTGTTTTATTCTTCTACCTCTATCTAAGTGGCTTCTCAATTTATGGAAATGTGACCATTTCAATTGGAATGCATTCATTCATTTTGTTCGGATGTGAAGACTATATGTTGCAATTTCAATCCGTTTGATTCAGCTTGATTATTTGTCTGTCAAGATGCTAATGGATGTCACCCTCTTCAGGATGGCTCCTCCAACGCGCATGACTCTGAATCCTGATCCGCCACCACCACCTCCACCTCCGGAGGCATGGCAAGCTGTGATGGCCGCTACCAATGCAAACACGCAGATGCTTTTGCAAATCTTGCAAGAGCGCAACCAAGGGAATCAAGTCCATGGCAACAATCAGAATCAGTTTGCTACACTAAACCAGTTCCTCGCTAATTAGCCAAAGACCTTCAGCAACTGTGTTGAGGCAACAGATGCTGATGATTGGCTCGTGGATATCTGCAAGCATTTCGAGTGTAGCAACGTCAGGCCTGGGGACTTTGTCAAGTTCGCTTCGTTCCAACTCAAAGACCAAGCTGCAGAATGGTTTCAGTAGTACAAAGATTCCAAAGGAGGTCGTGTGATTACCTAGGATGAATTCCGTCAAGACTTCAAAGCTCATCACATTCCTCAGGGTGTTCTTGAGAGCAAGCGTGAGGAATTCCGCAACCTGAAGCAAGGCACTTTGTCTGTTTACCAGTACAACATCATGTTTCAGAAGCTCGCCCATTTCGCTAAGCAAGACGTCCCTGACGAGAGGAGCATGATATACAAGTTCAGAGGTGGCCTCAGAGAAGAACTCCAACTAGCTCTCATCCTTTTTGAGCCGAAGAAGTACGATGAGTTTTACAACATGGCAATGAAGCAAGAGGCTGCCCAACTGAAGTGCGATGCTTCCAAGAAGCGAGTCAGAGATGTGACTTCTTCTTCCTCAACTCAAGTGGTGCCTAAGCAGCAAAAGTATTGGTTGCCTCCTCCTCCGTTCCGTCAGCCTTATCAGCAGAAGAGCAAAGGTGGCAGTTGATCTTCCCACCCACCCAACCCTGGCTTTCAGAACAAGACTTCGTCTCAAGCTCCAAGATCAAGTGCTCCGTATCACCGTCCACTCTCGGAGGTCATGTGCAACAAGTGTCAGCAGAAGGGTCACTATGCCAACAAATGCTCCAATCAGAGGCGTCTTCCTCCTCCTCCTCCTGTGAGATTTGTCAGTACCGCAGTGGTCAAGCATAACCCCAAGTACGCCAATGTCAACATGATGAATGCAGCTCAGGCAGAGGACTCGTCAGATGTCATCATGGGTAACCTTCCTGTTAACGATGTTCCTGCAAAAGTACTTTTTGATACTGGTGCATCGCATTCTTTCTTGTCATTCCCATTTGCATCGAAGCACAATGTTGACACTGAGGTTATGCCCAAAGTCATGCAAGTTATTTCTCCTGGCAAGCTTTTGACTTCTAGTTTGGTTGCTCCCGATGTCTCTATCACGTTGGGCGACTACAAGTTTCTATCCTCTCCAGTGGTCCTTGGTAACTCGGATATTGATCTTATTCTCGGAATGGATTGGCTTTCTAAGAACAAGGCTCACCTTGATTGTGCCGCTAGGCAAATTCAATTGGCTCATTCGTCTGAGGATGTAATTTTCTTTGTCGCAAGGGATGATACCATTCGTCTATTTTCTCTCAATGAGAAGGGTGAGCTGGATGCCATCTCTCAAGTTCCGGTCGTTTGCGAATATCAAGACGTCTTTCTAGAAGAGCTTCCAGGAATGCCTCCGCACCGACCAGTTGAATTTGTCATCGATCTTGAGCCTGGCACGGAACCTGTTTGCAAACGTCCTTACAAGCTTGGACCTGAAGAGTTGAAGGAGCTGAAGAAACAACTCGATGAACAACAGCGTATGGGTCTCATCCGACCTAGTTCTTCTCTGTGGGGTTGTGGAGTTCTTTTTGTGAAGAAGAAGGATGGAACGGACCGACTCTGTGTCAACTACCGTCCATTGAACAAGAAGACCATAAAGAACAAGTACCCACTTCCCAACATCAATGAGCTGTTTGAACAACTCAAAGGTGCTCAAGTATTCTCCAAGCTTGATCTCCGTATGGGCTATCATCAGATTCGCATTCATGAAGAAGATATCCCTAAGACAGCATTCAGAACAAGCTTTGGTTCATATGAATACATGGTCATGTCTTTCGGCCTTGTCAACGCTCCTCCAACATTCTCTCGCATGATGAACTTCATCTTCAATGCCTACACAAATGACTTCGTCTTGGTCTACCTCGATGACATTTTGGTCTTTTCCAAGAATAAGGAGGATCATGCCAAGCACTTTCGTTTGGTGCTGGATAAACTCAGAGAACATCAGTTCTATGCGAAGTTTTCTAAGTGCGAGTTTTGGCTCGATGAGGTTCTCTACCTTGGGCATATCATTTCTGCCAAGGGCATAGCGGTTAATCCTGAGAAGGTGTCTGCAATTGTGAATTGGGAACGACCTCAGAACGTGAAGCAACTCCGCAGTTTCCTTGGTCTCACAAGCTATTCTCGAAGGTTCGTTGAGAACTTCTCAAAGATCGCGAAGCCTCTTTCCAACCTTCTCCAGAAGCACGTGAAGTACGTCTGGTCTCCTGAATGTGACATCGCTTTCAACACCCTGAAAGAGAAATTAGTCATTGCTCCAATTCTGACTCCTCCTGATGAATCCAAACCGTTCGAGGTATTCTGTGATGCTTCCATTCAAGGTCTTGGTGCAGTGTTGATGCAAGAGAAGAAAGTTGTGGCCTATACCTCTCCCCAGTTGAAGCCCAACGAAAATAACTACCCCACTCATGACCTCGAGTTGGCGGCAGTTGTTCATGCTCTTTTAACTTGGAGACATCTCTTATTGGGAAGAAAAGTGGACATCTTCACTAATCACAAGAGTCTCAAGTACATCTTCACTCAGCCTAATCTCAACCTCAGGCAGACTCGTTGGGTCGAAATGATTCAAGAGTATAATCCGAGTATCGAATATACTCCAGGCAAGGCCAATGTAATTGTTGACGCATTGAGCAGGAAGGCTTACTGCAGTAGTCTGATTATCATGACTTACCAACCCGAGCTTTGTGCAGCTTTCCATAAACTCAATCTTCAAGTTGTTCCTCAAGGTTTCCTCGCCAACCTCCAAGTCTCTCCTACTTTGGAATATCAGATTCGCGAGGCTCAACTTCTTGAGGCTATGGTGAATAAGGTGAAGATTGGGATTGCTAAGAGTCAACCCAAGTACAAGTGCTATCGTCTTGATGACAAGGATACTCTATTCTTCGAGGATCGCATTGTTGTGCCTAAAGGTGACCTTCGCAAAGTCATTATGAACGAGGCTCACAATTCACTCCTCTCTATTCACCCTGGAAGTACAAAGATGTACCAGGACCTCAAGCAGTCGTATTGGTGGACTCGAATGAAGTGCGAGATTGCTCAGTTCGTGAATGAATGTGATGTCTGCAGAAGAGTGAAAGTAGAACACCAACGACCAGCTGGTCTCCTCCAACCTCTTGTCATTCCAGAATGGAAGTTTGACCACATTGAGATGGATTTCGTGACTGGATTTCCAAAGTCCAAGCGTGGCAATGATGCTATCTTTGTTGTCATCGACAAACTCAATAAAGTGGCTCATTTCCTTCCTATCAAAGAATCTATCACAACAGCTTAGTTGGCAGAGCTATATACCTCCAGGATTGTCTCTCTGCATGGCATTCCGCAGTTGATATCTTCAGATCGTGGCAGCATCATTACCTCAAAGTTTTGGGATTCTTTTCAGAAGGCCATGGGCACCAACATTCGCTTCAGCACATCTTTTCATCCTCAAACCAGTGGCCAAGTCGAGCGAGTAAATCAGATTCTTGAAGATATGCTCAGGGCTTGCGTCATCTCTTTCGGTATGAAGTGGGAAGGTTTTCTTCCATATGCTGAGTTCTCCTACAACAACAGCTTCCAAGCGAGTTCGAGCAAGGCCCCATTTGAGATTCTCTATGGCAGGAAGTTCCATACTCCTCTTAACTGGTCAGAGACTGGTGAACGTCAACTTCTTGGAAATGACTTGATCATAGAGGCAGAAGAAATGTGCAAAGTCATTCGTGATAATCTCAAAGCCGCGCAATCGCGCAAGAAGAGTTACTATGGTAGCAAGCATCGTGACTTGGCTTTCGAGATCGGAGACCATGTCTACCTCCGCGTCTCTCCAATGGAAGGTACTCATCGCTTCGGTATCAAAGGGAAGCTTGCCCCTAGATACGTGGGTCCTTTCAAGATCATCAGCAAGAGAGGCGATCTCGCCTATCAACTTGAGCTTCCCTCCAACTTTGCAAACGTGCACGACGTGTTTCACGTGTCTCAACTCCGCAAGTGCTTCAAGACTCCTGACCGCACCGTCAACTTCGAAGACATTGATCTCCAAGAAGACCTGTCTTATCGTGAGCACCCCGTTGCTATTCTTGAACAAACTGAGCGCAAGACTTGCAACAAGTCTATCAAATTCCTCAAAGTCAAGTGGTCACATCATTCCGACCGTGAAGCCACCTGGGAACACGAGGATCACCTCCATTCTGAGTACCCAGAGTTTTTCCAGTCCTAGATCTCGGGACGAGATCCTTTTGTAGTGGTGGAGTGTTGTAACACCACGGATGTAATTTACCTTATTTGTATTCCAACTCTTGCCGTTTCCGGCAAGAAGTTATTTTATTTCTTTGTTGTCGGGTTTTTTCCTCTGTGTGTTTTGTCTTTGTCATGCATCTCATATCATGTCATCATGTGCATTGCATTAGCATACATGTGCGTCTCATGCATCCGAACATTTTCCCCGTTGTCCGTTTTGCATTCCGGCGCTCCTATGTCCTCTAGTGTCCCTTTCTACCTCTTTTCGTGTGTGGGCATTAAACGTTTTCGGATTGGACCGAGACTTGTCATGCGGCCTTGGTTTACTACCGGTAGACCGCCTGTCAAGTTTCGTGCCATTTGGACTTCGTTTGATACTCCAACGGTTAACCGAGGGACCGAAAATGCATCAAGTGCGTTGCAGCCCAACACCCCTCCAAAGTGGCCCAAAACCCACCTAAACCTCCTCCATCATCTAGAGCGTCCGATCACGATTGCGTGGCCGAAAACCGCACCTCATTTGGAGCTTCCTAGCTCCTCCTACCTCTATATATAGGTCCCTGCACGAAAATCCCGGGTCTCCTCCACCCCTAACCCTAAAAATCTGCTCCCCTCGCCGCCGGACGTGTCCGAATTGGGTCGGACACGTCCGCCCGCCGCCGCCGACCAACCAAACGCCACCACATCAGCCACCACGGCGCCCCACTTCGCCGGATCCGCCAGGGCCCGCGGGGCCCGTCACCGGCCCTCCAGGCCCATCGCCCGCGCCCCGCCGCCTGGGAGCAGGAGCCGCCCGAGGTCGCGCCTCCGCCGCCCGCCGTCTCCCCTTCGCCGCGCCGGCAAGCCGCTACTCTGGCGCGCCGCCCCGACCGGCCGCCGCATCCATCCTCGCCGCCCGACGCCGGTGGTGACGCCCCTTGTCGCCAAGGCCACCACCGCGGCGCCCTCGCCGTCCGGACGGCCCCGGCGACTCCTTCCTCACCTCCTCGCCCCGTCAAGCCCGCGACTACTCCGGCGAACCCCCTCTTCTCTGGTGAACCTCGGGCTGCGTGCGTGCTACAGTGCAGCCGGCTGGATCTAGATCTAGATCCCCTCTTGGTTGACTTTTTCGTCCCTAACCCTAACTTTTGTGCATACTTTGACATACCATAACTTCCTCATCGTAGCTCCGATTCGTGCGTGTAGCATATCAAAATGTTCGTCTCGACGAGTACATCATTTCATCTCACTGCATCATTTTCATTTGAGCTCATCTTGATGCCCGAAATGCTGTTGGAAGAGGGCTATGTGAGGATAGTTTCAGATCTGTTTCAGCAAATGCACTTTTGTCATTTTTGCCATGATTAATGTGTGCATGCTATGATCCTGAGCTCTACATATGTTTTGAAGAATGTCATGCCATCTTTACAGGGGTGTATGCCATGTATTTTTGTGATATTTTTGGTGACTAGCACAAGCATGCAAAGTAGCTTACTCAATGATGCTGATTTCAGGGACTTAGAATTTCACTAAGTCCTTGTCCTGTTATTGTTTTTATGCCATATGTTCATGTTGTTTCCTAGTGATCCGTTTATCTTTTGGGCATGATCAGTAAGGATGTTTTGTAGATATTGTGGTGCTCTATCCATCCATGTCTTTGTTTGCAATTATGGAGCATCCTAGCTTGATTCAATCGAGTTCTACTTTTGCTATAAGATGTTCCTAGCAGATTGTTAACATGTTTAGCGATTTTGCTGAGCTTGTTGTTGTTGATCCGTGCATGCTATGTTGTTGTTCTTGCCATGTCTAGCTTCTATGCCATGTCTACTTGCTGGGTGTATGCTTAGTTTGTCATGCAATGCCTCGTAGTGAGTGCATCGAGCTCGTAAACATGCCTACTTGTTAACTGTTTTGCATGCTCCAGTTTTTCACTAATTCTGAATCTGTTTATGTTTTTGCTATGTTCACATGGTTGCAATTGTATTTTCTGATCCCTTTTGGCTCATGGTCACTAAGGGGCTTTTGTTGTATGCCTTGAGTATCTTCATTCCATGCCTTGCTTTTCCATGATATGTTCCTTTAGCATGTAGTTTTGATGCTCTAAAGATTGCTTCCTGATGATAAATTCCTGACTTGTGTTATTTTTTCTAAGTTTGTAACCTGTTATCTTTTGCACTTTTGCCATGCTTGTTTGAACCTGGTAATGAGTGAATTAGCCGTAGCTCAGTGTTCATCTTTTGTCAAGCATCATGAGTGGATCCCTTCCATGTATTTTGTTGCCATGTTTGAGTGTTGTAGCATATTTATCTTGATGCATTTAGATGGCTACCTGTTGTTTATCGCAGATCGGTGCCATATTTGTTTTGCTTGCCATTTCCAAACCGTGCATCCGATTCCGGTGATCTTTATATCGATTTCGACCGAAATCATCTCCTCTTTCTAGTGGCGCTCTTGGATTTCCATGTTGATGTCAGGTTCATTCATTCCTTTCCAAATCATGCATATGCATCACATACCGTATCCCGCATATAATACCATGTTTGCATCATGTTGTTTGAGCATTGCACGTGGTTGATTGTGTTCCTTTTGCTTGTTGTTCTTGCTTGGGTAGAGCCGGGAGACGAGTACATTATCGAGGAGCCCGTTGAGTACGCTTACGAGGATCAAGGCAACTCTGAGAACTTTGCAGGCAAGATGACCATACCCTCGAAATCACTTATATCTTTGCTTGCTAGATGCTCGCTCTTTTGCTATGCCTATGCTACGATATCTACCACTTGCTTATCATGCCTCCCATATTGCCATGTCAAGCCTCTAACCCATCTTGTCCTAGCAAACCGTTGTTTGGCTATGTTACCGCTTTGCTCGGCCCCTCTTATAGCGTTGCTAGTTGCAGGTGAAGATTGGAGATCGTTCCTTGTTGGAACTTGTTTATTGTTGGGATATCACCATATTATCTTGTTTATCTTAATGGACCTATATACTTGGTAAAGGGTTGAAGGCTCGGCCTTATGCCTAGTGTTTTGTTCCACTCTTGCCGCCCTAGTTTCCGTCATATCGGTGTTATGTTCCCGGTTTTTGCGTTCCGACACGGTTGGGTTATAATGGGAACCCCTTGACAGTTCGCCTTGAATAAAACTCTTCCAGCAATGCCCAACCTTGGTTTTACCATTTGCCACCTAGCCTCTTTTTCCCTTGGGTTTCCGCAGCCCAAGGGTCATCTTTATTTAAACCCTCCTGGGCCAGTGCTCCTTTGAGTGTTGGTCTGACCGAGTAGACTGCGGGGCCACCTCGGGGCAACTTGAGGGTTGGTTTTACTCGTAGGATGTCTCATTTGAGTGTGGCCTGAGAACGAGATATGTGCAGCTCCTATCGGGATTTGTCGGCACATTTGGGCGGTGTTGCTGGACTTATTTTACCATTCTCGAGGATGTCTTGTAACCGGGATGCCGAGCCTGATCGGATTGTCTTGGGAGAAGGAATATCCTTCGTTGACCGTGAGAGCTTGTGATGGGCTAAGTTGGGACTCCCCTGCAGGGATTTGAACTTTTGAAAGCCATGCCCGCGGTAAACGGGCAGATGGGAATTTGTTAATGTCCGGTTGTAGAAGACTTGAAGTTAACTTAATTAAAATGAATCAACTGAGTGTGTTACCGTGATGGTCTATTCTCAGCGGAGTCCGGGAAGTGAAACGGTGTTGTAGTAATGCTTGACGTAGGTTGTTCTAGGATCACTTCTTGATCATAGTTCATCGACCGTGCCTTTGTCTTCTCTTCTCGCTCTCTTTTGCGAATATGTTAGCCACCAAATATGCTAGTCGCTTGCTGCAGCTCCACATCATACTTTTACCCTTCCTATAAGCTTAAATAGTCTTGATCGCGAGGGTGTGAGATTGCTGAGTCCCCGTGACTCATAGATTACTTCCCAAACCAGATGCAGGGACCGATGATGCCATTCCAGGTGATTCGACGGAGCTCAAGTGGGAGTTCGATGAGGACTCAGAACGTTACTACATGTCTTTCCCAGATGATCAGTAGTGGTGCCCAGTTGGGGCGATCATGGACTATGTTGCATTTGGGGTTTATCTTCATTTTGGTTCCGTATTTGGACCTTGAGTGTATTTGGATGCATTTAATGTTGATTATGTATTTGTGTGACGTGGCGAGTGTAAGCCAACTATGTGTCCTTTACCCTTTATTTATTTACATGGGATGTTGTGAAGATTACCTCACTTGCGACATTGCTTTCAATGCGGTTATGCCTCTAAGTCGTGCTTCGACACGTGGGAGATATAGCCGCATCGAGGGCGTTACACTAGCCATCTAATCAACTGCGTGCAGGCCACTTCTCCTACTTACTTCTCCATCGGGAACCGATTTTCCTCAGCTTCTTCACTACTCCTTCATCTTCATTTGCATCCAAACAACACAGCATTCACATTGTTTTAACCTCTTCACATCCTCCTGGAGTAATTACGAAGCCCCTATAAATACTCATCTTCTTCATTTAGACTAGCCATCTAATCCAAATTCTCCAAACCACAGCCTTCCGGTCCAGCGGTTCCAAATCACGAAAGAGATCGAGATGCAGGTTTTTAGTGTCCAACATGTCCTCGTCAAAGGCTCGTTGAGCATAGTTGCCACAGTCACTGACCACCCAAGGGTTGTTCGGAAGTGGATCAACAATGTATCCAACTCCCTCCAAAAGGTGGAGATGAAGGTCATCGGTCTCGACGCAGAGTACACAGAGCGTGTCACTGGGAAGATCCAACGCACCGCCGTCCTTTAGTTGTGCCTCGAATATGATGTTTTGGTGTACCACATCATACACGCGCCCTCCATACCAGGTGATCATCACGATTTCTTGTCTTGGGAGGACATATACTTCTGTGGGGCAGCCATCGCAGGGGACAAACAGAAGTTGGAGCCGTACAACCTTGATTTGAAAAGCATCGCTGATGTACAAACCAAAGTAAAAATTCATGTAGAAGATTGTGATAAACCGACACCATCCCTATTTGATGTAGAAAATTTTGTGCTCAGAACAAATCTTCAGACGGGTGACGAGGTGCTGGCATTAAGGTCGTCTGGATGGGAGAATTATCCCTTGTTGTATGAGGGGATAAAATTAGCTGCCCTCGATGCTCGTGTGAGTTTTGAGATAGTTGCAAGGTCCAGAGAGCTTGTTGTGAAGCCGTCTCCCACAGAAGATGCTGCACCAGCAGCAGGGCATTATTGATGGATGAACTATTTCCCCTCTTGTAAAAAAATATTCCCTCCCTGTGTATATTGATATAGATGGACTATTTCGATGGTGTGCATGTCTTTGGAACAAGTAGTAGCGTGGGTCCGCTTGACTATAAGGAACCATTTATCCGCCTAGCTTTCTATACTACTCCTTTCAGTGATGAATATGCAATGCATGTGTCCATAGACATGACAGCTTGTCCATGGAAGTTCAACTACGGCGACCATCGCGTTTCATCCACTGCCACTCGCGATTCCCACGACGTCGCTCCAACCCACGGCACCACGACCCTGACGTGTGCCTGTCAGGACCCCGATTCCATGTCACATCGATCTAGCTTGTAACACCTCATATCACCTTGCGGCCTCACGCACAGTATTCCCATGGGTGTTGCCTTACCATGGCCCGGGACCATTTGCGCCTTTTGGCTCATGTATATGATAGTGTTGCTAGCATCCATATGACAGAGAACCCGGGCCGACATGGCTAGTCGTGAACCTAAAGCGGCACTAACCCATGGAGACAGGCATACATGAATCAACTTCGAGCATGTCGGTCAGCAGCGTGTGAATCCGGGCTGTAGCACTGGGCTAACAGGACTCTGGTAAACCGGGCTGTAGCAGGCTAGGCAGGACTCCGGATGTCACCGTGTGACATTTCCCCGAAGGAACAGACACAGGAACAAAGTGAAACACATGCCGGCCAGTCAAGTGTCCTGAGCAATAGTGCTGGGCTAGCAGGACTCCGGTGAACCGGGCTGTAGCAGACTACTATGGCTCAAGGAAGCACTAGACTACATTTCCCCATAAGAGAGGCTGCCAAGGATAAACAACTAGATTGTCGGATCCCACACATACCAAGCATTTCAATCATACACACAATATGCTCGATATGTGTAAATACAACATGGCATCACAACAAGACTCTACGACTCAAGTGTTTATTCAATAGGCTCTGAGGAGCGAGATATTACAAACATGGGTCTCATCACCCATCATTCAAAGCATACAAATCAAAACACATGTGGAAGCTTAACTTGTCTGAGTACAGACAACTACAAATGAAGAGGGCTGACAAGCCTGACTATCTACCAGATCCTGCCGAGGGCACACGATCGTAGCTGAGGTATCAAGCTAAACGTCGAAGTCCACACGGAACTACTAGCGCGACTGACGTCTCTCTGCAAAACATAAAATAGGCAAACGTGAGTACAAATGTACCCAACAAGACTTACATCAGAACTATCTACATATGCATTGGTATCAATAAAGGGGGTGGTGGGGTTTAACTGTAGCAAGCCAGCTTCGACTCAGTGGCTAACCTGAACTACGACTGCAAGCAACTCTTTTGAGGTGGGGAACAGGAGTCCACATATTCACCATTCAATACACCACTATGGATCTGCTCCCGTCTCCCAACGAGAAGGCCATCCATAGCACTCACACTTATCTTGCGAGTTTTAGAGTATCCACTTTCACTTGTCTATGAACCGTTATAGGAAACCCAGAAGTCCTTTACCGCGGACACGGCTATTCGAATAGATGATGTTAACCCTGCAGGGTTGTACTTCTTCACACACGCTCTCGCCACTTACCACCATGTACACGTCGTGTATCTCGGCAACCTTCAAGCGGAAGCCTCACGAGGGAGTCGGCCACGACCTGACTAACCACACAAGTTTCTAGTACAGGTTTATCGCCTATTCGGGTTCCATCCGCGAGTTGATCCGGCCGGAGTTTCGCTCACAGCCCCAAACGATGTGTGCAGGGTTCCCGAGACACCAAACGGGCGCCCGGTACATCGTGCCACGGTGTATCTACCGCATCATAACCCACCCCTAGGGTCAGCGCTACGCACGGCCGCCAACACATATCCTACAAACACTAGAAACTAGTTGCAACTCCTGGACAGAGGGCAAGGGCAGTTAATAAGTTGAGAGGGTCCATTGGTTTTGGGCCCAATGCGTGGTAGTATCTGTTCATGGATCACAAACACGGAACTCAGTTTCTGAGAACGGTTTCAATGAGACAACCCACCATGTACTCCTACATGGCCTCTCACCGCTACCTTTACCAAATTGTGTTCACACACTTAGCTCTCAACAGTAGGGCGTGTTCACACACCTCTGATTCATCCCCGATGAATCAGACCTGACTCAACTCTAAGCAGTAGCAGGCATGACAAACAAGCATGAATGAGTAGGCACATCAGGGCTCAAACAACTCCTACTCATGCTAGTGGGTTTCATCTATTTATTGTGGCAATGACAAGTCATGCAGAGGAAAGGGGTTCAACTACCGCAACATGTAACAGTTGAATCGTTGTTGTCCTAATGCAGTAAAAGAGAGCAGGGGCGAGAGAGTGGGATTGTATCGGAATGAACAAGGGGGTTTTGCTTGCCTGGCACTTCTGAAGATATCATTGGGTCTTCATCAGTGTCAACGATCACAGCGTCGGTACAACGTCTATCGAGAGGGGACAACCACCGGTAACAGAGAAGGAACACAATCAATGCAATGCACAACATGATGCATGATAATGACATGGCAATATGTTGTTAGTTGAGCTAATGCAACTAGCAACACAATTAAATGAAGTTGGTTTGAACCCAAAGTTCAAATTCAAACTCCACATGTGGTTATTTAAATACCATTCATTTGATTTGTCCTAAAAAGTGGCCTTAAGTTGTTCTAACATGCATGAAAATGGTACAGATGGATAGATTGGATTTTTCTGATAATTTTTCATATATAATTTATTTCATTTAGAGTTACGGTTTATTTTCTATGATTTTTTGAAGTTCAGAACATTTTCTGGAATTTCCTGAAAAAGAATAAATCCAGAAAATGAGTTATTGCTCAGCACTGCGTCACTGTGACGTCAGCTAGTCAACAGCGCCTAACCAGAGTCAAACCTGATAGTGGGACCCATATGTCATTGACTCAGCTAATTAATATATTTAATTAACCTTAAATTAAGCCTAACTAAAATGTCAGTGGGGCCGGGGCCCACATGTCAGCGGCTAACTTAACTAACCTAAATAGGGTTAGCCCTAACTAACTTAGTTAGCCGGGCGGGGACCGCATGTCAGTAGCTAAGCTAAATTAGCTAGGTTAGTTAATCCTAATCTAGGTTATTTAGCAGGGCGGCCCCACCTGTCATTAAGCCAGGGGAGGTCAAACCCCTTGGTCAGCTGGGGCTAACGCGCCGGCGTTTAGCCGCCGGCGGCACCAGATGCGGCGGAGGGCACGGGATTGCTCCTCCGGCGCCCAATCGAGCATCGGAGGGCACGCGCGGGGAGCTGGGGCTCGCCCGCATCCAGGGCGGCATGTGGCAGCAGTGGGGATGGTCGGAGTTGACGGCACCAACGAACGGAGCGGCGCCGGAGTTCGGACATCGACGGACTCGAATGCCGCAGGGCACGGCAGGAGCAATGGGTGGTTGCTACGGCCCCGTGGTGACGCGCTACACGCGGTGATGCGCTCGGTTTTGAGCTCCAATGTAGGTGGCCACGGCGGCGAGGAGCTCAGGCGGCGGCGCGTGCGGGCAGGAGAGGTGTGTCAGCTACGGCTTGCAGTAGAGAAAACAGAGAGGGGGGTTCAGGTCAGGAGCTCATGGCGGGGAAGATGAACAGGTCAGCTAGCTCAGGGGTGGCCAGACGGTGTCGTGGCGTTGTCGGCGATCTCGGACGACCGAGGAGGAAGACGGTGGTGTTGGGAACGAAGCAGAGCTCCTGGCGCCGCTTGACCCCGTGGAGAGGACGAAGACGTCGTGGCAAAGCTCGGGGACAGCTCAGAGAGGCGAGGGAGGCGGCGGCTACGGCAACGATGAGCGGCGGCGACGAGCTCCGCTCGGTGGGGGGGGAGAGAGAGCCAGAGGAGGGGGAGAAGGCACGGGAGAGGGAGAGAGCTCGAGGGAGAGTGAGAGAGGGTCCAGGGGTCGCATGGCGTCGAGGAGGGGCTTCGGGGCGTCCGGTGAGGCGGGCGAGCAGGGAGGAGGCATGGCGCCTCGCGCGCGCGTGCACTGTCCCGCCTCTGCCTACTGGCAGAGGTTAGGGATGACTGGCACCAGGCCAGTGGGCTGGGCTGTCCAGTGGGCCGACCAGGTAAGCCCAAGTAAAACTCTCTCTCTCTTCTCTGTTTTCTCTTTTCTCTTTTCTGCAATTTGTTTTGGGTTTAGTTTTAACACCAAACCATTTTATAAAATCCTGAAAATAATTATGTGGCTAGAACTAAAATATACAAAACCACATAAAATGTTCCAGAATTATTGGACATATATTAATTATATAAAGAATATATATCCAATTCAAATAGTTATTGAATTAATTCAAAGGCCCAAAATAAATATTTCTGAGACTCCAAAAATATTGGTTTGAGTTTTACCTCTTGCCAATATTTTTATAGCTTGACAGGAACATTTTCTTGGGTTTATTTGAAACATTTTTTTAATGTTGATCATTTTTGTAAAAGACTTCTGAGGCTTCCCACTTTCCCCAATTCAACTTTCATAAATATATACATGATGCATGAATGCTTGTGCAACTAGTTACAACCAATTCTAGGGCTGTGACAACTCACCCCCACTAAACAGGAATCTCATCCCGAGATTCAGGACGTGAGGTAAGAAGAAAGGAGGTCACAAACTATCACGGTCTTCTCGATCCAACTGCCCTTCTCGAAGAAGTAGCTTCATTGCATCATATTGATCTTGACGTCTTTGCTTGCGAGATCTTCACCCAACACGAGGACAGAAGAGCGAGATAACTCTACATGGATGGATCATCTTAATGATCACAGGATCAACTCACGGAACGAGACGTAGAAACATCTCTTGAGCTGAGGGACAAAAACACATATGAGGAGCGATGGAAAGAAGCAGGGGACGAAGGTTCAGATTAGAGGCAACAATTCCATGCTTAGAAGATGGTGCATGGTTTCAACGTAGCGATGAGATAATCGCCATGATCCGTAACGGGTCACCTTGGGAAAGGTGACTCATTGGATTGTTCCCTTAAGTGGCAAAAGAATTACTTTTGATCCATAGATCATTGAAACTCTTCATACCAGCTTAAGGCAATTTACAATTGATCGTTTGAAAGAGCTCGAAGAAATGGTATACTCGGACTAGGATGGATGATGTGGACTACCTTGTTGAAGACAACGCAACGGATGATTTTGCTTATCATCAGAAATTGGTGGGACCCATGGTAGTTCCACTTTTGAAGATGATCCTGAATGATAATTACTAAGGAGGCAGCCCATAGTGAAATGGCAAAAAGACGGTGCAAGCTAGGAACAAAATGCAAATGTTGGAATGTTCCAACCATCATATCTACCTGAGATTCAGATCTGGTTAGTAACATGATACTTCAGACTCAACATGTCTGCAACAGAAAGTTTCAACACAATTCAATGAGATGGCATTGCGAGATTCTCGGGAAATGGACTATGGTAGCAAGCTCCAAAACATGAGCTGGTTTTGCTACAAACCTGTGAACACGCTGTCCCAGACAAGCATGACCACATAGTAGTCTTATAATAAAACACTACCGAGTCCAGATGGGGAACCATCATCAAGGATATCGAAGTCCTTGCGTAAGTCTGACTCTTAAGAAGAAACTTCTTCTCCTTGAACAAATCAATCAGTGGCTTGGTGTGCTAGGGATTCATATAGAATGAAGGTTGTAAGTCTACAGACCACAGAATACTTCGCACGTGCATGACTAACTTGGGACAAGATTTCTCGAATCCACTGCAGCAACTTGCATCAGATGCACATGAATTAGAGGAAGTCACATCTTTCAACCGGACATATGCTTCATGAACGGGACATGAGGGCAATGCTTATAAAGTTTCCAACACTAGTGTAATGTTCAACATGAATCATGGGGGAGACAAAATGTTGCTGATGGGCTCAACAGCAACTCATCGGAATTTCCATATCACTGGACTTCCACCATCATGTGAACACGGTGATAGAATTGGTCAGACCAAAGGATGTAATGGTGTATGCTCGAGGGATGAACCACGAGTAAGACAACATTGCGAACATCGTTGGTTCTGATTTGACTTGACGATAGCCCATACTCAAGTCAAAGTTTTGACAAGGCAATAGATCCAACAACTGATCACGAGGACCAATCAATGGAGATATCATCTTTCTTCAACAATCACACACACACACACACAAAAGATATCCCTTAACATGAACTAAGTCAGACAAGCTTTTACCTTCCAACTCTCCAAGTTGTTGTTTAGCTCAACCAACTAGCTCAGGGATATCCAACACAGATTCTTGGAGAAGGGGTGATTTATAAGAAAACCCATTTAATCACAAACTCAACATACCGGTCAGGTGACAACCAGGTAATACTTCCGAGAAGACCTTCGAAAAATCACGAACCACCGATATGTTACTAAGCTCGAGAGCAATCTTTCTTTTCAGGGAAAGACGATATGATCAAAAGAGTGAGGGATTGACATAATCCTAACTCATTGATCGAGGAGTGCACTAGAAATAAGGACTAGATAGCACGATCCATCTTAGGATGATGATTTAATAACCAACACGCTAAGAATGAGAATATTGTCCATTAACTACAAGCAACGGAGTTGCTAGGAGTATTGATTTCACACATCACGACTCACTTGTCGGCATTCCGGCTGCGACAACACGGCCGAGAAATGAAAAATGATGGCAAGAAGTATCACTGCATCAAGAATTTATGAGAGATTGTGTAATTCTCACATCATTCTTGATGTGAAAGAGGGTGACACTCCAAGGTAGAATAGAACAAAAGCTGGATTGGCATTTTGATCTGCAGAATACAACTACTTTGACCAGTCCAAGAAATGGATGAGGTACTGGAGTTCGTTTCTCCTAGTCATTCCGGAGTAGAATGGCTTGACAGACCACAAGAATATTAGGCATCGACAACGAATGCATGCATACTCTTGACTATCAAATGATAGACGGGGGTCAGAATACAACTAAAGAGAACAACTCAGGGAACATATAACTTTATCTAAGTTGTAGATCCATCGGTGAGCATGTTGAATAAACTCAACATGTTTCTTCCGGATAACCCATGCAGAAAGGTAGGATTGGCAGTCACAATATGAATGGAGTACTCCTCAAGAGAACCCTGGTTGTGATCTTTTGATCCAACAAACTTCTGCCATAAGTGGTTCATAGTATTTGGAAGAAGGAAATACCACGGACCTCGAGGACTGATGCAAAGGTTACTAATAACCTAAAGGAACGAGCAAACACTAACAACATGAAGTAAGTAGGGTGAATCTCAGGTTCAAAAACCCAGGAACAGAATACCTACCACTACATGGCATCACGGGATGCTTTCGAGAATAATGGCCAGAATCACACACTGGGGATACAAAACATGGCTAGATCACTAGGTGACTCCCTTAAACACCTAGGGTCATAATAATAACTCCAACATACACATCAAGGCAACGGAGTACCTCAACACACCGATTAGTGTGCTTAACCTGGGCCAAAAATACAACGGAAACATGGAGGAAAGATTTGCAAGTGCATCAGACTATTTAGAAACCTAGGATGACTCGGACAGCATAACGGCTGTAAATGCTCAAAATGATTTGAGACATCCTGCGAAATGGTGGCATAACCACTCAACATCACAATATCAAAGTTCTGAGGCCAGCTATGACATATGGAAGTAGTAGGAACTGAACTGAGGCTTGAAACTATCAATTCTATAAGTCTAAGGATTAGTAACACGTCATCCTGATAGATAGATGAGAAGGCCTAGTTCTAAATCCCCGTAGAAAAGAAGAGGTTGACTCAGATCAGAAGGGCATAGGGTAAAGGAGTAAAAAGAGCCTTACATTCCCCTCCACATTCAATTCCCTTATATAACTAAAGCATTTCTAGACTCAACTTCGACCAGTTTGGCTTGGTAATCCTACAAGCAGTCAGGCTCTGATACCAAAGCTGCCAGGACCCCGATTCCAAGTCACATCGATCTAGCTGGTAACACCTCATATCACCTTGCGGCCTCATGCACGGTATTCCCACGGGTGTCACCTTACCATGGCCCGGGATCGTTTGCGCCTTTTGGCTCACGTATATGATAGTGTCGCTAGCATCCATATGACAGAGAACCCGGGCCGACATGGCTAGTCATGAACCTGAAGCGGCACTAACCCATGGAGACAGGCATACATGAATCAACTTCGAGCACGTCGGTCAGCAGTGTGTGAATCCGGGCTGTAGCACTGGGCTAACAGGACTCCGGTAAACCAGGCTGTAGCAGGCTAGGCAGGACTCCGGATGTCACCGCGTAACATTTCCCCGAAGGAACAGACACAGGAATGAAGTGAAACACATGCCGGCCAGTCAAGTGTCCTGAGCAGTAGTGCTGGGCTAGCAGGACTCCGGTGAACCGGGCTGTAGCAGACTACTATGGCTCAAGGAAGCACTAGACTACATTTCCCCATAAGAGAGGCTGCCAAGGATAAACAACTAGATTGTCGGATCCCACACATACCAAGCATTTCAATCATACACACAATATGCTCGATATGTGTAAATACAACATGGCATCACAACAAGACTCTACGACTCAAGTATTTATTCAATAGGCTCCGAGGAGCGAGATATTACAAACATGGGTCTCATGACCCATCATTCAAAGCATAAAAATCAAAACACATGCGGAAGCTTAACTTGTCTGAGTACAGACAACTACAAATGAAGAGGGCTGAGAAGCCTGACTATCTACCAGATCCTGCCGAGGGCACAAGATCGTAGCTGAGGTATCAAGCTAAACATCGAAGTCCACATGGAACTACTAGCGAGACTGACGTCTCTCTGCAAAACATAAAATAGGCAAACGTGAGTACAAATGTACCCAACAAGTCTGACATCAGAACTATCTACATATGGATCGGTATCAATAAAGGGGGTGGTGGAGTTTAACTGCAGCAAGCCAGCTTTGACTCAGTGGCTAACCTGAACTATGACTGCAAACAACTCTTTTGAGGTGGCGCACACGAGTCCACATATTCACCATTCAATACACCACTATGGATCCGCTCCCGTCTCCCTACGAGAAGGCCATCCATAGCACTCACACTTATCTTGCGAGTTTTAGAGTATCCACTTTCACTTGTCTATGAACTGTTATAGGCAACCCAGAAGTCCTTTACCGCGGACACGGCTAATCGAATAGATGATGTTAACCCTGCAGGGGTGTACTTCATCACACACGCTCTCGTCACTTACCACCATGTACACGTCGTGTATCTCGGCAACCTTCAAGCGGAAGCCTGGCGAGGGAGTCGGCCACGACCTGACTAACCACACAAGTCTCTAGTCCAGGTTTATCGCCTATTCGGGTTCCATCCGCGAGGAGATCCACTCGGAGTTTCGCTCACAGCCCCAAACGATGTGTGCAGGGTTCCCGAGACACCAAACGGGCGCCCGGTACACCGTGCCACGGTGTATCTACCGCATCATAGCCCACCCCTAGGGTCAGTGCTACGCACGGCCGCCAACACATATCCGACAAACACCAGAAACCAGTTGCAACTCCTGGACAGAGGGCGAGGGCAGTTAATAAGTCGACAGGGTCCATTGGTTTCAGGCCCAATGCGTGGTAGTAGTTGTTCACGGATCACAAACACAGAACTCAGTTCCTGAGAATGGTTTCAATGAGACAACCCACAATGTACTCCTACATGGCCTCTCACCGCCACCTTTACCAAATCGTGTTCACACACTTAGCTCTCAACAGTAGGGCATGTTCACACACCTCCGATTCATCCCCGATGAATCAGACCTGACTCAACTCTAAGCAGTAGCAGGCATGACAAACAATCATGAATGAGTAGGCACATCAGGGCTCAAACAACTCCTACTCATTCTAGTGGGTTTCATCTATTTACTGTGGCAATGAAAGGTCATGCAGAGGAAAGGGGTTCAACTACCGCAACATGTAACACTTGAATCGTTGTTGTCCTAATGCAGTAAAAGAGAGCAGGGGCGAGAGAGTGGGATTGTATCGGAATGAACAAGGGGGTTTTTCTTGCCTGGCACTTCTGAAGATATCATTGGGTCTTCATCAGTGTCAACGATCACAGCGTCGGTACAATGTCTATCGAGAGGGGACAACCACCGGCAACAGAGAAGGAACACAATCAATGCAATGCACAACATGATGCATGATAATGACATGGCAATATGTTGTTAATTGAGCTAATGCAACTAGAAACACAATTAAGTGAAGTTGGTTTGAACCCAAAGTTCAAATTCAAACTCCACATGTGGTTATTTAAATACCATTCATTTGATTTGTCCTAAACAGTGGCCTTAAGTTGTTCTAACATGCATGAAAATGGTACAGATGGATAGATTGAATTTTTCTGATAATTTTTCATATATAATTTATTTCATTTGGAGTAACGGTTTATTTTCTATGATTTTTTGAAGTTTAGAACATTTTCTGGAATTTCCTGAAAAAGAATAAATCCAGAAAATGAGTTATTGTGTCAGCACTGCGTCACTATGACGTCAGCTGGTCAACAGCGCCTAACCAGAGTCAAACCTGACAGTGGGACCCATATGTCATTGACTCAGCTAATTAATATAGTTAATTAACCTTAAATTAAGCCTAACTAAAATGTCAGTGGGGCCGGGGCCCACATGTCAGCGGCTAACCTAACTAACTAAAATAGGGTTAGCCCTAACTAACTTAGTTAGCCGGGCGGGGCCCGCATGTCAGTAGCTAAGCTAAATTAGCAAGGTTAGTTAATCCTAATCTAGGTTAGTTAGCAGGGCGGCCCCACCTGTCATTGAGCCAGGGGAGGTCAAACCCCTTGGTCAACTGGGGCTAACGCGCCGGCGTTTAGCCACCGGCGGCAGCAGACGTGGCGGAGGGCGCGGGATTGCTCCTCCGGCGCCCAATCGAGCAGCGGAGGGCACGCACGAGGAGCTGGGGCTCGCCTGCATCCAGGGCGGCATGCGGCAGCAGCGGGGATGGCCGGAGTCGACGGCACCGACGAGCGGAGCGGCGCCGGAGTTCGGACGTCGACGGACTCGACGCCGCAAGCCTCGGCAGGAGCAACGGGTGGTTGCTACGGCCCCGTGGTGACGCGCTACGCGCAGTGATGCGCTCGGTTTTGAGCTCTGGTGTAGGTGGCCATGACGGTGAGGAGCTCAGGCGGAGGCACGTGTGGGCAGGCGAGGTGTGTCAGCTACAGCTTGTAGCAGAGAAAACAGAGAGGGGGGTTCGGGTCAGAAGCTCACGGCGGGGAAGATGAACAGGTCAGCTGGCTCGGGGGTGGCCGGATGGTGCCGTGGCGTTGCCGGAGATCTCGGACGGCCGAGGAGGAAGACGGCGGCATTGGGGACGAAGCAGAGCTCCTGGCGCCGCTTGACCCCGTGGAGAGGATGAAGACGTCATGGCAGAGCTCGGGGACAGCTCAGAGAGGCGAGGGAGAGGCGGCGGCTATGACAACGATGAGCGGCGGCGACGAGCTCCGCTCGGTGGGGGGAGAGAGGAGCCAGAGGAGGGGGAGAAGGCACGGGAGAGGGAGAGAGCTCGAGGGAGAGTGAGAGAGGGTCCAGGGGTCGCATGGCGTCGAGGAGGGTCTTCGGGGCGTCCGGTGAGGCGGGCGAGCAGGGAGGAGGCATGGCGCCTCGCGCGCGCGTGCACTGTCCCGCCTCTGCCTACTGGCAGAGGTTAGGGATGACTGGCACCAGGCCAGTGGGCTGGGCTGTCCAGTGGGCCGACCAGGTAAGCCCAAGTAAAACTCTCTCTCTCTTCTCTGTTTTCTCTTTTCTCTTTTCTGCAATTTGTTTTGGTTTTAGTTTTAACACCAAACCATTTTATAAAATCCTGAAAATAATTATGTGGCTAGAACTAAAATATACAAAACCACATAAAATGTTCCAGAATTATTGGACATATATTAATTATATAAAGAATATATATCCAATTCAAATAGTTATTGAATTAATTCAAAGGCCCAAAATAAATATTTCTGAGACTCCAAAAATATTGGTTTGAGTTTTACCTCTTGCCAATATTTTTATAGCTTGACAGGAACATTTTCTTGGGTTTATTTGAAACATTTTTTTAATGTTGCTCATTTTTGTAAAAGACTTCTGAGGCTTCCCACTTTCCCCAATTCAACTTTCATAAATATATACATGATGCATGAATGCTTGTGCAACTAGTTACAACCAATTCTAGGGCTGTGACTGTGCCTCACCCCTCTCGGCCGCACTGCCCCTCCGCCTTTGTGTGCATGACATGTGGGCCAACTAAAATGCGGCGAGCATCAAGTTTCTACCACAGCCACACGCGCTTCCCACGAAGTCACTCGAACCCATGACACCACATGTCCCCTGACCTGCGGCTCACCCCTCTCGTCCCCACTGCCCCTCTGCCTTTGGGAGCATTACCTGTGGACCAGCCACCTATCAGGTCCACATGTTATTGACTCAAAGGCAGGTGTCATAAGGCGCCGAAGCTCAGACCCGAGGGCCCCGAGAGGTAAATGTAACTCCTGCGCCAGGCCTTGTGGTGCTACCGCTGCACGAACTCATGCCAAACTCGAGATTTGTTTCTTTACTATACATGCATGCAACGATTTAATGGACATTGTAATCTCAACATGTGATGGGGATCTCTTTGAATTTGAAACTTATAAAATGAAAAAATTCAAAACAAATAAACTATGATAGAGGGAGTATATCGTAGGATGTGTCCCATACGAAACAAGTCCCCTGGTTTGTCACCGCGAAGATGCGGTTATAAAGGAGCAGAACGTCTTCATACTCGTACAACAACAAATCGGCCGCAGATAGCATCGCCCACCTTTGACCGCCATGTGCAAGGTCCGTGCTATCTTCTTCAATCTCACCGTGGTTTCATCATACCAATTCAGGCGGTGCTCCGTTGCATGGCTGATCCCAATGTTGGACAAAGGTTATACTGGAACAGTTTGACCATTGTAAATGTTGTGCAAATTGATGTTGGTACCCTTCCGTACATATGCAAGCCAATCTCCACTCGCACCGAGCCTAACCTGTGAAAAGTGGGCAAGGGGTGAATTAGGAAATGGACACGAAAGTAGTCTTTAGAATGCATTTACTACGTGATCAAACTCATCTTACCTGCTCATCGGACAAAATCTGAGTGCCCCTCAACGTCGGCATCTCAAGCGGCGACAACTTGCAACTACGGCCACGCCACGCTGGAGAGACCCCCAAGGAAACATCCTCGTGCATTGCATAGAACGTCAGGATGCATTTGTATGAGTAGTTTATCTTGTGAGAGAAAAGGATGAACGAGGGAAGGCCTTATTTGCAAATGTGGAGAGGGGTGTAGGTTTCTTTTTGCAAAATTGCCACAGTTTTCTTCCTATCCATCAGATATAAATCGGACGGCCTATATTGCAGGGTGGCAGGCACACCATCATCACCAACTCTATTTCTTATAAGAGTAGGGACTAGCAAGATGCCCGTGCGAGATCTTGTGGGAGAAAAGGATGAACGAGGGAAGGCCTTATCTGTAAATGTGGAGAGGAGTGCGGGTAAATTGTCATAGTTTCCTTCCTATCCGTTAGATATAGATCGAACAGCCTATATTGCAGGATGGCAGGCACACCAGCTCTGCTTTTATCTGCTTTTATCTTCCTATAAAAAGTAGAGTTGGTGATAATGGTGTGCCTGCCATCCTGCAATATAGGCCATCCGATTTATACCGCAGAGTTGGTGATGATGGTGTGCCTGCCATCCTGCAATATAGGTCGCCCGATCTATATCCGACAGATAGGAAGGAAACTATGGCAATTTTGCAAAAAGATACCCACACCCCTCTCGACATTTGCAAATAAGGCCTTCCCTCGGTCATCCTTTTCTCCTACAAGATAAACTACTCATACAAATGCATCTTGATGTTCTGTGCAACGCATGGGCATCTTGCTATTATAAGAGAGTAGTAGACTAGCAAGATGCCTGTGTGTTGCACGGAACATCAAGATGCATTTGTATGAGTATCTTGTGGGAGAAAAGGATCAATGGGGGAAGGCCTTATTTGCAAATGTGAAGAGGGGTGCAGGTATTTTTCTGCAAAATTGCCATAGTTTCCTTCCTATCTGTCAGATATAAATCGGACGGCCTATACTGTAGGATGGCAGGCACACCATCATCAACAACTCTATTTTTTTATAAGAGTAGAGTAGAGATAGAGATAGAGACTACTACTACCAATGTGCTGGCTCGTGCGTTGCAATGGATCCAAAGTAGTAGAATAATACTTGTTCACGGGCTTGAAATATAAAAACTCTAGTTTTGATATACATATATCAGTAAAAGTGAATCATGCTTCACTCAAAATATATTCCTCGGGCTGTTTTGATGGTTTGAAGATAACAAGTTTTTTTAAAAATTGGAGCTGTTTTTTTTACATTTTGTAGCATGGCACGGCATCCGGTGCACCTAAGCGTCTAATTTTTTTTAGTTTGGGTCGGTGACACACCCTGCGGCAAGATGCCCGTGTGGGCTTCTTCTATAACTAGAAAGATTCCCGTGCATTGCAGGGAACATCAAGATGCATTTTTTTACAAAGGACCTGTTGTGATTGACCCTTGCAAGAGTAATCCCATGTGTAAAAACTAATGATATCTCGAGAATTTTATCGGAAAAATGGTATCTTTGGAACAAGTTTTCTCTACTACTGCTCCTTGAAGTGAGCGGTATGTAATGCATGTGTCAGCAGACATGACAGCTTGTCCATGGAAGTTGAACCACGACGACCATCACGTTTATTGTTTCTACCACTGGCACACCCACACGTGATTTGCACGACGCCGCTCCAACCCACGGCACGACGTCCCCCGACGTGCGCCTCGTCCCTCTCGGCCCCACCGCTCCTCTGCCTTTGCCAATAGTCAGTTTTCTCAACCGTGGTCCCACATGAAAGTGAAAATGCTAGGCAACACGCCTTCCCTAGCTATGTGGTGTGCCGGACGGGTCGTGGAGTACTCCCGATTCCCGGGCATGTGGGGGTGCGACGCGAACGTGGCATGCCTTTTCCTTTTACTGGCAATGTGCCCATGCGTTGCGACGGATCCAAAGTAGTAGAATAGTAGTACTTGTTCACAAACTTGAAAGAAATCACTCTTGTTTTGATATACTCCTAATATATTGCTTTTCACTCAAAATATATTTCTCAGGCTGTTTTGATGAGGTGAGGGAGGAATGTGGTTGCTTTCAAGATAATAAGGGGGTTTCTGCAAATTGGAGCCGAGAAGTGGGCTATTGTTGCAAAAATGCCACAACTTACCTCACAGCCGTTAGATGCAGATCTAATGGCCAGAAACGACGGATGGTAGTCACACCACCATCACCAACTGAGTCTTTTATAGGAGTAGGAGTAGAGAAAAATGTATAAATTGTAACATTTGGTTCTGCTCCTTGGCACGATCGATAGATAGAAATAACGATTGGAAACGCTAGGGCGGGGCTATTTCCGCCAGATAAGCAGGGTACGTAGTAGCTAGGTTGGCGCATCATCGGTTTGGTCACATGCGGTTCAACATGTTCTAGTGTTTCTAGCAAGATGACCGTGTGTTGTACGAAGTTGATGGAAAAGGTAGGCACAACTTATAAATTGACGGATGGATTACTAGTTACAGTGATGCACATAATTAAGCAAAGGGATCACACATGTCGGTATTGACTGGAACAAGAATGCAATAGCACAATACTAAGAATTAAGGCCACGATGATGCGATCACAGTGGTGGTTACAGGAGGAAAGAAGAAAGATGCATCCATCAATGTACGACCTCCTCCTCCTCCTCAACTTAGTGTGCCAGTCCACCGACTGGCGGCTAAGGAGCGGTGGCTTTTGTGGCGAGGTCAAGGTGCTTCTCAGCAAAGGCATCCAAGGCTTCCAGCCGGTTGAGGAAGGCCAACGTTGTAGCGTCCTCAATGGCCTTGTAGATACCTATGTACACAATTTTCTCATACATGTGGATGTGTAGGTCGACGAATTCTTGCAGGGCGAGGCCCTCGCGGCGAGCGCGACCTCCAGGTGGACATTCTTCGTGGTGTCGGCGGGAAGTCGCAGGGCCACCAGTGCTTGAAAGAGGTTCCAGCCATGGATGCTGATTAGGGTGCCAGGCAATGAGGAGCCCAGGCACGCGGGCTGGAGGAGTACGGTGATGTCATCCGTGAGCTTCTTGAGGACGGTGAACTTGTTGGTGGTGGCAACGATCATCTGGTCGAACTGAGAGTCGTAGTTGGTGTAGACGGCGGCCATCAACACCGTCTGGAGACGATCCTCGACGCCATACCGCAGGCCGGCATCGTTGACCATCTGGCACAGCCGCTGGCCGCTCGCGCACATCACTGCCATGGGTCTGGAGTGAGCACTTTTGCGCTTAGTGTAGGTTCTTAGGCAAATGCTTAGGTGCGTACGATGTGGTAGATGCATTGGAATGGAGGGCGCCTTCATATGAGTGCACACTTTGCTGCATTCACATCGTGCAACCTCTTTTCCCGGTCCTGCTCCCATTACTTCCGTCATGAATTCACGATGCTAATTAAAGGAGGATGCATCATTGGTCATTCATTGGGAACCGCTACCCCTCCCTCGACTGCATTAAAGCCGTATCAGGAACTGCACCGCCCGCTGTCAAATCGAATAGTACTGCGCTGCCCGCTACACGCCCGGCTGAACATGCCTCCTCGCCTCCATCAAACCCCTCCGTTAAACCCGCATGCAAACCGAGAAACCTACTCCGGCCACATGTCCGTTCATGAGCGGGCCGTAATTAAACGCAACACCGGCCGGGATCCTCCCGTCTGCCCTTAGTTTAAATGAGGCCAGACGCCAGCCAAGCTCCTACCGTCCGCCCTCTATTTAAACGAGGCCAGACAGACATCAGGCAACAATCACACCCCTCCGCCGCTCCCCCATCTCCTCCTTGACCATTTTCTCCACTCTTCCGATGGCTTCCGAGGAGCCGTTCTCTGGCATACTACCCGGCTGGGTGGCCTGACGAGCCCTTCGGATATGGGTGAGGCCGCTTGGTGTTTCACCAACCTCTCTTGGCCTGACGGAGCCAGTTGCCACCCCAATCCGGCGCGTGGTTCGGCAACTCGCCACTCCAGTTCATCTCGATGAGGAGTGGCGAGTTGCTCCAGGCCAGCATGGTGGCGAGCACGCCGGTACGGGTGTCGGTGTCAAAACCAGCGAATCTCGGGTAGGGGGTCCCGAACTGTGCGTCTAAGGCGGATGGTAACAGGAGGCAGGGGACACAATGTTTTACCCAGGTTCGGGCCATCTTGATGGAGGTAAAACCCTATGTCATGCTCGATTTATTCTTGATGATATGGGTATTACAAGAATTGATCTACCACGAGATCGGAGAGCTAAACCCTAGAAGCTAGCCTATGGTATGATTGTATGTTGTCCTACGGACTAAAACCCTCCGGTTTATATAGACACCGGAGGGGGCTAGGGTTACACAAGGTCGGTTACAAAGGAGGAGATATCCATATCCGTACTGCCTAGCTTGCCTTCCACGCCAAGTAGAGTCCCATCCGTACATGGGATGAAGTCTTCAATCTTGTATCTTCATAGTCCAACAGTCCGGCCAAGGGATATAGTCCGGCTGTTCGGAGACCCCCTAATCCAGGACTCCCTCAGTAGCCCCTGAACCAGGCTTCAATGATGATGAGTCCGGCGTGCATTGTTGTCTTCGGCATTGCAAGGCGGGTTCCTCCTCTGGATACACCACAGAAGAGTTTGAATGAAAGGATAGTGTCCGACCCTGCAAAATAAGTTCCACATACCACCGTAGAGAGAATAATATTTCCAAAAATCCAATCTGCTGACATGTTTTGGCAACATGACATCATGTCAGGGCTCGGCGATTATTCGAACCATTTTTCTTTAACCAGCACCGCACATAACGCGAGGCGGTTTCTCGACACGTCTTGTCAAAGCAGAGATCGTGTCCCTCTTATTACGGGATTCTCATCAATACGGGCGTGGGTAACCCAACCGCGCCATCAATTACGACGCTTGGGGGATAAGCGAGTTTTACCAGGCTAGTGGGGGCGCATAGTTTCGTCCGCCCTTATAAAGGGATAAGGTTTTACCTTTTTCTACCCACGCCTTCTTCCTCCTTGCTCATCCATTCTCGCGCACTCGATCCCCAATGCCCAAGTCCACATCCTTCTCCTCAACCTTCTCCAAACATGTCCGGAGCGGGAGGCAAGTGGATGGCTTCCTCCTTCACTGAGGGACACATCAAAAAGTTGCGCAGAGCCGGATACTTATCCGCGAATATCGCGCATCGGCTGCCCGCTGCGGAGCAGATCGTCCCCACCCCGAAACCTCACGAGAGGGTAGTTTTCCTCCACCACTTCCTCCGCGGACTGGGGTTTCCCCTCCATCCATTCAGTAGTGATCTTATGTTCTACTACGGTCTGGACTTTCATGATCTGGCCCCGAACTTTATGCTCAACATTTTGGCGTTCATCATCGTGTGTGAGGCTTTCCTCCGCATCCGGCCCCACTTCGGCCTGTGGCTGAAGACCTTCAATATCAAGCCGAAGGTGGTGGGAGGCCAACAAGCGGAATGCAGTGGAGCCATGGTGGGCAATATGCCCAATGTTACATGGCTTGAGGGCTCCTTCGTGGAGACCATAAAGGGGTGGCAATCGGCCTGGTTCTACATCATCGAGCCGCGCGACGCCAACTGGGCGGCAGCCCCCGAGTTTCGATCCGGAATCCCCATGCGACTCACCTCCTAGAAAGAGAAGGGCCTGTCCTAGGGTGCATCGGTGGAGCTGGACGGACTCCAGAAATGTATCCGGAATATGGAAAGCAAGAAGCTTAAGCTCGTCAACATAGTCCAAGTAATGCTCTTCCGCCAGATCCTCCCGTGCCAACAACAAGATTTCAATTTATGGGATTTCGACCCGGCCCGGCACCAGACTCTCAGCGAGCTCTCCGACACGACACACAAGGACGTCTGGAGGGTGCTGTTCAAGGGCGCCGAGGTCCCTCCCTCTCTCACCGAGGACTGCGGACTAAGCGCGAAGCGCCCTGCAAATCCGGTAAGTTTTGTCCATCTGGTAGGATATTTACTTCCCATTGCTTAACTACGTGCAGGGTCTGAGCTCCCATGCCTTTGACAGGACTGGGTGGAGGCATCGGAGCAGATCAACTGTCCGGCCCCTCTGCCCGAAGACACTGCGGATGCTCTCCTGATGGAGATGCTGACTCTGGCTCCTTACAAGGTGCCGGAGAAGACCAAGAAGGCCAAAGGAACCCGAAAGAGTTCCCGGCGCCATGTGGTATCGGACTCATCGTCCGATGACTCCTCGGTGCACTCCTCCCACGAAGACGAGGAGGAAGATGAAGACACTCCCCCTCCAGTCGGGGGAGACAAGAAAAGGAAGGCCGCCCCAACTGGGGGGGCGAAGGGTCCAAGAAGGGAAAGACTCTCCTTCTGGGCAGTTCCACCACCGCCGCTGAAGGCGAAGACAAGTGGCTACTCAGGGCCAAGCCCTTGGCGAAGTCGTAAGTATTCGGATACCAGGGTAACTCATAGCATACCTTTGTCGCACTGCTTCTCCTAACGCCGAATTATGATTATGCAGACCGCCCCGAGCCCATATCGACGTATCCTCCTCGGACGGCTCCCTGGACTCGTCGGATATGGATAGCGATCCACTTCCGACCACCACCTCCCCTTGCCCAACGGACAATGCCGAGGTACTGTCTCGAGAGGCACTGGGTCGAGGGGAGACAGTCCCGGAGGCGCCTCAAGGCGACCTTCCGGACTCCGGGAGCAGAGGGAGAAAGTCTCCCGAGGGCTCCGAGTTCGGCCCTCAGCCGAACACCGCGCTGGAACCTCCAGTGGTTCCGGACTCGGGCAGGCGGCCTCCTTCCAAAAGGGGCAAGACGCATGTGCCGGTGACCTCTGTCCATCCAGAGGCACAGGACAATCTGCTGGGAGCACTTCACAGCGCTTCCATCGATGAAGAGCACTGCACTATTATGAGTGCGGTGATCCAGAAGGTTCAGTCCGCCAAGAGCGGACTGACTGAAGCCTGTGCCAGCCTTCTAACAGGCTTTGAGGTAAGTATTTGAAATATAGGAAAAATATTACCGCATAGATAGTAGCCCCTGATGCTCTATTTGGTGTTCAAAAAGAAAAGCCGAATAGAGGATCAACTAATATCTCCAGGAGTCTAATATAAGTATGTCTATATGCGTATGTAGGTTTCGCTGCTGACCTCTGCCGCACTAACTGCGGAGGTCGCCGTACTGAAGTAGGACCTCGAAGGGTCCAAGAAAGAGCTCGGCCTTGCCAAGAGGCAGCTCGAGGAGAACAAAGGTAAGTAATACCTAGTCTATAGATATATATAAAAAAAGAAAATGCGATTGCAAAATGACAGGATCATCATGAATGTGCCAGGGGTCACGACCGAAGTGACGACCCTAAAGCAAGAGCTGTCCGTGGCCGAAAACAAAGCGGCCAAGGAGTGCACCGAGCGGGAAAGGCAAGAGGCTCGGGTGGGCGAGGTGTAGCAAGAGCTCCACGCTCTTGTGACGAAGTACGAGGCGTTGGAGCTTGACTTGAAGACGCGAGAGTCCGAGCTTGCCGCATCCCTTGAGAGTGCAAAGAGTGCCAAGGCCGAAGCCCAAAAGGCCCTTCAGGAGATTGATGCGATGAAGAAGATAGTGGCGGGTAAGGCATTTTATATGCAAAGCAAGTATGTGAAGGTAAATTACTTGTTACTTACCCGAATCCGGAGCTCTCTAGGAGCATTCGCAGATTTGCCCCGCAGCGTGTCGGATGCCGCATAGTTTTGCCAGGCCGAGGAGGGAAGCTCAACGGAGAAGTTGTTCTAGTCTCAATATACTAGGACCGAACACCCGATGCCTCTAAGCGACCAGCTGAAGCAACTGGTCGAGCTGCACAAGGCGGCCGAACAGGCCATGAAGGGCTTTATAGTCCGGATGTGGCCTGGCGAGGCCCTTCCCAACAGCTACTTCGGCCTTGTGAGGCGGCTTGTGGATGCCTGCCAACAGCTCGAAGTCATCAAGCGGTCCGTCTACATCGAAGGTGCACGCCGGGCTTTCGCCCGTGCGAAGGTGCACTAGGCCAAGATGGACACCGTGAAGCTGGTGAAGGAGGGGCCGCCGCAGGGCAAGGAGCATCGCAACCCCGAGATGTACTATGAGGGTGTTCTGAAGGGTTCCCATCTTGTAGCGGACGAGTGTGCAAAAGATGTAATATTTGAATGAACTTACTTGAGTGATCCTGTATGATGAAAACTTGTTCTATGCAACGCTTGTTTGAATTTAAAATATTACCTTCTGTTCGGCAGTTTATCAAATCTGAGAGATGGCTAGTCGTCGGCTTCTGCCCCCATGCCACGAGTGTTGGGGTGTTCGGGATAAACCTGAGCACTCTTGTTCCCATTTTTGGGTCCTTCGAGGGAGGTGCTCAGCACAACGAACAAGGCAATCGGACTATAATGCGTTATCACTCTCACTTAGCCACAGAATTCTATAATTTTAAATTTTGGCGAAGCCCCTAGTATTCGGAAGACCGAATTCGGGGCGCTATACACGCCTTAAGCCGGATAGAGCCGACTCCTCGCTCTAAGCGGCATAAGTCTTTAGGGACTCGAAACCTCTCGAACAGCGACCAGTCTCTCGCCTTATCATGACAGTCAGTTTTAGCTTTCTCTACTGAGGTGCTTAGACCAGCAGAACCGGGGCACAATCACAGTAGTTCTCCCAGTGCTACCTTAGCCGATATAGCGGAACTTAAGGCACCAAAACATGGGAGCTGGGCAAACCCAACTATTGACCCAAGACATGATCCGGAGTTGATGCATATAATGCTATAAGTTCGGGGTGCCGCACTGTCGAAAGTGTTCGGACTTCTCACGCCGTATTATGGGGTATGCGTAAGCCCCTAGCGTATTGGCCGTACCAGAGTGTACGGGTGATGGATGTCATGAATGAACATATATATATATAATAAAGAAGAATGCAATAATAGTCTTAATGCTATGCATTGTTTATTCAAAAAGGTGTGTTAAAGCAGAATGATACAGGTAGTGCGATAAGCAAAAAGTAGGACTATTTGACATGTCCCCTCCAAGGGCAAGCTGAGGAATAGTATTAAAGAAAGTATTTCACTCGTTATTGTAATCCACCTGGGAGTCCCGTGGTGTGACGTAGCTTTCTGCCTCCTTGGTTGCTGCATCATGTGTCCGGCAATCATGCTGCCGAACAGGGTTTCCAGAGATCAAAGTCCTGAAAGAGAAAAATAACAAAGCGGGGAGCCCCTACTGTGGTTTAAGCCGCGTCTTGGAGCGTGTCGCAGTCGTGCCCCCCTCCCCACCTATGCCCATGGTATTTTTTAATGCGTAATTATGTACGCGTGGCACGGATTTCGCCGTTTGGCTGGGGCCGGGGTGGGGGCCGCATTACTATGCGAGCTCGGGACGTGCCAGGCGGTCTAGTTGCCAATTACTCCAGGCGCGCTTGAAGTTGTCCGGGTCCTTAATCGCCGAACTAGTGTATTGCCTTAAGAGGCTGCTTTTGTGCTTTTGCTGCAAGGGCCGCAGTGTGCTCCTCCGTGCGGAGAGAGCGCTCTGTGTTTCCATTGACTGTGATGACCCCCCAAGGTCCTGGCATCTTGAGCTTGAGGTATGCATAGTGCGGTACCGCATTGAATCTTGCGAATGCGGTTCGCCCGAGCAGTGCATGGTAGCCACTGCGGAACGGGACTATGTCGAAGATTAACTCTTCGCTTCAGAAGTTATCCGAGGATCCGAAGACCACTTCCAGTGTGACTGAGCCTGTGCAATGGTCCTCTACTCCTGGTATGACGCCTTTAAAGGTCGTTTTTGTGGGTTTGATCCTTGAGGGGTCTTTAGCCATTTTGCGCACTGTGTCCTGATAAAGCAGGTTCAGGCTACTGCCGCCATCCATAAGGACTCAAGTGAGGTGAAATCCGTCAATGATTGGGTCTAGGACCAATGCGGCGAATCCGCCATGACGGATACTAGTGGGGTGGTCCCTGCGATCTAAGGTGATCGGACAGGAGGACCATGGGTTGAACTTTGGGGCGACTGGCTCCAACGCATATACGTCCCTGAGCGCACGCTTCCGCTCCCTCGTGGGGATGTGGGTTGCGTATATCATGTTCACCGTCCGCACTTGTGGGGGAAACCTCTTCTGTCCTCCGGTGTTCGGCTGCCGGGGATCCTCCTCGTCATCGCTATGTGACCCCTTATCTTAGTTTTCGGCATTTAACTTGCTGGCCTGCTTGAACACCCAACAATCCCTGTTGGTGTGGTTGGCTGGCTTGTCGGGGGTGCCGTGTATTTGACACGAGCGATCGAGTACACGGTCCAAACTGGACAGGCTCGGAGTGCTTCTTTTGAATGGCTTTTTCCGTTGACCGGGTTTAGAGCCTTTGAATCCGGCATTGACTGCCGTATCCTCGGTATTGTCGCTGTTAATGCGGCGCTTATGTTTGTTGCGACGTGACCTGCCATTGCCATCCTTGTTATCTGAAGTACCATGGTTCTTTGATATGTTATTGCTGCGAGCCAGCCAGCTGTCTTCTCCCGCACAAAAGCGGGTCATGAGTGTCGTGAGGGCTTCCATAGATTTCGGCTTTTCTTGGCCAAGGTGTCGGGCGAGCCATTCATCGTGGATGTTGTGCTTAAAAGCTGCTAGGGCCTCTGCATCCGGACAGTCGATGATTTGATTTTTCTTTGTTAGGAACTGTGTCCAGAATTGCCTGGCTGATTCCTCTGGCTGCTGAATTATGTGGCTCAAGTCATCGGCATCTGGTGGTCGCACATAAGTGCCCTGAAAGTTGTCGAGGAATGCGGCTTCCAGATCTTTCCAACAGCCAATGGATTCTGCTGGCAAGCTGTTGAGACAATGCCGAGCTGGTCCTTTGAGTTTGAGTGGGAGGTATTTGATTGCGTGTAGATCATCACCGCGGGGCATGTGGATATGCAGGAGGAAATCCTCGATCCATACCGCAGGATCTGTTGTGCCGTCGTATGATTCTATATTTATGGGTTTGAAACCCTCTGGGATTTGATGATGCATTACTTCGTCTGTGAAGCATAGGGGGTGTGCGGCGCCTCTATACTAGACTATGTCGCGACACAGCTCGAATGAGTCTTGCCCGCTGTGTTCGGCCCGGCCGGACTTACTTTTACCGTATCTGGCGTGACGATTATCGTCTCGCATAGTGGCGCGCCCTCGTGATCCGTAGATTGATCTTTCATGTTTTGCTTTGTCCTCCAATACATCCCGCAGGTCTGGCGTATTTCCCCATGCCTTTTTATTTGAATGGCATCGGGGTGCGGGCTGAGCTTTTGGCTGGAATATTTCTCTGTCGCGGCCACGAGGTGGCCGGTCAGCCGCGTCATACGCCGGGGATGTAGGTTTCGGTGCTTCCTCCTCCAGTCGGGGTAGCAACCTGCACTTTGGGTAACTCTTGGAGGGGCGTTCGAGTTTATACTCCTCGGCCGCCAGGACTTCGGTCCATCTATCAGCTAGCAGATCTTGATCAGCTTGAAGCTGTTGCTGCTTTTTCTTAAGGCTATTTGCCGTGGCTATAAGCCGGCGCTTGAAGCGCTCTTGTTCGACGGGATCCTCTGGAACGAAGAATTCGACATCCTCGAGGCTTGCCTCGTCTTTGGAGGGAGGCATGTAATTATCATCCTCCGCTTCTCCATCTGCCACTCTCTCAGGAGGGCTGGCTTCTCCATCCTCCTGCCCTAAATTTTGCTAGAGGGGATTGTTGCCATCTTCGGCACTGTCCGGAGTGCTATTATCTCCTGTGCCGGTATCGCCACTTTTGCCTTGGCGGGACTTAGAGCGGTGCCGCTGACGCCGGCGCTTGGGTTGCTTCTTGGAGGGGTCATCCTCCGTTGTCTCGTCGCCATTGCCTTCTTTGCGTGTGTCCACCATGTATATATCGTATGATGAGGTGGATGTCTAGTGCCCTGTGGGCAGTGGTTCCTCTTCATCTCCCGCGTCGTCGTCCATACCGTCGATGTCTTCGGAGTCGAAGTCGAGCATGTCGGTTAAGTTGTCGATAGTGGCTACTAAGTGGGTGGTGGGTGGGCGGCGAATTTCTTTGTCATCCGCATCCCAATCCTGTCGGACATAGTTCAGCCAGGATCCTCCTGACAAGGAGAGAGACCTTAATGAGTTCAGTATATCGCGGAAGGGCGAGTGCTGAAAAATATCCATGGAGGTAAACTCCATGATCGGCGCCCAATCGGATTCGATAGGAACGGGCGCTGGCGTTCGGAGTCCGTGGCCGGAGAAGGATCCGGTAGTTTAGCAACACGGCTCTCATGAAGGGTAAGGTCGATATTCGGCTCGATCGCCGCTGAGGATATGGCCTCCATGGCGGGGTCTATCCACCCGTCCATGGGAGGCGCAACTGGCTCCGAATTAAGGGTCGAAGCGGCTGCCGGTGCGATTTATTGAACACTTTCCGATGGCGCACAAGGCAGGGGCTCGAATCCGTCGAAGATCAAGTCTCCGTGGATATCGGCCGTGTAGTTTAAGCTTCCAAACCTGACCTGGTGGCCAGGGGCATAACTTTCGATCTGCTCCAGATGGCCAAGCGAGTTGGCCTGCAGTGCGAAGCCGCCGAACACAAAGATCTGTCCGGGGAGAAAAGTCTCACCCTGGACTACATCGCTATCGATGATAGTAGGAGCAATCAAGCCTAGCGGCGATGACACAGAGGAACTCTCAATGAAAGCACCAATATCGGTGTCATAACCGGCGGATCTCGGGTAGGGGGTCCTGAACTGTGCGTCTAAGGCGGATGGTAACAAGAGGTAGGGGACACAATGTGTTACCCAGGTTCGGGCCCTCTTGATGGAGGTAAAACCCTACATCCTGCTCGATTTATTCTTGATGATATGGGTATTATAAGAGTTGATCTACCACGAGAACGGGGAGGCTAAACCCTAGAAGCTAGCCTATGGTATGATTGTATGTTGTCCTACGTACTAAAACCCTCCGGTTTATATAGACACTGGAGGGGGCTAGGGTTACACAAGGTCGGTTACAAAGGAGGAGATATCCATATCCGTACTGCCTAGCTTGCCTTCCACGCCAAGTAGAGTCCCATCTGGACACGGGACGAAGTCTTCAATTTTGTATCTTCATAGTCCAACAGTCCGGCCAAGGGATATAGTCCGGCTGTCCGGAGACCCCCTAATCCAGGACTCCCTCAACGGGCGTCGTCGCTGCCGCGTCGTACCACGCCACTAGTGTCTGCGGTGGCCACGCCTCCCGTGTCTATGGGCGTGCCTCCCATGCCTGCGGCCGCGCCCCGTGCCTAAGGAAACACCATGTAGGCAGAGGCAGAAGCCGGGTGCGTGGAGAGCAACGAGTCGGTGGCCAGCGTCTCCGTGTCCGCCGCCATCATTGAGGAGAAGTAGAACACGGGAGGCCACCGCCACTTGTGTCCCATGAAGGCCACCACTGAGGCGACGACTGCGCATTCAGGTGGTTTCTTTGTGCTACCTCTTGAGCACTGCGTTGGTTTTCCCATGAAGAGGAAAGGGTGATGCAGCAAAGTAGCGTAAGTATTTCCCTCAGTTTTTGAGAACCAAGGTATCAATCCAGTAGGAGACTACACCCAAGTCCCTCGTACCTACACAAACAAATAAGAACCTCGCAACCAACCTTATAAAGGGGTTGTCAATCCCTTCATGGTCACTTACGAGAGTGAGATCTGATAGAGATAATGATAATAAGATAAAAAAATTGGTATTTTTATGATATAGATTGGAAAATAAAGATTGCAAAATAAAAGGTAATAGAAATAGCTTGTTGACTGAAGATAAATATAAAAGGAGAATAGACCCGGGGGCCATAGGTTTCACTAGTGGCTTCTCTCAAGATAGCATAAGTATTACGGTGGGTGAACAAATTACTGTTGAGCAATTGATAGAAAAGTGCATAATTATGAGAATATCTAGGCATGATCATGTATATAGGCATCACGTCCGCGACAAGTAGACCGAAACAATTCTGCATCTACTACTATTACTCCACACATCGACCGCTATCCAGCATGCGTCTAGAGTATTAAGTTCATAAGAACAGAGTAACGCATTAGGCAAGATGACATGATGTAGAGGGATAAACTCAAGCAATATGATATAAACCCCATATTTTTATCCTCGATGGCAATAATACAATACGTGCCTTTCTGCCCCTGCTGTCACGGGGAAAGGACGCCGCAAGATTGAACCCAAAGCTAAGCACTTCTCCCATTGCAAGGAAGATCAGTCTAGTAGGCCAAACCAAACTGATAATTCGAAGAGACTTGCAAAGATAACCAATCATACATAAAAGATTTTAGAGAAGAATCAAATATTGTTCATAGATAAACTTGATCAAAAACCCACAATTCATCGGATCTCAACAAACACACCGCAAAAAGAGTTACATCAAATAGATCTGCACGAAGATCGAGGAGAACATTGTATTGAGATCTAAAGAGAGAGAAGAAGCCATCTAGCTAATAACTATGGACCCGAAGGTCTGAAGTAAACTACTCACACATCATCGGAGGGGCCATGGAGCTGACGTAGAGGCCCTCCGTGATCTATTTCCCTTCCGGTGGAGCTCAAGAAAAGGCTCCAAGATGGGACCCCTTGGGTACATAAGGTTGCGGTGGTGGAAATAGTGTTTCATGGTGCTCCTGGATGTTTTCGGGGTATATGTATATATATATAGGAGGAAGAAGTAGGTTGGTGGAGCCACGAGGGGCCCATGAGGGTGGAGGGCACGCCTAGGGGGAAGGCGCGCCCCCCTGCCTGGTGGCCTCCTCGTTGGTTGCTTGACGTCCACTCCAAGTCCCCTGGATCACGAAACAAACTCTCCTGAAGGTTTTATTCCATTTGGATTCCGTTTCATATTCCTTTTCTGTGAAACACTGAAATAGGAAAGAAAAAACAGCAATTTGCACTGGGCCTTGGGTTAGTAGGTTAGTCCCAAAAATAATATAAAAGTGTATAAATAAGCCCATTAACATCCAAAACAGATAATATAATAGCATGGAACAATCAAAAATTATAGATACATTGGAGACGTATCAAGCATCCCCAAGCTTAATTCCTGCTCGTCCTCGACTAGGTAAATGATAAAAATAGAATTTTTTATGTGGAATGCTACCTAGCATAATTCTCAATGTAATTTTCTTTATTGTGGCATGAATGTTCAGATCCGAGAGATTCAAGACAAAACTTTAATATTGACATAAAAATAATAATACTTCAAGCATACTAACTAAGCAATCATGTCTTCTCAAAATAACATGGCAAAGAAAGTTCATCCCTACAAAATCATATAGTTTGGTCATGCTCCATTTTCGTCACACAAGAATGCTCTCATCATGCACAACCCCGATGGCAAGCCAAGCAATTGTTTCATACTTTAGTAATCTCTAACTTTTTTCAACTTTCATGCAATACATGAGCGTGAGCCATGGATATAGCACTATGGGTGGAATAGAATAATGATAGGGGGTTATGTGTAGAAGATAAAAAAGGAGAAAGTCTCACATCGACGAGGCTAATCAATGGGCTAGGGAGATGCCCATCAATTGATTTCAATGCAAGGAGTAGGGATTGCCATGCAACGGATGCACTAGAGCTATAAATGTATGAAAGCTCAACAAAAGAAACTAAGTGGGTGTGCATCCAACTTGCTTGCTCACGAAGACCTATGGCATTTGAGGAAGCCCATCGTTGGAATATACAATCCAAGTTATATAATGAAAAATTCCCACTAGTATATGAAAGTGACAAAACAAGAGACTCTCTATCATAAAGAACATGGTTCTACTTTGAAGCACAAGTGTGGAAAAAAGGATAGTAGCATTGCCCCTTTTTATTTCTTTTTTTTGGGCCTTCCTTTTTTTATTTGGCCTTTCTCTTTTTTTATTTGGGACAATGCTCTATTAATGATGATTATCACACTACTAATTTACAACTCAATGATTACAACTCGATACTAGAAAAAAATATGACTCTATATGAATGCCTCCAGCGGTGTACTGGGAAGGGCAATGAATCAAGAGTGACATTTATGATAAATTATGCATGGTGGCTTTGCCACAAATACATGATCATGCAAAGCAATATGACAATGATGAAGCGTGTCATGAATGAAATGGTGGAAAGTTGCATGGCAATATATCTCGGAATGGCTATGGAAATGCAATAATAGGTAGGTATGGTGGCTGTTTTGAGGAAGATATAAAGAGGTTTATGTGTGATAGAGCGTATCATATCACGGGGTTTGGATGCACCGGCGAGGTTTGCACCAACTCTCAAGGTGAGAAAGGGCAATGCACGGTACCAAAGAGGCTAGCAATGATGGAAGGGTGAGAGTGCGTATAATCCATGGACTCAACATTAGTCATAAAGAACTCACATACTTATTGCAAAGATCTACAAGTCATCAAAAACCAAGCACTACGCGCATGCTCCTAGGGGGATAGATTGGTAGGAAAAGACCATCACTCGTCCTCGACCGCCACTCATAAGGAAGACAATCAAAGAACACCTCATGTTTCAAATTTGTTACACAACGGTTACCATACATGCATGCTACGGGAACTTCAACACAAGTGTTTCTCAAATTCACAATTACTCAACTAGCACACTCTAATATCACCACCTTTATATCTCAAAACAATTATCAAGTATCAAACTTCTCATAGTATTCAATGCACTTTCTATGATAGTTTTTATTATACCCATCTTGGATGCCTATCATATTAGGACTAGTTTCATAACCAAAGCAAATTACCATGCTGTTATAAGGGACTCCCAAAATGATATAAGTGAAGCATGAGAGATCAATAATTTCTATAAAATAAAACCACCACCGTGCTCTAAAAGATATAAGTGAAGCATTAGAGCAAAATTATCTAGCTCAAAAGATATAAGTGAAGCACATATAGTGTTCTAATAAATTCCATTTAATGTGTGTCTCTACCAAAATGTGTGTACAGAAAGGATGATTGTGGTAAACTAAAAATAAAAGAATCAAATCATACAAGACGCTGCAAGCAAAACACATATCATGTGGTGAATAAAAATATAGCCTCAAGTACAGTTACCGATAGAAGAAGACGAAGGAGGGGATGCCTTCTGGGGAATCCCCAAGCTTAGGCTTTTGGTTGTCCTTGAATTTTACCTTGGGGTGCCTTGGGAATCCCCAAGCTTATGCTCTTGCCACTCCTTGTTCCATAATCCATCAAATCTTTACCCAAAACTTGAAAACTTCACAACACAAAACTTAAAGAGAAAATCTCATGAGCTCCGTTAGTATAAGAAAAAACACCACTTAAGGTACTGTAATGAACTCATTATTTATTTATTTTGGTGTTAAAACTACTGTATTCCAACTTCTCTATGGTTCATAACCTCCGATACTAGCCATAGATTCATCAAAATAAGCAAACAACACACGAAAAACAGAATCTGTCAAAAACAGAACACTCTGTAGTAATCTGTAGGTTTAGAATACTTCTGTAACCCCAAAAATTCTAAAATAAATTTCTGGACGTGAGTAATTCATCTATTAATCATCTTCAAAAAGAATCAACTTAATCGCACTCTCCAGTAAAAAAATGGCAGCAAATCTCGTGAGTGCTAAAGTTTATGTTTTTACAGCAAGATCGCAAAGACTTCCCCCAAGTCTTCCCAAAGGTTCTACTTGGCACAAACACTAATTAAAAGCATAAAACCACATATAAACATAGTCTAGATGAATTGTTTATTGAATAACAGCAAGGAAAAATATTGGGTTGTCTCCCAACAAGCGCTTTTCTTTAAAGCCTTTTAGCTAGGCATAAGATTTCAACGATGCTCACATGAAAGACAAGAATTGAAGCACAAAGAGAGCATCATAAAACACATGACAAACACATCTAAATCTAACATACTTCCTATGCATAGGCATCTTATAGGCAAACAAATTATCAAGGCAAGCAAAAACTAGCATATGCAAGGATGCGGAAAGAAACAATAGCAATCTCAACATAACGAGAGGTAATTTAGTATCATGAAAATTTCTACAACCATATTTTCCTCTCTAATAATAATTACATGTAGGACCATAAGAAAATTCAACAATATAGCTATCACAAAACATATTCTTAACATGATCCACATGTATGCAAAGTTGAGACTCTTCCAAAATAGTGGGATTATCATTAACTAAAGTCATGACCTCTTCAAACCCACTTTTATCAAAAACTTCACAGGATTGAACATTCTCCAAATATGTGGGATCTAAAGTTGACACTCTTCCAAACCCACTTTTAATATTATTGCAAACATTATAATCAATCTTATATTCATCACGGGGCTTAAATAAATTTTCAAGATCATCAAAAGAATCACCCCAATCATGATCATTGCAACAAGTAGAAGACATAGCAAAACTAGCATCCCCAAGCTTAGGGTTTTGCATATTATAAGCACAATTGACATTAATAGAATTTATACTATCATCATTGCAATCATGCTTTCTATCCAAAGATCCATCATGAATCACTCACAATTTTTAGATTCACGAATTTCAAGCAAAACATCATAAAGATAATCTAGTGCACAAAACTCACTAGCAATTGGTTCATCATAATTGGATCTCTTAAAAAGATTAGAAAGCGGATGAGGATCCATAGATCTTAGATTCTCTATTTGACAATAAATAAACAACTGTTCCAACCAAATGAGCAAATGGGCCAAGTAAGACATCAAAGCAAACAAAAAGACGAATAGAATAAGGGTGAATAAAACGGCAAGGGTGAAGTGGGGGAGAGGAACATGAGAGGCAAATGGAAAATAATGTAATGCGAGTGATAAGAGTTTGTGATGAGTACTTGGTATGTCTTGACTTGTGAATAGATCTCCCCGGCAATGGTGCCAGAAATCCTTCTTGCTACCTCTTGAGCATTGTGTTGGTTTTCCCTTAAAGAGGAAAGGGTGATGCAGCAAAGTAGCGTAAGTATTTCCCTCGGTTTTTGAGAACCAAGGTATCAATCCAGTAGGAGACTACACGCAAGTCCCTCGTACCTACACAAACAAATAAGAATCTCGCAACCAACGCGATAAAGGGGTTGTCAATCCCTTCACGGTCACTTACAAGAGTGAGATCTGATAGAGATAATGATAATAAGATAAATATTTTTGGTATTTTTATGATATAGATTGGAAAATAAAGATTGCAAAATAAAAGGTAATAGAAATAGCTTGTTGACTGAAGATTAATATAAAGGAGAATAGACCCAGGGGCCATAGGTTTCACTAGTGGCTTCTCTCAAGATAGAATAAGTATTACGGTGGGTGAACAAATTACTGTTGAGCAATTGATAGAAAAGTGCATAATTATGAGAATATCTAGGCGTGATCATGTATATAGGCATCACGTCCACGACAAGTAGACCGAAACGATTCTGCATCTACTACTATTACTCCACACATCGACCGCTATCCAGCATGCATCTACAGTATTAAGTTTATAAGTACAGAGTAACGCATTTGTAAGATCCCAAATTTTCAATTTGGAATGTTTTACAATTATTAGTTAAGCATCTATGCATATTGTTTGAAATTGTGTGGCATTTGGAATTTTCAGAGGCATTTGAGTTTTGTTTGAATTGGATTCAACTTGGCATTTGAAAATTTACTTCAAATATCCCTGACAAATACTTGATCAAAAGTATAAGAGGATCTAACATGACACTCCAAAAATGTCAGATGAAAAATATCGCCCAAAAGTTTGAATTCAAATTTGAATTTTATTTGGGATTTCCAGAAAATGTTTTTTTAGTTTGTGTTTTGCCTCTGGAAAAATGTCCACATCGTAGGATTATTTCCCCTAAGAATTTTGATATATATATATGTCATATATAAAAATACTATAGTTTTCTCTATATTTAGTTTTCTCTCTGTGTGGTTATTCAAAAAAACAAATAGGAAAAAAAACTAGGTGCGCCAGGCGCCAGGCCAGCAGGCCCAGTCGCCAAGGCCGCAGCCCACCAGCGCCGAGCCGCCAGCCCAGTGCAGCGCACCGCACGCCCGAGCCACCTCCGCTTCGGTCGCCTGCTCGCCTCCTCCCCTCTCTCTCCCGCTGACCTGCGGGTCCACCCTATCCCTAACCCCTCACCCACATCATGCCGCGCCAGAGCACGACGCCGCCGCCCATTGCCGCGATCTTCTCGGGATCGCGATCCTGCGTTGCCCCCTCGCCCACGATCATGCCCTATATAAATCCCTGCCCCTTCTCTTCCGAACCCCCCAAAAACCCTACCCCAACACCCACCATAGCTCGCGCCACCTCCAAACGCATCTCGTCACCGCCGCCTCAGGTCGCTGCCGTTTCTGCCACCGATGAGCATTCCCCTTTCTTCCAAGCTACACCACCTGAATCCCTTCTCGTTCCGCACCTCTTTGACATCCTATCATCGCTCAGGAACCGTTGAAGCCGTCGCCCTGAGCTCGACCACCGCTCGCCGGAGCTGTAGCTCACCAGGGAGCAGTCGTCGTCGCCCTGACCGCCACCGTCGTCCCCGAGCTCCAATAACTCCACCACCACCTCCGCCTCGCTCCGCCGCATCTCCCCGACATAACCGTCGTCACCCCGGACCACCGGAGCCCTCCGCCACAGACGCCCGAGTCATCGTTATCGTCTCCGTCCGTCACCTCTGTCCACTGTAAGCCTGAGCTCCCCTCCACCGTTAGATCTCACATGTACGGCTTAGATTAGATCCACGAAGGGTTAGGTTATTTTCAATAGATCGGTTTATTTTCCGGTTTAGTTCCTGGTTTAGTTAGACCGGCCGGACCGGTTTCTTTACTTAGCCCGTATACGTTTCAGTTAAAGATCGCTCGCGCGTTAGATAGTTTTAGAGCGCTCACTGTTTCGGCCCGTTAGCGCATTAGTTTATTTTAGTTTTATTTCAGTTTCTGTTTTTAGCAGAATAGTTCTGTTTTTGTAATATATATATCTTTTAGGTTATTTATTATTTTTAGTTGATTCTTTTTTTGTTAGTTTAAAAATTTCCTATAGTTTCTGTAGAAAATAGAATCGGCCATGTTTAAGTTTATAAAAATAGTTTTATATTAGTTTTAGTCAGATTAGCATTTCTGCTATAATTTGAGTTAGGATTATTCTTTTTTAGTGATTCTTTTTGTCACTACTTTTTTTTGACCTTGCCTAACAGTAGGAATTTATTTTTGTATTTTTAGTCTTTATTAAAAATAGTTTTACTCGAAATCAAGCTTTTCTATTTTTTTAGCTGGCTGCTGTTTTCTGTTGTTCTAATTAATTTAGGATTTTATTTCACCTTTGTTATATTTTATTTTAGATTAGATTCTGTAGTTACAAAGGGTGAACTTTTATTTACAAAAAAATAAAATGTTTTTTCTTGCTAGTTGTTGGTTTGGAGTTCTTCGAGTTTTCTTTGGTTTTGGTTTGAGTTTAGTTAGACCGGCCGCACCGGTTTCTTTACTTAGCCCGTATACGTTTCAGTTAAAGATCGCTCGTGCGTTAGATAGTTTTAGAGCGCTCACTATTTCGGCCCGTTAGCGCATTAGTTTATTTTAGTTTTATTTCAGTTTCTGTTTTTAGCAGAATAGTTCTGTTTTTGTAATATATATATCTTTTAGGTTATTTATTATTTTTAGTTGATTCTTTTTTTGTTAGTTTACAAATTTCCTATAGTTTCTGTAGAAAATAGATTCGGCCATGTTTAAGTTTATAAAAATAGTTTTATATTAGTTTTAGTCAGATTAGCATTTCTGCTATAATTTGAGTTAGGATTATTCTTTTTTAGTGATTCTTTTTGTCACTACTTTTTTTTGACCTTGCCTAACAGTAGGAATTTATTTTTGTATTTTTAGTCTTATTAAAAATAGTTTTACTCGAAATCAAGCTTTTCTATTTTTTTAGCTAGCTGCTGTTTTCTGTTGTTCTAATTAATTTAGGATTTTATTTCACCTCTGTTATATTTTATTTTAGATTAGATTCTGTAGTTACAAAGGGTGAACTTTTATTTACAAAAAAATAAAATGTTTTTTCTTGCTAGTTGTTGGTTTGGAGTTCTTCGAGTTTTCTTTGGTTTTGGTTTGAGTGCTTGTGTGATTTCCTTTAGCTTGCTGTTATGATATTTAGTGGAATATTTATTTGTGCTATTGTTTGACTCGATAGAATTTTCGGAGTGCGAAGCGTGCTATCTCGAGTCACTAGTGTTTGAAGACCGTCAGCCAGGCAAGTCATTTGATCATGTTTTACAATACCTATGATTTTGTTGCATTAGAATTATTCCTTCCCACCATGCATGCAGTAGGAGAATTTTTAAGTTATATCTTGAGTAGTATCATGAGGTAGGATGAACCCAATTCCCCTTGTTATTATTGCCCGGGATGATGTAGTTTATTTTGCTATGCTCGTAGACGGGGTTGGTTGGGAGATTCATAAGGAATATGTGAGAGTCAAGATGATGACAACCCCATGACTTCAAGCTCAAGATGGACTTCAAATTCACTATTGGGTGGAGGACGGTTGACGGGAACCCTGGAGGAACCAGCGGATGGCCGGGATACATGGAGAAGCGCCATGACATCTTGCGGAAAGCTTCACCCAGCCACGAAGAGACGGATGGATACCCCTTGACCGGAAGCTTACCTATGCAGCCGCAAGCCATTATGGGCTCTGGCTGGGTTGACCTTAGGCGTGACTCTGGATGAACGGTGCCAGCAAATGTAGAATAACGGTAGGACATGGATGGGCACCGGCAGTGCCTCGAGAAACTCTACGGAAGACCCTGTTTCGTTCGTCCCGTCTTCAAACACCAGGCAGTGCGAGGACATAAAAGAGGGAACGAATCTTGCGGGTAAAGTGCACAAGACTCTGCAGAGTAACAACCTAATCGATTAGCCGTGTCCCCGGTTACGGACATTTGAGCCTCTGGAATTGGAGTATTTCGGAAATCTCAACACCGAACAAATAAATTAATTGAGGGGTTAATTAATAATTGGGAATGAGACATTGGTTGGTGGAACCATCTCAATAACTACCAACATTTTGTAGTAATTGCAAGCAAAACCTTTGTTGTAGGGAAAAAACTGCCTTTTCGCAAAAATATAAAACTTAGAGCCCCACAGCCAAATTGCATATAGTGTTAGTATTATTATTTGTTGTCTTCTCTATGACTTGCCGGCATATTCAAAATGCTGACCTACATGGCTGCAACGTCTCATGTTGCAGAGGAGTTTTCCGACCAGGAGTGAGGCTACGATCTATGCTTGGCGATTGCCCTATGGAGTCGGATGGACTCGCTATTCGTCTATGCTTCTGCGGCTTTATTTAGTTTATTTCTCATGAGTTCGCCTTCGGCCAAATTTATTATGATGTAATAATGACTCGATATGAGAATCATGTAATAAATTCAGGTGTGATTAAACTTTGAATATTTTCATCAATGTACTGTGTGTGCCAGCATGATCTTGGGATGGTACAGCTACATAGAGACTTGACCGATTTTCGGTCAGGTCGTTACAGAGATGGTATTCAGAGCACACGCTGACCGTAGGACGTAACCCCTAGGATCAGAAAGCCATAGGAAGAAACTAGTTTATTTTATGTCCTTATCATTTCGTAATTCTCCCCTGTTCATTTATGACTTCTCTCTGATTTCAACATTCTAGATGGTCGTCAAGTTCATCCCAGTTCTGCTCCCGGAGTTTTGCCAGCCAGATGAGACAATGCTTTTCGGCAGGAGGCTAGTCCAGATCATCAAGGAATTGAAGATTGCTCTACCGTCTATCACCGGGACCCCTATTATGGCATTTCCAGAAGACCCTCGCTATAGGATTAAGGTACACATACCAGGGAGGACTTTCGGAAGTCTCTCGGCGCCCGTTGACTTCAGGTTCACTGCTCCCACTTGGATCCTTGGGAGAGACATAGCAATTCATACTGCACTTGGACGCATCCAGGAGGAATACAGGGCCGAGCTCATTGGATCAGACCACACCATGATTTCTCGCAGGACTGCAGATGGAGAGCTGATCCACACCATTGATGACGACTCCGTTCACTCATATGCTTAAGGTTCACCTGTTCCAGGATGTAGTCGCTCCACCGTCTGCCGCCGTGAACTTGTGTGTGGGGAATAGAAAGGAGGGACCGCGAGTGAGAATGAAAGGTCAAATATGATTTCGATAGTGACCGTCAACATGCCATGTCTGTAGGCCAAACATGGTTTCGATGAACGAATTCTGCATGTCCGTATAGTACCACACATTGTTTTTAAGGCACACCTAAGGTACGGCAGGGCATCGAGCTCACCTTTGACAGCTCCGTAAGGCGTCCGCCTAGGACAGTAGGATGTCTGAATCGTCCACCTAGGGGCGCAGGGCGATGCCTTGTCCCAGATCAGACGGCATGGGCGCCTGAGAGTGGCCCGTGCAAGAAAATTTCATGGGAAAAACTGGCTCACGCACGAACAGGTGCGAGGAGGGGGGAGGACGGAGGATCGAACCAATCGTCAAGGGATTCCTCCTCTCCTCTCTGGACCTTTGGCGGTGGCACCTTCATCCATGGCTCGACCTGTGCCCCTCCTCCTCTGGGTGCATCAGCAAGGTATGACTCCCGCGCTCATCTCACTTCCCCACCCTCTGCTCTTTCTTCTATCCCCCCTCTCCTAGTGCTTTGTTTCTCCCAAGAGCATAAGGTAGATGTACCTGGCTACTTGCTTCCTCTCCTCCTCCTGCACATCAGTTTCCTCCCAAATCTGCTTATCCACCAATAAGGCAGCAGCCCCACCACTGCTTCTCTCCTTCCCCATGCTTGATCTGGTTGCTCTAGTGATTTGGCTCTTCTCTCTTTTTCTTTAACGACTGGTTCGGCCTTCTCTCAGTGTTGCTGTAGTAGCCAGGTGTACCTGCTCTGATGGATCCTGTGGCTGGTAATGCTTTTGATCTATCCAATGATCCTAGGAGAAGAGCTACATCCAACAATCCAGCTTGGAAGTATGGTTTTGGCCAGATTTAGAAAGGAAAGATTTATTCCAGTGTACATTGTATGGCAAGTTAGTCCATGCTGGAGTGAGAAGGCTGAAGCGGCACCTTTCTGGGGGTTCAAGTGATGCAGATAAGTGTTCCATGGCATCCATCGAGATTAGGAAAGAGATGCGCAATTCATTAGAACACAATAAAGTTTAAGCTATGGAGCGATATACAGATGAGGAGGATGAAGCTGATGTTCAAAGGCGCCTTCCTGTCATATATTAGCTCACAACATGATATGAGGCCTATGCTTTGGTAAAAGTTATCATCTTATGCAACTTGTGGAGCATTTACATTAATGCTAGTTGTTAAATCTCCTAATTGGCTGCCATATTTATAATATATTTATGTGTCTAAGGCGTCGCCTCGCCTTATGCTACAAGAGCTTAAAAGGTGAGGCGAGGGTACAGCGCCTCGCCTCACCTCAGCTTACAAACATGAAGCCCACTATGAGCATGAAGAAGAAGTCAAGGATTTTATGGATAGACTCGAGGACCGGGAGAAATATATTGCCACACTGGAGGAGAAGATGGTTCTAGGAGAAGACCTTTTTCCGAGTGGAGATGATGGACCCCTCATGAGCAATGACCAGGATTATGAGGAGAGCTCCACCAAAGGAAGCCTTAAGAGGAGGCGCCGCACCAGAGGACGCAAGGATAATTTATGAAGACATTTAGTCGACCGCCATATTATTTTATTTTTCGGTGATCAGTTAGGCCGTTATTTTTTATTACTCGTGAGATTTTGTAATCCAAGATTGAACCCTATTTGAGATGAATAAATAAATGATTGGTGTGATTATGTTTGTGCATTCATTTGGGTAGTGCTATTTTCTCATTAGACCCTTGTTCTATTCTAATTTCTCATCCACTCCAAAACACCAGACGCCTCCGAGACGTGACCCCGGTTTCACTTTCCTGCCGGAGCTCACCCAGCTGATTCAACAGTAGAATGCCTTAATGCAAATGCTCATCCAAAACCAAGGCAACAATGACAACAATCCACCGCCACCACCCCCTGTCGATAACCTAACCCGGTTCCTAAGGCTGAATCTACCGGTGTTCTCTAGTAGCACCGAGCCGATTGTAGCTGATGATTGGCTCCGCAAGATCGGAAGGGATCTAGCAACTGCTAGATGCATAGATGTTGAGAAGGTGCGCTTTGCCGCACATCAACTGAATGGACCCGCAGCCTCTTGGTGGACTACACCGCCACTTATCTGGTCGCCACTATGACATGGGATCAGTTCCAGCAGGCTTTCCGCACCGCTCATGTCTCAGCTGGAGCCATGAGTCTGAAGAAGTGTGAGTTACGCAACTTACGCCAAGGGAACCGTACATTAGGGCAGTATGTGGATGAGTTCAGCAAATTTTATCGCTATGCCCCAGATGATGTGGCCACAGATGCCGCTAAACAGGAGAAGTTTCTCGAGGGACTCAATGATGAGCTGGGAATGCAGCTAATGTTGGCTACCTTCAACAACTACCAGGAGCTAGTAGACAAGGCCACCATACTTGAAGGCAAGCAACATTAGATTCATGGACGCAATAGGAAGTATAGCCAGGGGAAGTACAACTTCGGAGCTCAGCAGAAGCCCCCTATGCCCCATACTCAGGAGGACATACCCATCACACCCATGGAGGACATAACCATGGAGGGAATGGGAAGAATCGCAACCACGACAACAACTCCAAGTCAGGCAGTGGAGGCAATGGCAACCAGCACCGTCCTGCTCCGGCTCAGAAAGATCTGAGTCATATCACCAGTTTCAAGTGCCAGAAGACATGACACTATGCCACCGATTGTCCGGAGGCCAAGCAGAGGAATGGAAACGGCAACGACAATGGAAGCTCAGCAAAGAAGCCCAACCCTTTTCCTCATGCTCAGGTGAATCACATTGACGTGGAGGATGTCTATGATCAGCCAGACACTATGGTTGGTAAGTTTTTATTAAATTCACGTCCAGTATTGGTACTCTTTGATTCCGATGCAACGCATTCATTCATATCAAGGGTAGTTGTGGAAAAGTACGGTTTGCCCACTAGGACCCTTAGAACCCCGCTCCAGTTCACTTCCCCAGGAGGAGAGATGATGGCAGGCTTAGGCTGTCATTCAACCCTCAGCATCGGAAATCATGATTTTCCCGTAGACCTCATAGTCTTAGAATCCCAGGGATTGGACGTGATACTAGGCATGGACTGGTTGACGAAGTTTGAAGGGAACATCGACTGTGCCCGCAAGACGATTTTGCTCACCACCCCGGAGCAGAAGAGGATCAAGTATGTATCCAGACGCACACCGATGAAGAATCGGGTGAATTCCCTCACGGGAGTTGTTCAGGAGGAAGTGCCTGTAGTACAAGATTTTCGGATGTATTTCAGGAGGAATTACCAGGGATGCCACCAGACAGAGAAATAGAATTTTTGATCGAGTTATTACCTGGCACAGCCCCAATATCCAAGAGACCTTATCGGATGCCCCCGAATGATTTGGAAGAGATCAAGCAGCAGATCAAGGAATTATTGGAGAAAGGATATATTCGCCCAAGTTCGTCACCTTGGGGAGCCCCAGTTCTTTTGGTAGAGAAGAAGGATGGAACCATGAGAATGGTTGTAGATTATCATTCATTGAACGATGTGACCATCAAGAATAAGTACCCTTTGCCGATGATTAATGATTTATTTGATCAGCTAGTCGGAGCCAAAGTATTTTCCAAGATCGATCTTCGGTCAGGGTATCATCAGTTGAAGATTCGTGAACAGGATATACCCAAAACAGCTTTCACCACCAGGTATGGTTTATATGAGTATACCGTCATGTCATTCGGATTGACTAATGCCCCTGCGTATTTCATGAGCATGATGAACAAGGTACTTATGGAATATCTAGACAAGTTTGTCGTGGTGTTCATCGATGACATATTGGTTTTCTCCAAGAGTGAGGAAGAGCATAAGGAACATCTGCGTCTAGTTCTGGAGAAACTCCGAGAACATCAGTTCTATGCCAAGTTTAGCAAATGTGAATTCTGGTTGAAGGAAGTCGGATTCCTCGGACATGTTATTTTAGGAGAAGGAATAGCAGTCGACCCCACCAAGGTTGAATCGGTCACCAACTGGCAGTCCCCCACCTTAGTCAAGGAGATCCGCAGTTTTCTCGGACTTGCAGGATATTATCGGATATTTATTGAGAATTTCTCCAAGATTGCTAAGCCCATGACGGAGCTGTTGAAGAAGGAAACTAAGTACGTTTGGACCGAGGATTGTGAAGCCAGTTTTCAGGAGTTGAAGGAACATCTGGTTACATCCCCAGTGCTCATTTTGCCGGACATACACAAGGATTACCAGGTATATTGTGATGCTTCTCGTCAAGGACTCGGAGGAGTGCTCATGCAGGAAGGAAGAGTTGTAGCTTATACCTCCAGACAGCTACGACCTCATGAGATGAATTATGCCCCACACGATTTGGAGTTAGCAGCCGTAGTGCACGCACTCAAGACATGGAGACATTTTCTTGTCGAAAATAGTTGTGATGTTTACACGGATCATAAGAGCTTGAAGTACATTTTCACGCAGAAGGAGTTGAATCTCAGACAGAGGAGATGGCTTGAATTGATCAAGGACTATGACATGAGATTGCACTATCACCCAGGGAAGGCAAATGTTGTAGCAGATGCCTTGAGCCATAAAAGCTATGTGAACACCCTCATAGCTGGAGGATTACCTCAGGAATTAGCCGACAATCTCAGAGAGCTCCGACTGGAGATGGTACCAAGAGGATTTGTTGCCACCTTGGATATACAGTCCACTCTGACCGAAAGAATCCGTGAAGCACGGAATACGGACAAGGAAATTGCAGAGATAAAGGAAAAGATGAGTAACGGAAAGGCTAAAGGTTTTCGTGAGGATGAACATGGAACTTTATGGTTTGAGGATCATATCTATGTGCCCAATGACCCAGAGGTCAGGAAGTTAATTCTTCAGGAGGCCCATGATTCACCGTACTCGATTCACCCAGGCAACACCAAGATGTATCTGGATTTGAAAGAAAGTTTCTGGTGGGCAGGTATGAAGAAGGATATTGCCGAGTATGTAGCAGTATGTGATGTTTGTCAGCGAGTAAAGGCAGAACATCAAAAGCCGGTAGGGTTACTTCGACCACTGCCGATTCCCGAGTGGAAATGGGAAAAACTTGGAATGGACTTTAACACAGGATTACCCAGGACCCGTTCAGGTTATGACTCCATCTGGGTAGTAGTTGATCGCTTGACCAAGGTAGCTCATTTCATTCCCGTGAAGACTACATATACCAGCGCTAAGTTAGCCAAGATATACATGACCAGGATCGTATGTCTGCATGGAGTTCTGAGGAGTATCGTGTCAGATAGAGGAACACAATTTACCTCAAAGTTTTGGAATCAGTTGCATGAAACTTTGGGTACGAGGCTGGAGTTCAGTACAACTTTTCATCTGCAAACAGATGGACAGACCGAAAGAGTCAACCAGATTCTGGAGGACATGTTGAGAGCCTGTGCGCTAGACTATGGGTCTAGCTGGGATGACAATTTGCCATACGTAGAGTTCTCGTACAACAACAGCTATCAAACCAGTCTGAAGATGGCCCCTTTCGAAGCTCTATACGGAAGGAGGTGCAGAACACCATTGTTGTGGGATGGTGTTGGAGATTGAAAACTTTTTGGTCCCGATCTTATCAGAGATTCTGAAGAGAAGGTCAAGCTGATTCGAGACTGACTTAAGATAGCCCAATCGAGACAGAAGAGTTATGCTGACAGTAAACGCAAGGAGACAACGTATGAAGTTGGAGACCGGGCATATCTCCGTGTGTCCCCACTTTGAGGAATCAAGAGGGTTGGTGTTAAAGGAAAATTAGCACCCAGGTTCATTGGTCCCTACAAAATCCTCAAACGCAGAGGACAAGTTGCATATAAGCTAGAATTGCCAGAAGGATTGTCAGGATTTCACGATGTCTTTCACGTATCCCAGCTGAAGAAATGCCATGCCGAGATGGCCGATATTCCTTTGAGAGACACAGTGCCCCAAGAAGCCATACAGCCTGACAGTGATCTGACTTATGAGGAGAAACCCGTCAGAATTCTCGAGACTGCGAACAGAGTTACCCGCAGCAAGATCATCAAGTTTTGCAAGGTTCTATGGAGCCACCACTCCGAGGAGGAAGCCACCTGGGAGCGAGAAGAAGATCTCCGCCGAGACCACCCGCACCTATTTGCTAGCCAACCCGAATCTCGAGGGCGAGATTCATCTTAAGGTTGGTAGGTTTGTAACATCCCAAATTTTCAATTTGAAATGTTTTACAATTATTAGTTAAGCATCTATGGATGTTGTTTGAAATTGTGTGGTGTCAGAGTAATGGTCCACGGGTAGGCCAACCCGAGTCCCATAACCTTTCAAGACATCGGGGCAGGCTGCGCCCCTCAACACCCCAGGGCGAAGAGCCGTCTCCTGAGGAGTCGACGGCAGGGCGGCCGACTGCCCGCTCACGGCCGAGTCCCAGGGACGACTTCCAGAGAAGCCGGCTTTGGGGAGTCGGCCGGCGACTCCGACGAACCATGACCCCATCGAGGGGGACGGGGCAGAGGCGTGGCTACAGTGAAGCCCACTCCGCCCCTTACCAAGGGCAGGCATGGCCACAGCACGCCGTACCCGGGAAGATCTCCGTGCGGCGTAGCACTGTTGCCCGGCCGGCCCTGACATCAGCACCACAGTACCAAGTCTTGCGCCCACGACGGCTTGTCTGTACGGCCCGGAGGCAGCGGGGCCCACCAGTCAGCGAGACCTCGGGAGACGGCGGGAGAACCACCAGTCGGACCCGTCGGGAGTCGGCCCGAGGGAGTCGGCAGAGCCCTCCCCCGGGGCCCACGCGCCATTAATCAAAATGAGATGGGGAGTGGCCACAGTGATTGCCCGCCAGGCGGCGGGGTTGTTGCCACGACCCCATGACCAAGCCTGCGTCATCAGAAGCACGGCTACAGTAATCAGCGGCCGGCAAGACCCGCCCGCGGCGGACGCGGCCTGTTGGCTCCGTACCAGACCAATCGGCGGGGCCCACTAGTCAGCGGAGAAGTCGGAGGCCAGAGGCGCTGACGGCTGGGCCCGTGCCCAGTCGAATTACCATTGTACCCCTGGGGGGTAGGCCTATATAAACCCCCCCAGGGCACCCATGCAAAGGGTTGGATCCCAGTAGTTCTATACCATACCAGATAGAAGGAGAGAGCTAGCCTTGCCCTCTCGTACCACCAGACATAACTCAAGGAGCAACCGTGTAAACACTTGACCATAGTGATCATGCGGAGACCCCGCAGAGCAGCAGTAGGGGTATTATCTCCCCGGAGAGCCCCGAAGCTAGGTAAGATTCGCCGGCGTGCATGTCTTCGCCTCATCCCGTTTCCAAGCACCGGCGACGTTCTACTCGCCCCCACCATGATAAGCCATCCGTTGGCATATGTCGCACCAAAACCCCGACATTTGGCGCCCACTGTGGGGCATGGTGCACCGCCGTCCGGAGATCTGTTCTGGACGGGAACCCTTTTCCACCCTGGCGACCGCAGCCAGCCAGGCACGCCAGACGAAGTTTGCATCGACGCGCTGCGCAGCATTGAGATCGCCTGCGCAGCCAGCTCCTTGGCCGAACTTGTCGATGAGGTCTGCCTCTCCGACGAACCTGCGTCCGACGCAGGCGCAGGCGGCCCCGAAAACCTCCTCACAGGCCTCCTCGATCAACTCCACGTTTCCGGCGAGCCTGCCGTAGACTTGGAGTCCATAGGCTCCACCGACCCGATGTTGGTCGACTCCGACACCGCGTCGGTCGACGCGTTCCCCACCAACGTGGTGGTCTACGATGAACCTCTCCCCCACGCAAAGAGCGATGGAAGCACCGTCACTGAGGTGTTGGTCATCAGTCATGACGAGTTCCCTGGCGGAGGGGCGCCCGACTCACTCGGCGCGGCGCTACAAGACCTAGCTGCGCCCATTCTGGAAGATGCTGACGCAGAGACGTTGGAAGCGCGCCGCCTTCAGCTCGTCGAAGGCGCGAAGAAGCTGGCCAGCATGAGACGCCTGTCAGAAGCTTACCAGCGGGAGATGGATCGCGCCGTTGGCGGCTCGCCGGCCCCGGCAGGGCCCAGCCGCCTTGGCGCAGTCCAGCAGCGCGGCGTAGCCATCGCCAGCCTGTTTGGGGCTAGCCGCCCCGTGTATGCTACACCGGCGGAGAACATCCGAGCCGCCCAGGCAGCGGCGGATGAGCTGGACAATTTCGAGGGCGAAGAACGCCGCCTCATGATGGAGCGAGTCCAGCGGCCAAACGATGACCCGCACCGAGATCAAGGCGCGACGTCTCGGACGCCGACTGGCGGCGCCCGAGGAAGAAAGGACAAGGAGCCGGCTGTCAGCCACAGTTGGACTCACATTACCATAGAGCGCGACCGAGATGGCCGCCCGAGAGCAGTGGAACGATGGGACGACTGTCCACCTCCCCCTCCCCGCAAGGAGAGGCGAGTCTCCCCGCCGCCTGTTGACCATCCGACTCTCGGCGACTGCCTTGGCCGCCGAGAGGGAGTTGGAGAGAATGACGCCCGCCACCGGATCGACCGACTTCACCGGTCCCTGGCGCTGGAAGAAGAAGACGAGCTGGGTCCGCCTTGTTTCGGGCCCCGCATTCGGGACGAGCCCTTTCCCAAAGGGTTCATGCTCCCAAGAGACACGCCCAAGTATACCGGCTCCGTGAAGACAGAAGACTAGCTAGTCAACTACACGGCTGTCAGCATAGTAAACGGCAACAAGCGTGTCGTCGTAAAGTACGTTCCGCTCATGCTCCAGGGAACAGCCCGGACATGGCTGAACAGCCTAAAGCCCCGCAGCATCAACAGCTGGGTCGACTTCACTGAAGCATTCGTCCGCAACTTCACCAGCACGTACAAGCGTCCTCCCAAGCTGTGTCAGCTCTCCTTGTGCGTGCAAGGTCCTGACGAGTCGACTCGCGACTACCTCACGCGTTGGGCTGAGCTCCGGAACTCCTGCGAGGGCGTGCACGAGGTGCAGGCCATCGAGTACTTCACAGCCGGGTGCCGAGAAGGTACCCTCCTCAAGCACAAGCTCCTCTGCGACCAGCCAGAAACCCTCGACGAGCTGCTGATCATAGCGGACAAGTACACTACAGCCAACTCCTCCATGAAGGCGGAAATTGAAATCAGCACGACTGGCAAAGTAGCTCCTCAGGCTCCAAGAACTCCGGTGGCAGACACCGGCCGGCGACAACAGCAGGGCGACAACAAGCGTAACGCCCCGCAGCCGGCTTCCAGCAGCCGGCAGGTTGCGACCGTTGAAGCCCAGCAGCCAGAAGAGCAGCCTCCGCCCAAGCGATAGAAAGGCGGCAAGCTGAACTGGTTGCCGGCCTTCTCCTATGAGCAGACCTTGGATGGACCTTGCAAATTCCACAGCGGCGCAAAGCCGTCGAATCACACCATCCGGAAGTGCCACTGGCTCACCAGGATCGCCAAGGGAGACGGCCTCCTACCACCCCCGCCTGCTGGGCAGCCGCCTCCGCCTGCACCCCAGCAGCCGGCAGTCAGGCCAGTCGGCGTAGTACAAGACGAATACCCTGAGGAGCATGGAGCCTATGTGGTGTTCACCAGTGTGGCTGATGATCGACGTAGCAGGCGGCTGCAGCAACAAGAGGTGAACGCAGTAGCCTCAAAGACGCCAGAGTTCATGCACTGGTCTGAGAGGCCCATCAGCTGGAGCAGGGCTGACCACCCAGAAGTGATGCCGAGTCCGGGCTCCTACGCCTTGGTCCTGGACGCCACCTTTGCCACGGACAAATGGGCCGCACGTTTCTCACGAGTTCTGATAGATGGGGGCAGCAGCATCAATATCCTGTACAAGGACACCATGGAGAAGTTAGGAATCAAGCAGAGACAGCTTCAGAATAGCCGGACTGTGTTCCACGGCATTGTTCCTGGGCTTTCCTACTCACCAATCGGCAAGATCCTGATTGACGTCCTCTTTGGGGACAAAGATCACTTCCGAAGAGAGTCTGTTTGGTTTGAGGTGGTGGACCTTGAGAGCCCATACCATGCGCTACTTGGCCGACCCGCCTTGGCCAAGTTCATGGCGGTCCCCCACTACGCCTACCTCAAGATGAAGATGCCCAGTTCCAGGGGAATTCTGACTGTAGCCAGCGACTACCGAAAGTCGTCCGCTTGCGCGGCCGAGAGCAGTCGGCTGGCCGAGTCCCTGGTGATCGCAGCCGAGAAGCGACTCCTTGAACGAGTTGTGGCGATGGCCGGCAAGCAGCCGGAGATATCGCCCGACCCAAAGGAGTCGGAAGCCGAAGGTTCGTTCAAGCCGGCCAAAGAGACAAAGAAGATACCCTTGGATCCGGAGCACCCAGAGAGGTACGCTGTCGTAGGTGCAAACCTCGACAGCAAATAGGAAGGCGAGCTCGTCGATTTCCTCCGTGAGAATCGGGACATTTTTACATGGTCTCCCAAGGACATGCCAGGTGTACCGACGGATTCCGCCGAGCACAAGTTACACGTCCGATCTGATGCAAAGCCAGTCAGGTAGCCCCTCCGCCGCTTATCAGAAGAGAAGAGAAGAGTTGTCGGAGAAGAGATAGCCCGACTCCTAGCAGCCGGCTTCATTATGGAAGTTTTCTTCCTGGAGTGGCTGGCAAATCCGGTCCTGGTGCTAAAGAAGAACAAGCAATGGCGAATGTGTATTGACTACACGAGCCTCAACAAGGCCTGCCCCAAGGACCCATTTGCTCTACCAAGAATTGACCAGGTGATAGACTCCACAGCTGGATGCGAGTTGTTGAGCTTCTTGGATGCATACTCAGGATATCACCAGATCAAGCTGAATCCGGCTGACAGATTGAAGACCGCCTTCATCATGCCGTTTGGAGCATTCTGCTACCTCACCATGACGTTCGGCTTAAGGAATGTCGGCGCCACCTTTCAGCGTTGCATGCAGAAGTGCCTCCTCAAGCAGCTCGGCAGGAACGCCCACGTTTACGTGGATGACGTGGTGGTGAAGACGGAAAAGCGAGGAACACTGCTGGAAGACCTCAAGGAGACCTTTGAGAACCTGTGCCGGTTCCAGATCAAGCTCAACCCCGAGAAGTGTGTCTTTGGAGTACCAGCCGGCCAGCTGCTAGGTTTTCTGGTCTCTGAACGCGGCATAGAATGCAACCCAGTAAAAATCAAGGCCATCGAGAGAATGGAGGTACCCAGCCGACTGCTGGATGTGCAGAAGTTCACCGGCTGCTTGGCGTCCATCAGCCGATTCATCAGTCGGCTGGGCGAGAAAGCTCTCCCCTTATACCAACTCATGAAGAAGACCACTTTTTTCGAGTGGAACCATAAGGTGGACGAAGCTTTCCACCAGTTGAAGAAGATGTTGTACATCGCCGCCACCAGCCGAGTAGTCAACACAGTCATTGTAGTAGAGCGCAAGGAGGAAGGCAAGGCGCTACCTGTCCAGAGACTAGTATATTACCTAAGCGAGGTACTGTCGACCTCCAAGCAGAACTACCCCCACTACCAGAAGATGTGATATGGCGTGCACTTTGCCGCCAAGAAATTGAAGCCTTACTTTCAAGAGCATCCAATCACAGTGGTCTGCACGGCTCCACTTGCCGAGATCATCGGTAGTCGAGATGCCTCTAGTCGAGTGGCCAAGTGGGCCATAGAGCTAGATCCTTACACCATCTACTACCAGCCCCGCACTGCTATCAAATCACAAGCACTGGCCGACTTCCTCGTCGACTGGGCCGAGACCCAGTACCTGCCTCCAGCGCCTGACTCCACCCATTGGCGGATGCACTTCGACGGCTCCAAGATGCGCACCGGCTTGGGAGCCGGCGTCGTCCTCACCTCTCCCAAAGGCGACAAGCTCAAATATACACTGCAAATCCATTTTGCCGCCTCCAACAACGTGGCCGAGTACGAGGCGCTCATTCACGGGCTCCGGCTTGCCAAAGAACTTGGCATCCGCCGGATCTTGTGTTATGGCGACTCAGACTTAGTGGTCCAGCAGTCATCTGGCGACTGGGACGCGAAAGACGCAAACATGGCGAGCTACCGTTTCCTCGTACAGCAACTCAGTGGGTATTTCGAAGGGTGCGAGTTCCTCCATGTGCCAAGTAACGACAACGACCAAGCAGACGCCTTGGCACGAATCGGCTCTACCCGCCAAGCAATACCATCTGGCGTCGCCCTTCAACGCCTCCTCAAGCCGTCTGTCAAGCCTTCACCAGAATCAGACTCCATTTTTGTGCCGGCTCCTCCCGAAGACGGCGGATCCGACTCCAGAGCTCCGGCAGACGGAACGGGGACTTTGGCGGGCGACTCCAAAGCTGCCACAGTCGAGCCCGGCCCGGGGACTGCGGTGGCGGACTCGAAGATTCCAGAACTCGGCCCAAGGACCGCGACAGTAGGCCTGGGGACTTCATCAACCCAGCAAGTGGCTGTTGACTCCAGCCCGCCGCCTCCCAGCCCAGCCGCCCTCGTCCAAGTCGCAGTTCTGGTAGTCGAAGAAATAGCAGCACCCTCATGGGCCCAGCCCATCCTCAAATTCCTGGTGAACAAAGAGCTACCAATTGATGAGACCTCAGCTCGGCAAGTACAACGTCGGGTGGCAGCCTATACCATAATCAACAGAGAGCTGGTCAGGCGCAGCATCACTGGTGTCTACCAGCGCTGCATAGAGCCAGAGCAAGGCCAGGCGATCCACAAAGACATCCAGCAAGGCGAATGCGGCCACCATGCGGCTTCAAGAGCACTCGTCGCCAAAGCCTTTCGGCACGGTTTCTTCTGGCCGACTGCCTTGGAAGAGGCCAAGGAGTTGGTCCAAAAATGCAAAGGGTGCCAGAAGTTCAGCTCCAAGCCACACCAGCCAGCTTCCGCGCTCAAGACCATCCCCATTGCCTGGCCTTTCGCAGTTTGGGGTCTAGACAGGGTGGGACCATTCAAGACAGCACGAGGTGGTTTAACTCACCTACTTGTCGCAGTGGACAAGTTCACCAAGTGGGTGGAAGTGAAGCCAATTAAGAAACTGAACGGTCCGACTGCCGTGACCTTCATCACCGATATCACAATTTGGTACGGCATACCACACAGCATCATCACCGACAACGGCACAAACTTTGCCAAAGGCGCCTTGGCCCGTTTCTGCGCAACACAGGGCATCCGACTGGACCTAGCGTCCGTCGCCCATCCGCAGTCAAACGGCCAAGTGGAGCGGGAAAACGGCCTCATCCTGTCCGGCATCAAGCCTCGGTTGATCGAGCCTCTGGAGCGCTCGGCTGGCTGCTGGCTCGACGAGCTGCCAGCCGTCCTCTGGAGTCTACGCACGACTCCAAACAAGTCAACCGGCTTCACGCCCTTCTTCCTCGTCTATGGTGCCGAAGCCATCATCCCAACGGACATAGAGTTTGACTCCCCGCGAGTCACCATGTACACCGAGGAGGAAGCAGAAGAAGCACGACAAGACGGCATCGATCTGCTGGAAGAGGGCCGGCTGTCGGCACTCAGCCGGTCCAGCATCTACCAGCAGAGCCTGCGCCGATACCACAACAAGAAGGTCAGGCCAAGATCTTTCCAAGAAGGCGACCTTGTGCTCCGGCTGATCCAGCGAACAGCCGGCCAGCACAAGCTGTCGGCGCCTTGGGAAGGCCCTTTCATCATCAGCAAAGTACTGGGCAACGATTCCTATTACCTGATCGACGCTCAGAAGCCCCGAGCACGCAAGAGGGACGACTCCGGCAAGGAGACAGAGCGGCCATGGAACGCAAATCTCCTCCGAAGATTTTACAGTTGATGCAGTATGTACCACGCTACCTTTTGTATTAAAGTACCAAGATTTCAGGGGCCCCGAGACGAGCTCGGGGACTGCCCTCTTTTGTCTGTATGATAAAAATTATGCCTACAAGTATGTCACTCTTTGTCACGTCGCTTGGCACCGGGATCGACAAGTCAGCCCGGGGACTTGCCGCCTTGCACTATGAAATGCTTCCTGCAGCCGGACAAGTAGTGTGTAACACCTAAGCCGTCTTCTGTCAGAAGCCGCAGCTCGCAGAGCGACTGTACGGTGGACAGAGGTAAGGTAGATTGGGTGTTCACACAAAAATGGCTAAGGACTCAAAGTGTAAAACATAGCTCAAGACGGCTTCTAGCGTTTCTCGCAAACCGACTCTCGGATAGTCGGATTGTCGCTTTCTATCCAACTTGCTCAAACAATCTTGAAATCGGCTAAGTACTTGCTTTCCCAAAGTAGCCTAGCACTTGATCCAGCAACAATCTGCAGAGCGGCTGTCCGATTGGCAAGGCAGGCAACTAAGAGAAAGCGGCAAAGGAAAAAAGCCAAAAGAACAATGAGCAAGAAAAGATAGATATGTATATTTACATAACATAGGCCCTTGGCCGAATTGTCGAGTAGAGGTTCAAAATACACCCCGCGGGTGGAATTGTGCGAATTAATAAGTTCTTCAAAGACTACTGAAGCAAATAAAATAAAAGATACAGTGGCAGCTTAGGAGGCGGCAGACGGATTCGGAGGGTCGGAGGAGGCGTCGGGGCAGCCGGCTGGCTAGTCTCGGCTTGATCACCTCCGGCGGCAGTCGGCCCAGTCGCACGCGGCTTGTTGCTGGCGGCGCGGTCGGGCTGAGGCTGGCCGTTTGCTCCGTCTTCTGGTGCCTCCGCCTCGCCTGCATCCTCCGCTTCGTCCTCCTCCTCGACGCTGGAGCCAATCACCTCCGCCGAGTCTTCGCCGTAGTCTGGGTTCATCCCAAACCACTCTGGCGGTACCTCCTCGCCGTCTTCAGACCACTCGGGGACGAAGATGCTGGTGTCAATGTACTCGGCGATCGCCGCAGCACATTTGACGAGGGCGTCTTCCGCAGTCGCCAGCTCCGGCTGGGCCTCCGACCGAAGCGTGGCCAACCGGTCTAGATCTAGCCCCGGGTACCATGCCTTGATGAACTCCAAGGCCCGGCGCGCTCCAACCCGGGCCAAAGAGCCCTTCCAGGCCTCAAGATGACCAGCCGCGACCTCCAGCCAGTTGGCCGTCAGGCTGGGGTGCGCGGAGCCTGCATATCCGGCCAAAGTGCGGCAATCGCCTGGGCACCGACGCGCTGGAGCCAGCGTAGCATCCGGTGAGCCGGCCGGAGGCGAGCCTCGATGCTCAGGATGTGCTCGTCAAGAGTTCGTGGGGCATCGGCGGTGATCTCTGCGCCCTCCGACTCTCACGATCAGCCTCGATGGCTTGGATGGCGGCCTACGACTGCCCAGGGAAGAAGTCTGCACAGACACGAAGAAACGAAGAAGCAAGTCAAAAACGAGGAGTCGCCACAATTTAAATCAGCAGCTCGAGGAAAGAAAATAAAGAGACTCACCATCAACGATGTTTTCAATCTCGTGGAAGCCGGAGGACAGCAGCGCCTCCTTGTCAGACCAGGAGGAGCGCTTGCTCGCAAACTCGGCCAAGAGGGTGGTTTCCGTCTCCTCCGCCTCCCTCTGCGACTTCACAAGCAGCTCCTTCTGCTCGGCCAACTGAGTGGCCAGCAGATCGCGCTCTGTGGCGAGCTTGCTGCACTCCTCCCCTTTGGCGCGCAGGGCGGAGTTGGCTTCGCTCAGCTGCTGTTGAAAAGCAGCGTTGGCCCCTGAAGGAAAGGAAGAAAGATAACAGTCGTCAATAAAGTAGGTCGCCGGGGAGATCTGGCCCGACTGCTCAGCAGTCGGCCCGAATCTCAGGGACTACGGCCCTCGCAGAGAGGAAAAAAGGACTTACTCCGGCTCTCCCCCAAGTCGGCAGTCCGCTTGCCCAGCTCTTCAACGTTACGGTTGAAGGCAGTGACGCGGAGGTTGTTGTAATCCTGTGACAAGCATTTCAGACAAAGTTAGTACCTAGAAGTTCATCAATTGGAGTTCCGAGCCGCCTGCTCAGCAGCCGGCCCGAAACTCGGGGACTACACCCAGTGGGTGCGCTGGCGCGCCCCCATAGAGAGGAGCAAGAAAACAAAGACCAAAGAAAAAGACATACCCGGAAGGCTGCCCGCGACGCTAGGAACGCCTTGCTGCAACTCTAGAGAGCGTCTCCCTCAGCACGGAGCTTCGCCTGGACGTCTAGGAGCGCCCGGTTCAACGGCCCCGTGCCGCCTCCTCGCACCCACCCAACAGGTGCGGCGCTCGTCGCCTCGGTGTCTGGGGCCGCCGAGCTGGCGGTGCCGGCTTCCAGGGGGCGGGGTGTCGAAGTCGCCTTCTCCAGACGACGGCGCGTTGGCGAGCCGACCTGGAGGAGTAGCCTTGCCACAGCCTCGTCTTCGGTCGGCGGCATCGGAGGGTCCGCTGGCTGCTCGCCTTGCGCGCCTTCAGACGGCGGCGGAGGCGGCGGCGGAACGTTCGCAACCGGAGTAGAGGGATCGCCGCCTTCCCTCTCCTCGACGAGGTTCTCCCCGCCGGCTTCTCCAGTTGGCCCCGTGAGCTCGGGAGGCGGCGGCGCGGAGTTCAGCGGGGTGACGAGCAAGGCCGACTGGCGGCGTGTGGCTTCCTCAGCCTGCTGCTTCGCCGTGGCAGCGGCTTCGGCCTCCGCTAGTTTTTTCTTAGCGGAGGCCTCCGCCCTGTCGGCCTCCGCCTTCTCCAGGCGGAGGGCCTCTTCTTCGTTGCGCCTCTCCTGCGCATTCCGCTCCGTCGCCTCCCGGAGGTCAGCCGCGGGGTCAATCCGCCAAGTGGTGGCGGACGTCTCCGCTGACCCCATGACGGAGGCGGCGGCGACCCGCTCAAGGGAGAGGGGAGCCCTGAAGAAAGAGGGGCAAGCAGAGACTCAGACAAATCACGAAGAAAGAATAAAACTTTGAAGATAGAATACTTACGCGGAGACCAACGGCGGCTTCTTCACTTCCTTACGGAAGCGGATGGCCTTCGCGGCTGCCTCGTCCTGCCAGGTCGCCGCTGCCGAGCCCTTGGGCTTCTTCGGCCGACTGCCGAACAAGGTCGGCACGGCCCTGCGCTTCTTCCCGCCGCCTGGAGAGCCCGGCACGGCAGAAGAGCCCGCGCCAGGCTGGCTGGCTCCTGGCCGATGGCGAGGGGCGACTTCTCCCTCGGCGCTGTCTTCAGGCCAGTCGGCTGTAACGCCCTCGATGCGGCTATAGCTCCCACGTGTCGAGGCACGACTTAGAGACATAACCGCATTGAAAGCAATGTCGCAAGTCAGGCAATCATTACAACATCCCATGTAATACATAATAAAAGGGGGAGATGACATAGTTGGCTTACACTCGCCACGTCACATCAGAGTACATAAATAACATCCATCAAACAATCACTCATGGCCCGACTACGGCGCCAAAATGGAAAAGAACCCAACATGCGACAAGGCCCTGAATCAAACCCCAACTAGGCACCACTACTGATCATCGGGAAAGGAAACATAATAACGCTGAGAGTCCTCGTCGAACTCCCACTTGAGCTCGTACTCGTCACCTGGAGCGGAATCACCTGGACCTGCATCTGGAATTATAGTATCTGTGAGCCACAGGGACTCAGCAATCTCACACCCTCGCGATCAAAACTATTTAAGCTTATAGGAATGGATAAGGCAAATATATGTGGAGCTGCAGCAAGCGACTAGCATATATGGTGGCTATCTTATTCGCAAGAGAGAGCGAGAAGAGGAGGCAAAGCACGAGCGAGAATCTAGAAGAGCAACCTGCGCAAGCATAACTCCAACACCGTGTCCACTTCCCGGACTCCGCCAAGAAGAGGCCATCACGGCAACACACTCAGTTGATTCATTTTAATTAATTAAGGTTTTAGTTATCTACAACCGGACATTAACAAATTCCCATCTGCCCATAACCGCGGGCATGGCTTTCGAAAGTTCAATCCCTGCAGGGGAGTCCCAACTTAGCCCTTGACAAGCTCTCACGGTCAACGAAGGAATAGACCTCCACCCGAGACACACCGATCAGACTCGGTAACCCGGTACAACAAGACAATTCGACAGGTTAAAACAAGACCAGCAACACCGCCCGAATGTGCCAAAAAATCCTGATAGGAGCTGCACATATCTCTTTCTCAGGGCACACTCAGATGAGCAAGACAACGGGTAGGCCAGCCCAGAGTTGCCCCTGGTAGCCCCGGACATCGCTCGGTTGGACCAACACTCAGAGGAGCACTGGCCCGGGGGGGTTAAAATAAGATGACCCTTGAGTCTGCAGAACCCAAGGGAAAGAAAAGGCTAGGTGGCAAATGGTAAAACCAAGGTTGGGCATTGCTGGACAAGCTTTAATCAAGGCGAAATATCAAGGGGTTCCCATTATAACCCAACCGCGTAAGGAACGCAAAAATCCGGGAACATAACACCGATATGACGGAAAACTATGGCGGCAAGAGTGGAACAAAACACTAGGCGAGAGGCCGAGCCTTCCACCCTTTACCAAGTATATAGATGCATTAAGATAACATGGCAATATAATGATACCCCCAACAAGTAAATAAATGATGTTCCAACAAGGAACGGCTCCAATCTTCACCTACAACTAGCAACGCTATAAGAAGGGCTGAGCAAAGCGGTAACATAGCCAAACAACGGTTTGCTAGGTCAAGGTGGGTTAGAGGTTTGACATGGCAATTGGGAGGCTGACAAGCAAAAGGTAGGCATCGTAGCATTGGCAAAGCAAGAGCCAGCAAACTAGCATAGCAAAGATAGTAGTGATTTCGAGGGTATGATCATCTTGCCTGCACAGTTGTCAGAGTTGACTGAATCCTCACAAGAAAACTCAATGGGCTCCTAGGAAGCGAACTCGTCTCCCGGCTCTACCCAAGAAGACAAACAAGCAACAAGGATACAATCAACCACGTGCAAGACCAAGCAATATGATGAAAAGATGATATGCTATGCGGGATGCGATGCGGGATGCAAAATGCAAGATATGACAGGAAATGCATGAACCTGGCCTCAACTTGGAATTCCAAGGGTGCCACTGGATAGAGGGGATGAAATCGCTTGAAAACGATATAAAGATCATTGGAATCGGAGTTACGGTTTGGAAATGGCAAGCGTTTTAAGATATGACACCGGTCTGCGATTTACAGCAAGTAGGCATCTAAATGCAACGAAATGAACATGTTACAGCCACCAAACATGACAACAAAATGTATGGCAGGGATGCCCACAAGCTGCTTAACAAAAGACTAGCACTGAGCCACGGCCAAATCATCCATTAAGAGGTTCAAACAAGCATGGCAAAAACGCAAATGCAAAACAGATACCAGACTTAGTGAAATTAACACTTGTCTGAAATTTCAGATCACGATGCTCTCTTCGGAGCAGCAAAACAACATGATAAATGACCTGAACATGACAAGTAAGAACATGGCATGGAGCTACTCAACAAGCTTAACAAAAGTCCCAAAGCGACCTGGGGCCAAAAGGGATCACAAAATATGTTAACGGGCACACGAACATAGCTAAAACACAATCAGTTTTCAGACTTGGTGAAAACTGAGACATGCTGAAATATAACTCACGAAGGCATGTAAACGAGCTCGATGCACTCACCACGGTGCAATTCATGGCAAGGAAATCATACAGACATTAATAAGGCACAAAATACAAGCTAGACATGGCAATAACAATGGCATAGCATACACGGATCAACTACGACAACGCCGGCAAAATCGCAAACGAGTTGACGATCTGCCCAGATTCACCACGAAGCAAAAGTAGGGCTCGATTGACTCAAGCTATGGTGCTCCATAATTGCAAACAAAGACATGGATGGATAGAGCATAACATGATTAACAAAACTCCTTTACTGATCATCCTCAAAAGAGGCACGGACCACTAGGAAACAAGCTGAACATATGGCATCATGAACTAAAATATCCCAGACTTAGTGAAAACAACTAAGTCCCTGAAAACAGATTTCCCGGGTGCCTCTCTTTGCGAGCTTGCACAAGTCACCACACACATCCTAAAAATTTATGGGTTGCACCTCTGGAAAGAAGACAAAATGCTTAACAAAACATATGAAGGACTCATAGGCATAGCATGCACACATTAATCATGGCAAAAATGACAAAAGTCTAAGATGAACTAGCAGATCTGACAATTAACTCACGAAGCCTCCTTCTAACAGAATTTTGGGCACCAAGATGAACTCAAATGAAAATGATGCAATGGAATGAAATGATGTACTCGTCTAGACGAACATTTTGATATATCATATGCCCAAATCGAAGCTACGGATGCAAAGTTACGGGCGGTCAAAGTAGGCATAAAAATTAGGAGGGAGAAGAGGGAAGTCAACCCAGATCTAGGGTTTCGGCACTGTTCACAGGCGCGCGAACCGAGGATGGCCGGGATCTCGCCGGAGTCTCGCCGGAGAGGAGGAGGCGCCGCGGAGGAGGAGGGGGGCCGGCCGGACCGGGGCGGCGACGGCGGCGGCGCCCGAGGCGGGGCCGGGCGTGGCGGCGCCGGTCTTCACGGGCGGCGGCGACCTCCGGCTGGGGCGGCGGCGGTGCCCGCGGCGGCGGCGGCGGCCGGCCGGGAAGAGGACGGCGGCGAGGCGCGGGACGAAGGGCGGCGGCGGATCGGGCTCGCGGGGGCCCCTCCTGGGCCTCCCGGGCCGGCGGCGGGGATGTGGACGCGGCCCACGTGGCGGCGCGTGAGTGGACAAGGGGCGGCGGCGGACGCTGTCCGGTCCGATCCGGACACGTCCGTCGGTGGCGGGGGTTGATCTGTTTTTTTTAACTAGGGTTTCGGACGGGGGAAGAAGAGATCCGAATGGAGGGGGTATTTATAGACATAGAGGGAGCTAGGAGAGTCCAAATGAGGTGCTGTTTTCGGCCACGCGATCGTGATCGAACGCTCTAGGACATGGAGCAGAGTTTGGTGGGTTTTGGGCCAAATTTGGGGGATGTTGGGCTGCAACACACACGAGGCCTTTTCGGTCCCTCGGTTAACCGTTGGAGCATCAAACGAAGTCCAATTGATACGAAACTTGACAGGCGGTCTACCGGTAGTAAACCAAGGCCGCATGGCAAGTCTCGGTCCAATCCGGAAATGTTTAATCCCCACACATGAAAGAAAGCTAGAAATGACCACCGGAGGAGAACGAAGCGCCGGAATGCAGAACGGACAACGGGAAAAATGCTCGAATGCATGAGACGAACACGTATGCGAATGCAATGCACATGATGACATGATATGAGATGCATGAAAACGAAAACAACACACGGAGACAGAACCCGAACCCGAGGAAATAAATATAACTTAACACTGGAAACGGCAAGAGTTGGAGTACAAATAGGGAAAGTCGTATCTGGGGCGTTACAACACTCCACCACTACGAAAAGATCTCGTCCCGAGATCTAGGACTGAAAGAACTCCAGGTACTTAGAACGGAGGTGATCCTCGCGTTCCCAGGTAGCTTCACGGTCGGAATGGTGAGACCACTTGACTTTGAGAAATTTGATTGACTTGTTGCGAGTCTTGCGTTCAGTCTCTTCAAGAATAGCAACTGGGTGCTCACGATAGGAGAGATCATCTTGGAGCTCAATGTCCTCGAAGTTGACGGTGCGGTCAGGAGTCTTGAAGCACTTTCGAAGCTGAGAGACATGGAACACATCATGAACATTTGCAAAGTTTGAAGGAAGCTCAAGTTGATAGGCCAGGTCGCCTCTCTTGCTGACAATCTTGAAAGGTCCCACGTATCTAGGGGCAAGCTTCCCATTGATACCGAAGCGACGAGTACCTTTCATAGGAGAGACACGGAGGTAAACATGATCTCCGATCTCGAAAGCCAAATCACGGTGCTTACTATCATAGTAGCTCTTTGGCGGGATTGGGCTGCTTTGAGGTTATCACGAATGACTTTGCACATTTCTTCTGCTTCTGTGATTAAGTCATTACCCAGCAGCTGACGTTCACCGGTTTCAGACCAGTTGAGAGGGGTACGGCACTTCCTGCCATACAGAATTTCAAATGGGGCCTTGCTCGAACTTGCTTGAAAACTGTTGTTGTATGAGAATTCAGCATAAGGAAGACAATCCTCCCACTTCAAGCCGAAAGAGATCACACAAGCCCTGAGCATATCCTCAAGAATCTGGTTGACACGCTCGACTTGACCGCTCGTTTGAGGATGGAAAGCAGTGCTGAAGCGAATGTTGGTGCCCATGGCCTTCTGAAAAGAATCCCAAAACTTGGAGGTAAAGATGCTGCCACGGTCTGAAGATATCACTTGAGGAATACCGTGCAGAGAGACAATGCGAGAGGTATAGAGTTCCGCCAATTGAGCTGCAGTGATCGACTCTTTGATAGGCAGAAAGTGAGCCACTTTAGTGAGCTTGTCGATGACAACAAATATAGCATCATTGCCACGCTTGGACTTTGGAAACCCAGTCACGAAGTCCATTTCAATGTGGTCAAACTTCCATTCTGGAATGGCAAGAGGTTGGAGGAGACCAGCTGGCCTTTGGTGTTCTGTCTTCACTCTTCTGCAGACATCACATTCATTCACGAATTGAGCGATCTCGCGCTTCATTCGAGTCCACCAATAAGCTTGCTTGAGGTCCTGATACATCTTCGTGCTCCCAGGGTGGATGGAGAGGAGAGAATTGTGAGCCTCGTTCATGATCACTTTACGAAGTTCACCTTTGGGCACAACAATACGATCCTCGAAGAAGAGAGTGCCCTTGTCATCAAGGCGGTAGCACTTGTACTTGGACTGACTCTTGGCAATCCCAATCTTCACCTTTTTCACCATAGCATCAAGAAGTTGGGCTTGGCGAATCTGGTCTTCTAAGGTAGGAGAGACTTGAAGGTTGGCGAGGAAACCTTGAGGAACAACTTGCAGATTCAGCTTGCGGAAAGCTTCACAAAGCTCGGGTTGATAAGGCTTGAGAATCAGACTGTTGCAGTAGGCCTTTCTGCTCAAAGCGTCAGCAATCACATTGGCCTTGCCTGGAGTATACTCAATACTCGGATTATATTCTTAAATCATCTCGACCCATCGAGTTTGCCTTAGGTTGAGATTAGGCTGAGTGAAGATGTACTTGAGACTCTTGTGATCAGTGAAAATGTCCACTTTCCTTCCCAATAGAAGATGTCTCCAAGTCAACAAAGCGTGCACAACTGCCGCCAACTCGAGATCATGAGTGGGGTAGTTCTTCTCATTAGGCTTCAACTGGCGAGAGGTATAAGCAACAACTTTCTTCTCTTGCATCAAAACTGCACCGAGACCTTGGAGAGAGGCATCACAAAAGACCTCGTACAGCTTGGTTTCATCAGGCGGAGTCAGAACTGGAGCAGTGATCAACTTCTCTTTCAAAGTGTTGAAAGCAATATCACACTCCGGAGACCAAACGTACTTGACGTGCTTCTGAAGAAGATTTGAGAGAGGCTTCGCGATCTTGGAAAAGTTTTCAACGAATCTTCGGCAATAGCTTGCGAGACCGAGAAAACTGCGGAGTTGCTTCACATTCTGAGGAGGTTCCCAATTCACAATTGCGGATACCTTCTCGGGATTCACGGAAATGCCCTTGGCAGAGATGATATGACCAAGATAAAGAACCTCATCGAGCCAAAATTCACACTTGGAGAACTTGGCGTAGAACTGATGTTCCCTGAGCTTATCAAGAACCAAACGCAAGTGCTTGGCATGATCTTCCTTGTTCTTGGAGAAAACCAGAATGTCATCGAGATAGACCAAAACGAAGTCATTGGTGTAGGCGTTGAAGATGAAATTCATCATGCGAGAGAACGTCGGAGGAGCATTGGCGAGGCCAAAAGACATGACAGTGTATTCATATGAACCAAAGCTTGTTCTAAATGCTGTCTTGGGAATATCTTCTTCACGAATGCGAATCTGGTGATAACCCATACGGAGATCAAGCTTGGAGAATACTTGGGCACCTTTGAGTTGTTCGAACAGCTCATTGATGTTGGGAAGTGGGTATTTGTTCTTGATGGTCTTCTTGTTCACTGGACAGTAATCAACACAAAGTCTGTCCGTTCCATCCTTCTTCTTCACAAAAAGAACACCACAACCCCACGGAGAAGTACTAGGCCGGATGAGACCCATTCTTTCTTGCTCATCGAGTTTCTTCTTCAGCTCCTTCAACTCTTCAGGTCCGAGCTTGTAAGGGCGTTTGCACACAGGTTCCGTGCCAGGCTCAAGTTCAATAACGAATTCAACTGGCCGGTGCGGAGGCATTCCTGGGAGCTCTTCTGGAAAGACGTCTTGATATTCGCAAACGACTGGAATTTGCGAGATGGCATCCAATTCACCCTTCTCATTGAGAGAAAACAGACGAATGGTATAATCCCGAGTGGCAAAGATAATTGCATCCTCAGACGAATGAGTCAATAGAATCTGCCTGGCTGCACAATCAAGATGTGCCTTGTGCTTAGAAAGCCAATCCATCCCGAGAATAAGATCAATATCCGAGTTACCAAGCACCATAGGAGAAGAAAGAAACTTGTAGTCACCCAATGTGATAGAAACATCCGGAGCCATCATTTTGGTGTTCATGAACAAACCCGGAGAAGAAACCGCTATCGGCTTAGGTAAATCAATAGTATGAACATCATGCATGGATGCAAAAGGCTTCGACAAAAATGATAAAGATGCACCAGTATCAAAAAGAACTCTTGCGGGAATGTCATTAACAGGAAGGTTACCCATGATCACATCTGGTGATTCCTCTGCCTGAGCTGCATTCAGCAAGTTGACCTTGGTGGACTTGGGGTTATGCTTGACCACAGCTGTACTTGCCGATCTGACAGGAGGAGGAGGAGGAAGACGCCTCTGGTTGAAACACTTGTTGGCATAGTGACCCTTCTGTTGGCACTTGTTGCACGTGACCTCTGAAAGCTGACGGTGATACGGAGCACTCGATCTTGGAGCTTGAGACGAAGTCTTGTTCTGAAAGCCTGGGTTGGGTGGGTGGGAAGAACCACTGCCACCTTTGCTCTTCTGCTGATACGGCTGACGGAACGGAGGAGGAGGAAGCCAAAACTTCTGTTGCTTGGCCACTTGAGTAGAGGAAGAAGGTGTAGCATCTCTGACTCGCTTCCTGGAAGCATCACACCTCAACTGAGCAGCCTCTTGCTTCAGTGCCATGTTGTAGAACTCATCGTATCTCAAGGGCTCGAAGAGAACAAGAGAGAGCTGAATATCTTCCCTAAGACCACCCCTGAACTGATATATCATGCTCTTCTCATCAGGCACGTCCTGCTTGGCAAAGCGGGCAAGCTTCTGGAACAATTTGTTGTAGTCATAGACAAACAAAGAGCCTTGCTTCAGATTGCGGAATTCCTCACGCTTGCTTTCAACCACGCTCTGCGGAATGTGATGAGCTTGGAAATCTCGACGGAAATCATCCCAAGTGATAACACGTCCACCTCTGGAGTCCTTGTACTGCTGGAACCATTCTGCAGCTTGATCTTTGAGTTGGAAGGAAGCGAACTTCACAAAGTCCTCAGGCCTGACGTTACTGCACTCGAAATGCTTACACAGATCCACAAGCCAATCGTCAGCATCGGTTGTCTCAACACAATTGCTGAAAGTCTTTGGCCCGTTAGCAAGGAACTGGTTGAGTGTAGCAAAGTGACTCTGATTGCTGCCTTGATTCCCTTGACTGCCTTGATTGCGCTCTTGGAGAATTTGCATGATCAGCTGAGTGTTTGCATTGGTTGCGGCCATCACAGCTTGCCATGCCTCTGGAGGAGGTGGAGGCGGTGGCGGATCAGGATTCGGAGTCGTGCGCGTTGGAGGAGCCATCCTGAAGAGGTTGACCACCATTAGCACATTGACAGATAAATATTGAAGCTGAATCCAACGGAATGAAAAATTGCAACATATAGTCTTCACATCCGAACAAAATGAACGAATGCATTTCTCTTGAAGTGGTCACATATTCCTAAATTGCGAAGCCACGAAGAATCAGGTAGAAGGGGTACATCAACGGGGGATGGAATCAACATATGACGTCGAAGCAAAACGAAAGCCACAACTCGAAATAAAACCAAGGGTTGGCTTGCGGAATAAGCCGGAACACACATATGATAGAAATTTTGTCCGAAGTTTTCGTGGTGGGACCTACACGGGCTCGATCGTACAGCACCATCATGTACAAGGCAGTGCACATGACCTACGAAGCGTCCCCGAGTCAGCATAGCCAAGGACTCTTTAAGACACAATGAGATCACTGTAAAATCGACCGTGAATAGACGAACCACTAGACGTCGAACCCCAATTTAATATCATACATCTGTCGGAAAGATATCCTAAGGCTACTTGAATTCCCACCTATGAAATTCCCGAACCTTTCCGGTTATGCAATCAGGTGTTGGGGATACAGGGGAAGCATAATATCTCACCCAAACTAGCAAATCCTACATCCAGCTGTATCCATCCTTCAACACATAACCAAGAAAACTTCGGAAACCATCTACCTCAACCTTCGAAAAGCATCCGTTATACAAGTTATGGCGATACTCCCGAACTCCCGCCCCAGTACTGGGTGGCGTCGAGGTTATCTCACCAACGAACTGCATAAAAGAGATTTTCGATGTCGGCGAACATATCTCAAGTATTCCAGAATTGCAACGATAAAATTATGATGACAACACCTGAGAGCTCAACTCCCCGGGACACTTCCACTAAACCCCTGACAGGAGGCACCAAGACAGTATTCTCATCATAAGCCATCGGAACAAATCCAAGATACTCGCGTGATCCTAAAAAAAATTTAGTGAAATTTGAGAAGAGAAGAGTCAAAACTCTACGTCAGGATGCCTTACCAGAGCGATGAGGAGACTGGGAAGTAAAAAGAATTCCTAAACTCTCCGATATATAATTCCTAAGGACTCAAAACATTTTTTTCTAGACACAACTCGGCTGCTAAAAACGATCAAGCAATGGGGCTCCTAAGGTCGGGGAAGGCTCTGATACCAACTTGTAACGCCCTCGATGCGGCTATAGCTCCCACGTGTCGAGGCACGACTTAGAGACATAACCGCATTGAAAGCAATGTCGCAAGTCAGGCAATCATTACAACATCCCATGTAATACATAATAAAAGGGGGAGATGACATAGTTGGCTTACACTCGCCATGTCACATCAGAGTACATAAATAACATCCATCAAACAATCACTCATGGCCCGACTACGGCGCCAAAATGGAAAAGAACCCAACATGCGACAAGGCCCTGAATCAAACCCCAACTAGGCACCACTACTGATCATCGGGAAAGGAAACATAATAACGCTGAGAGTCCTCGTCGAACTCCCACTTGAGCTCGTACTCGTCACCTGGAGCGGAATCACCTGGACCTGCATCTGGAATTATAGTATCTGTGAGCCACAGGACTCAGCAATCTCGCACCCTCGCGATCAAGACTATTTAAGCTTATAGGAAGGTAAAGGCAAATAATATGTGGAGCTGCAGCAAGCGACTAGCATATATGGTGGCTATCTTATTCGCAAAAGAGAGCGAGAAGAGGAGGCGAAAGCACGAGCGATAATCTAGAGGAACAACCTGCGCAAGCATAACTCCAACACCGTGTCCACTTCCCGGACTCCGCCGAGAAGAGGCCATCACGGTAAAACACTCAGTTGATTCATTTTAATTAATTAAGGTTCAAGTTATCTACAACCGGACATTAACAAATTCCCATCTGCCCATAACCGCGGGCACGGCTTTTGAAAGTTTAATCCCTGCAGGGGGTCCCAACTTAGCCCATGACAAGCTCTCACGGTCAACGAAGGAATAGACCTCCACCAGAGACACACCGATCAGACTCGGTAACTTGGTACAATAAGACAATTCGACAGGTTAAAACAAGACCAGCAACACCGCCCGAATGTGCCGATAAATCCCGATAGGAGCTGCACATATCTCTTTCTCAGGGCACACTCAGATTGTCCAAACATTCAGTAGGCCAGCCCAGAGTTGCCCCTGGTAGCCACCGACGGCTGACGGTTTGGACCAACACTCAGAGGAGCACTGGCCCGGGGGGGTTAAAATAAGATGACCCTTGAGTCTGTAGAACCCAAGGGAAAGAAAAGGGCTAGGTGGCAAATGGTAAAACCAAGGTTGGGTACTGCTGGACAAGCTTTAATCAAGGCGAAATATCAAGGGGTTCCCATTATAACCCAACTGCGTAAGGAACGCAAAAATCCGGGAACATAACACCGATATGACGGAAACTAGGGCGGCAAGAGTGGAACAAAACACTAGGCGAGAGGCCGAACCTTCCACCCTTTACCAAGTATATAGATGCATTAAGATAACATGGCAATACAATGATATCCCAACAAGTAAATAAATGATGTTCCAACAAGGAACGGCCTCCAATCTTCACCTGCAACTAGCAACGCTATAAGAGGGGCTGAGCAAAGCGGTAACATAGCCAATCAACGGTTTGCTAGGACAGGGGGGTTAGAGGTTTGACATGGCAATTGGGAGGCTGACAAGCAAATGGTAGGCATCGTAGCATTGGCATAGCAAGAGCGAGCAAACTAGCATAGCAAAGATAGTAGTGATTTCGAGGGTATGATCATCTTGCCTGCACAGTTGTCAGAGTTGACTGAATCCTCACAAGAAAACTCAATGGGCTCCTAGGAAGTGAACTCGTCTCCCGGCTCTACCCAACAAGACAAACAAGCAACAAGGATACAATCAACCACGTGCAAGACCAAGCAATATGATGAAATGATGATATGCTATGCGGGATGCGATGCGGGATGCAAAATGCAAGATATGACAGGAAATGCATGAACCCAGCCTCAATTTGGAAAACCAAGTGTGTCACTGGATAGAGGGGATGAAATCGCTTGAAAACGATATAAAGATCATTGGAATCGGAGTTACGGTTTGGAAATGGCAAGCGTTTTAAGATATGACACCGGTCTGCGATTTACAGCAAGTAGGCATCTAAATGCAACGAAATGAACATGTTACAGCCACCAAACATGACAACAAAATGTATGGCAGGGATGCCCACAAGCTGCTTAACAAAAGACTAGCACTGAGCCACGGCCAAATCATCCATTAAGAGGTTCAAACAAGCATGGCAAAAACGCAAATGCAAAACAGATTCCAGACTTAGTGAAATTAACACTTGTCTGAAATTTCAGATCACGATGCTCTCTTCGGAGCAGCAAAACAACATGATACATGACCTGAACATGACAAGTAAGAACATGGCATGGAGCTACTCAACAAGCTTAACAAAAGACCCAAAGTGACCTGGGGCCAAAAGGGATTCACAAAATATATTAACGGGCACACGAACATAGCTAAAACACAATCAGTTTTCAGACTTAGTGAAAACTGAGACATGCTGAAATATAACTCACGAAGGCATGTAAACGAGCTCGATGCACTCACCACGGTGCAAGTCATGGCAAGGCAAATACACATTAAGAAGGCACAAAATACAAGCTAGACATGGCAAGAACAATGGCATAGCATACACGGATCAACTACAACAACGCCGGCAAAATCGCAAACGAGTTGACGATCTGCCCAGATTCACCGCGAAGCAAAAGTAGAGCTCGATTGACTCAAGCTATGGTGCTCCATAATTGCAAATAAAGACAGATGGAGTAGAGCATAACATGATTAACAAAACTCCTTTACTGATCATCCTCAAAAGAGGCACGGATCACTAGGAAACAAGCTGAACATATGGCATCATGAACTAAAATATCCCAGACTTGGTGAAAACAACTAAGTCCCTGAAAACATATTTCCCGGGTGCCTCTCTTTGCGAGCTTGCACAAGTCACCACACACATCCTAAAAATTCATGGGTTGCACCTCCCGAAATAAGACAAAATGCTTAACAAAACACATGCAGGACTCATAGGCATAGCATGCACACAATTAATCATGGCAAAAATGACAAAAGTCTAAGATGAACTAGCAGATCTGACAATTAACTCACGAAGCCTCCTTCTAACAGAATTTTGGGCACCAAGATGAACTCAAATGAAAATGATGCAATGGAATGAAATGATGTACTCGTCTAGACGAACATTTTGATATATCATATGCCCAAATCGAAGCTACGGATGCAAAGTTACGGGCGGTCAAAGTAGGCATAAAAATTAGGAGGGAGAAGAGGGAAGTCAACCCAGATCTAGGGTTTCGGCACTGTTCACAGGCGCGCGAACCGAGGATGGCCGGGATCTCGCCGGAGTCTCGCCGGAGAGGAGGAGGCGCCGCGGAGGAGGAGGGGGGCCGGCCGGACCGGGGCGGCGACGGCGGCGGCGCCCGAGGCGGGGCCGGGCGTGGCCGAGCGTGGCGGCGCCGGTCTTCACGGGCGGCGGCGACCTCCGGCTGGGGCGGCGGCGGCGGCGGCCGGCCGGGAAGAGGACGGCGGCGGGGCGCGGGACGAAGGGCGGCGGCGGATCGGGCTCGCGGGGGCCCCTCCTGCGCCTCCCGGGCCGGCGGCGGGGATGTGGACGCGGCCCACGTGGCGGCGCGTGAGTGGACAAGGGGCGGCGGCGGACACTGTCCGGTCCGATCCAGACACGTCCGTCGGTGGCGGGGGTTGATCTGTTTTTTTAACTAGGGTTTCGGACGGGGGAAGAAGAGATCCGAATGGAGGGGGTATTTATAGACATAGAGGGAGCTAGGAGAGTCCAAATGAGGTGCGGTTTTCGGCCACGCGATCGTGATCGAACGCTCTAGGACATGGAGCAGAGTTTGGTGGGTTTTGGGCCAAATTTGGGGGATGTTGGGCTGCAACACACACGAGGCCTTTTCGGTCCCTCGGTTAACCGTTGGAGCATCAAACGAAGTCCAATTGATACGAAACTTGACAGGCGGTCTACCGGTAGTAAACCAAGGCCGCATGGAAAGTCTCGGTCCAATCCGGAAATGTTTAATCCCCACACACGAAAGAAAGCTAGAAATGACCACCGGAGGAGAACGAAGCGCCGGAATGCAGAACGGACAACGGGAAAAATGCTCGAATGCATGAGACGAACACGTATGCGAATGCAATGCACATGATGACATGATATGAGATGCATGAGAATGAAAACAACACACGGAGACAGAACCCGAACCCGAGGAAATAAATATAACTTAACGCCGGAAACGGCAAGAGTTGGAGTACAAATAGTGAAAGTCGTATCTGGGGCGTTACATCGGCGAAGGTAGCCGAAGGCCTGAAGTCGCCTGCAGTCCCTCCTCCTCCCTCGGTGTCGTCTTCCAGAGCCGCCGCCCCCAGATCGGGGTCGTCGACGTCGCTCTCCGCCCGGTCGGCGAGGAACTCATGGGCTGGCCCCGAGGTGCCGGCTGGTGGGTGGAGAAGGGGATTCTAACCAAAGACGACTGGTCAAAACCAAACTCGGCAAGAAGAAGACAATCTGAAAGAAAGAAAGGAAAGGCGACTCACCACGGACGGGGGGTTGGCGCGGGAGTACGGCTCCTTGCCGAATCTCCAGTCCTCCAGGAGCCTACTATCCGAGAGGTAGTTCACCATGAAGGCCACCTCTTCGTGAGGCATGTCCTTGGTGCACATCCGACTTGGGTCGCGGTGCCCGCTCATCTGGCATATCATGTGAGGGCGGCCTTGGAGCGGGAGAACTCGACGCGAGACGAAGGCGGCCAGAAGGTCCGGACTAGTCAGACCCTCCGACTGCGTCAGCACTCGGAGTCACGTGATGGCGCCGGCTCCCACAGGTGTCAGCGACCTGGCCCGGTATGACCAGTTGGGCAGTCTCCCAGCCGGCGGGCCGGCTTCGAAAGCCGGCAGATTGACCCAGTCGCCCCTCGTGGCGACGTTCCTGGCGTAGAAGTAGGATCTCTGCCAAATCTTCACCGACTTTATCAGCGAGATGGAGGGGAAGGGGTTGTCAGCTCCTGACCTTCGCACGGCAATGAAGGCGCCGCATTGAGCCGGCACGCCCGCGGCCTGGGTGCTGAGCTTGGAAAAGAAGAACTCCCCCCAGAGCTCGAGGGTGGGGAGGACTCCGAGGAAGCCCTCGCACAAGGCCACGAAGGCGGATAGCAGCACCACCGTGTTGGGAGTGAGGTGGTGCGGCTGGAGGCCGTAGAACTCCAAGAAAGACCGGAAAAAGCTGCTCGCCGGCAGCCCCAGCCCGCGCAGGCAGTGCGAGCGGAAGATGACCCGCTCGCCCTCCTATGGGGCAGGGGAAATCTCCCCTCCGGCGCAAGACGCACCTGCACGCGATCCTCACCGGGAAGCCGACGGGTCCGGCGGAGGAACTCAATATGGTCTTCATGGACCTCGGAACCGTCCCAGGTGCCGGAACGCACGGGGGGAGGCGCGGCAGTGGAGGAAGAACTCATCGCGAGCTGTCACCGCGGCATTCGCCGGAGCTTGGGCGTGCGGCGGAGCGAGGAGGAGAGTGAGAAGCAGCAAGGGGGAGGAGAGCGAGGAGCAGCAAGGAGGAAGAGAGCGAGGGGTAGTGGGAAGGAGGGGCGCGCGTGCCCCCCTCTTCCCCCTACTTATAGCCCCATGGGCTGCGAAGCCGAGGGGGCGGACGTGGGGATTTACTGCGTCCACAACCCCACGCCCCCCACGATCCACGTAAAGTTACTGCACGCAGTAACTCCACGGGAATCCCAACCGTCCACCGGGGCCGCAGCGGATCCGCTCGGGCGCCGAGGCACGGTAGTGGCGGGCCCCGCCTGTGGGCCTGTCCTGTCGCGCGCGTGGGCTGGCAGGACGGCCTAGCCACGTGCCCCCGCATGACAGGCCAAGAACGGGCGGCGGCCTGGAGGCTTCGCTAGCACGCCACTTAAAATCCCGCCGCGACGTTCGAAATACCGAGCAAGTCGAAATTGAGTGAAGTCCGAGTTGAGCAAGTCCGACTCCTTCTAGACGGCCCGGCAGAAGTCAATCAAGACCATGTGTTGAGCACCCGGAAAGAGAAACTGTTGTGGCTTCTCGGCCGATCGTCCGTGGCGCCTCACCAGCTTCGGGGACTACTGTCGGAGTAATGGGCCACGGGTAGGCCAACCCTAGTCCCATAACCTTTCAAGACATCGGGGCAGGCTGCACCCCTCAAGACCCCAGGGCGAAGAGCCGTCTCCTGAGGAGTCGACGGCGGGGCGGCCGACTGCCCGCTCACGGCCGAGTCCCAGGGACGACTTCCAGAGAAGCCGGCTTTGGGGAGTCGGCCAGCGACTCCGACGAACCATGACCCCATCGAGGGGGACGGGGCAGAGGCATGGCTACAGTGAAGCCCACTCCGCCCCTTACCAAGGGCAGGCATGGCCACAGCACGCCATACCCGGGAAGATCTCCGTGCGGCGTGGCACTGTTGCCCGGCCGGCCCTGACATCAGCACCACAGTACCAAGTCCTGCGCACACGACAGCTTGTCTATACGGCCCGGAGGCAGCGGGGCCCACCAGTCAGCGAGACCTCGGGAGACGGCGGGAGAACCGCCAGTCGGACCCGTCGGGAGTCGGACTGGGGGAGTCGGCAGAGCCCTCCCCCGGGGCCCACGCACCATTAATCAAGATGAGATGGGGAGTGGCCAGAGTGATCGCCTGCCAGGCGGCGGGGCTGTTGCCACGACCCCATGACCAAGCCTGTGTCATCAGAAGCACGGCTACAGTAATCAGCGGCTGGCAAGACCCACCCGCGGCGGACGCGGCCTGTCGGCTCCGTACCAGACCAGTTGGCGGGGCCCACCAGTCGGCGGGCCCCAGCAGTCGGCGGAGAAGTCGGAGGTCAGAGGCGCTGACGGCTGGGCCCGTGCCCAGTCGAATTACCATTGTACCCCTGGGGGGTAGGCCTATATAAACCCCCAGGGCACCCATGCAAAGGGTTGGATCCCAGTAGTTCTATACCATACCAGATAGAAGGAGAGAGCTAGCCTTGTCCTCTCCTACTACCAGACACAGCTCAAGGAGCAACCGTGTAAACACTTGACCATAGTGATCATGCGGAGACCCCGCAGAGCAGCAGTAGGGGTATTATCTCCCCGGACAGCCCCGAAGCCGGGTAAGATTCGTCAGCGTGCATGTCTTCGCCTCATCCCGTTTCTAGGCACCGGCGACATTCTACTCGCCCCCACCATGATAAGCCATCCGTTGGCATATGTCGCACCAAACCCCCGACATGTGGCATTTGGAATTTTCAGAGGCATTTGAGTTTTGTTTGAATTGGATTCAACTTGGCATTTGAAAATTTTCTTCAAATATCCCTGACAAATACTTGATCAAAAGTATGAGAGGAGCTAAGATGACACTCCACAAAAGTCAGAAGAAAAATATGGCCAGAAAGTTTGAATTCAAATTTGAATTTTATTTGGGATTTCCAGAAAATGTTTTTTTAGTTTGTGTTTTGCCTCTGGAAAAATGTCCACGTTGTAGGATTATTTCCCCTGAGAATTTTGATATATATATATGTCATATATAAAATACTATAGTTTTCTCCATATTTAGTTTTCTCTCTCTGTGGTTATTCAAAAAAACAAATAGGAAAAAAACCAGGCGCGCCAGGCCAGCAGGCCCAGTCGCCAAGGCCGTAGCCCACGAGCGTCGAGCCGCTAGCCCAGTGCAGCGCGCCGCACGCCCGAGCCACCTCCGCTTCGGTCGCCCGCTCGCCTCCTCCCCTCTCTCTCCCTCTGACCCGCGGGGTCCACCCTATCCCTAACCCCTCGCCCACGTCATGCCGCGCCAGAGCGCGACCGCCGCCACCCGTCATCGCGATCTTCTCGGGATCGCGATCCCGCGTTGCCCCCTCGCCCACGATCATGCCATATATAAAGCCCTGCCCCTTCTCTTCCAAACCCCCCAAAAACCCTACCCCAACACCCACCATAGCTCGCGCCACCTCCAAACGCATCTCGCCGCCGCCGCCTCGTTTCGCCGTCGTTTCTGCCACTGGTGAGCATTCCCTTGATTCCAAGCTACACCACCTGAACCCCTTCTCGTTCCGCACCTCTTTGACATCCTATCGTTGCTCAGGAATCACTGAAGTCGTCGCCCCGAGCTCAACCGCCGCTCGTTAGAGCTGCACCTCACCAGGGAGCAGTCGCCCTTGCCCCGACCGCCACCGTCGTCCCTGAGCTCCAACAACTCTACCACCACCTCCGCCTCGCTCCGCCGCATCTCCCCGACATCACCGCCGTCGCCCCGGACCACCGGAGCCCGTCCACCACCGATGCCCGAGTCGCCACTATCGTCTCCGTCCGTCGCCGCCGTCCACTGTAAGACCGAGCTCCCCTCCACCGTTTGATCTCGCATGTATGGCTTAGATTAGATCCACGAAGGGTTAGGTTATTTTCAATAGATCGGTTTAGTTTACGGTTTATTTTCCAATTTAGTTCCTGGTTTAGTTAGACCAGGCCGATCGGTTTTTTTAGTTAGCCCGTATACGTTTCAGTTAAAGGTCGCTCGCGCGTTAGATAGTTTTAGAGCGCTCACTGTTTCGGCCCGTTAGCGCATTAGTTTATTTTAGTTTTATTTCAGTTTCTGTTTTTAGCAGAATAGTTCCGTTTTTGTAAAATCTATATCTTTTAGGTTATTTATTATTTTTAGTTGATTCTTTTTTTTAGTTTACAAATTTCCTATAGTTTCTGTAGAAAATAGATTCATCCATGTTTAAGTTTATAAAAATAGTTTTATATTAGTTTTAGTCAGATTAGTATTTCTGCTATAATTTGAGTTAGGATTATTCTTTTTTAGTGATTCTTTTTGTCACTACTTTGTTTTGACCTTGCCTAACAGTAGGAATTTATTTGTGTATTTTTAGTCTATTAAAAATAGTTTTACTTGAAATCAAGCTTTTCTAGTTTTTTTAGCTGGCTGTAGTTTTCTGTTATTCTAATTAATTTAGGATTTTATTTCACCTCTGTTATATTTTATTTTAGATTAGTTTCTATATTTACAGAGGGTGAACTTTTATTTAAAAAAACTAAAATGTTTTTTTCTTGCTAGTTGTTGGTTTGGAGTTCTTCGAGTTTTCTTTGGTTTTGGTTTGAGTGCTTGTGTGATTTCCTTTAGCTTGCTGTTATGATATTTAGTGGAATATTTATTTGTGCTATTGTTTGAGTCGATAGAATTTCCGGAGTGCGAAGCTTGCTATCTCGAGTCATTAGCGTTTGAAGACCGTCAGCCAGGCAAGTCATTTGATCATGTTTTACAATACCTATGATTTTAAAGAATCAACTTTAAGAGAGATTCTATCAACGTTCCCATGGCTTTGAGAGACTCATCAATGGAAATTCTCATGGATTTGAGAGACTCATTGATATCATGCTTAGGAGGAATAGATCTAAACTTTAAAGAATCAACCTCAAGAGAGATTCTATCAACGTTCCTAACCAAATCATCAACTTTAAGCAATTTCTCTTCAAGCAAAGCATTAAAATTCTTTTGTGAATTCATAAACTCTTTAACACTATTCTCAAATTCAGAGGGCATCTTATTATAATTTCCATAAGAGTTGTTGTAGGAATTCCCATAATTATTAGAAGGATTACTAGGATATGGCCTGGGATTAAAATTCCCTCTATAAGCGTTGTTACCAAAATTATTCCTACCAACAAAATTCACATCCATAGATTCATTGTTATTCTCAATCAAAGTAGACAAAGGCATATCATTAGGATCAGAAGAAACACTCTTAGCAGCAAATAATTTCATAAGTTCATCCATCTTTCCACTCAACACATTGATTTCTTCTATCGCATGCACTTTTTTATTAGAAGTTATTTCAGTATGCCATTGAGAATAATTAACCATAATATTATCTAGGAGTTTAGTAGCATCTCCTAAAGTGATTTCCATAAAAGTGCCTCCCGCGGACGAATCTAAAAGATTTCTAGAAGCAAAATTCAATCCGGCATAAAAAATTTGTATAATCATCCACAAATTCAAACCATGAGTAGGGCAATTACGTATCATTAATTTCATTCTCTCCCAATCTTGTGCAACATGTTCATGATCAAGTTGTTTAAAGTTCATAATATCGTTTCTAAGAGAGATGATCTTAGCGGGAGGGAAATACTTAGAGATAAAAGCATCTTTGCACTTGTTCCAAGAACCAATATTATTTTTAGGTAAAGATGAAAACCAAGATTTAGCACGATCTCTAAGCTAAAAAGGAAATGGCTTCAATTTAACGACATCATTATCGACATCTTTTTTCTTTTGCATATCACATAAATCAACGAAGCTATTTAGATGAGTAGCGGCATCTTCACTAGGAAGGCCGGCGAATTGATCTTTCATAACAAGATTCAACAAAGCAGCATTGATTTCACAAGATTCAGTATTGGCAAGAGGAGCAATCGGAGTGCTAAGGAAATCATTATTATTGGTATTGGTGAAGTCACACAATTTGGTAGTATCTTGAGCCATCGCGACAAACAAGCAAACAAACTAGCACACGAGCAAAAGAGGGCAAAAGAGGCAAATAGAGAGGGAGGATAGAGAGAGAGGGGGAATAAAACGGAAAGGGTGAAGTGGGGGAGAGGAAAACGAGAGGCAAATGGCAAATAATGTAATGCGAGATATAGGGATTGTGATGGGTACTTGGTATGTTGACTTTTTACCTAGACTCCCCGGCAACGGCGCCAGAAATTCTTCTTGCTACCTCTTGAGCTTGCGTTGGATTTCCCCGAAGAGGAAAGGATGATGCAGCAGAGTAGCGTAAGTATTTCCCTCAGTTTTTGAGAACCAAGGTATCAATCCAGTAGGAGGCCACGCTCAAGTCCCTCGTACCTGCACAAAACAATAGCTACTCGCAACCAACGCGATTAGGGGTTGTCAATCCCTTCACGGTCACTTACGAGAGTGAGATCTGATAGATATAATATTTTTGGTATTTTTTGTATAAAGATGCAAAGTAAAAAGTAAAGGCAAAGTAAAAAAGCAAAGCAAGATTAAAGTGATGGAGATTAATATGATGAGAATAGACCCGGGGGCCATAGGTTTCACTAGTGGCTTCTCTCAAAAGCATAAGTATTCTACGGTGGGTGAACAAATTACTGTTGAGCAATTGATAGAATTGAGAATAGTTATGATAATATATAGGCATGATCATGTATATAGGCATCACGTCCGTGACAAGTAGACCGAAACGATTCTGCATCTACTACTATTACTCCACTCATCGACCGCTATCCAGCATGCATCTAGAGTATTAAGTTAAAATAAGAGTAACGCCTTAAGCAAGATGACATGATGTAGAGAGATAAATTCATGCAATATGAAATAAACCCCATCTTGTTATCCTCGATGGCAACGATGCAATACGTGCCTTGCTGCCCCTTCTGTCACTGGGAAAGGACACGCAAGATCGAACCCAAAGCTAAGCACTTCTCCCATGGCAAGAACTACCAATCTAGTCGGCCAAACCAAACGGATAATTCGAAGAGACTTGCAAAGATAACCAATCATACATAAAAGAATTCAGAAAAGATTCAAATATTATTCATAGATAGACTTAAAGATAAACCCACAATTCATCGGTCTCAACAAACACACCGCAAAAAGAAGATTACATCGAATAGATCTCCACGAGAGAGGGGGAGAACTTTGTATTGAGATTCAAAGAGAGAGAAGAAGCCATCTAGCTACTAGCTGTGGACCCAAAGGTCTGAGGTAAACTACTCACACTTCATCGGAGAGGCTATGATGATGTAGAAGCCCTCCGTGATGACGGCCCTCTTCCGGCGGAGTTCCGGAACAGGCCCCAAGATGGGATCTCATGGATACAGAAAGTTGCGGCGGTGGAATTAGGTTTTTGGCTCCTGTTCTGATCGTTTGGGGGTATGTAGGTATATATAGGAGGAAGGAGTACGTCGGTGGAGCTCCGAGGGGCCCACAAGGCAGGGGGCGCGCCCCCCACCCTCGTGACCGCCTCTTTTGTTCCTTGGAGCAGGGTCCAAGTCTCCTGCATCACGTTCGATGAGAAAATCACGTTCCCGAAGGTTTTATTCCGTTTGGACTCCGTTTGATATTCCGTTTCTTCGAAACACTGAAATAGGCAAAAAAACATCACTTCTGGGTTGGGCCTCCGGTTAATAGGTTAGTCCCAAAGATAATATAAAAGTGGAGAATAAAGCCCAATATAGTCCAAAATTGTAGATAATATAGCATGGAGCAATCAAAAATTATAGATACGTTGGAGACGTATCAAGCTTAACCTAGCCACGAAGAGACGGATGGATACCCCTTGACCGGAAGCTTACCTGTGCAGCCGAAAGCCATTATGGGCTCTGGCTGGGTTGACCTTAGGCGTGACTCTGGACGGACGGTGCCAGCAGATGTAGAAGAACGGTAGGACATGGATGGGCACCGGCAGTGCCCAGAGAAACTCTACGGAAGACCATGTTTTGTTTGTCCCGTCTTCAAACACCAGGCAGTGCGAGGACATAAAGGAGGGAACCAATCTTGCGGGTGAAGTGCACAAGACTCTACAGAGTAACAACCTAATCGATTAGCCGTGTCCCCGGTTACGGACATTTGAGCCTCTAGAATTGGAGTATTTCGGAAATCTCAACACCGAACAAATAAATTAATTGAGGGGTTAATTAATAATTGGGAATGAGACATTGGTTGGCGGAACCATCTCAATAACTAAAAACATTTTGTAGTAATTGCAAGCAAAACCTTTGTTGTAGGGAAAAAACCGCCTTTTCACAAAAATATAAAATTAGAGCCCCACAGCCAAATTGCATATAGTGTTAGTATTATTATTTATTGTTTTCTCTATGACTTGCCGGCATATTCAAAATGCTGACCTACACGGCTGCAACATATCATGTTGCAGAGGAGTTTTCCGACCAGGAATGAGGCTACGATCTACGCTTGGCGATTCCCCTATGGAGTCGGATGGACTCGCTATTCGTCTACGCTTCCGCAGCTTTATTTAGTTTATTTCTCATGAGTTGGCCTTTGGCCGAATTTATTATGATGTAATAAAGACTCGATATGAGAATCGTGTAATAAATTCAGGTGTGATTGAACTTTGAATCTTTTCATCAACGTACTGTGTGTGCCAGCATGATCTTGGGATGGTACAGCTACAGAGAGACTTGACCGATTTTGGGTCGGGTAGTTACAACATTAGGCAAGATGACATGATGTAGAGGGATAAACTCAAGCAATATGATATAAACCCCATCTTTTTATCCTCGATGGCAACAATACAATACGTGCCTTGCTGCCCCTGCTGTCACTGGGAAAGGACACTGCAAGATTGAACCCGAAGCTAAGCACTTCTCCCATTGCAAGAAAGATCAATCTAGTAGGCCAAACCAAACTGATAATTTGAAGAGACTTTCAAAGATAACCAATCATACATAAAAGATTTCAGAGAAGAATCAAATATTACTCATAGGTAAACTTGATCATAAACCCACAATTCATCGAATATCGACAAACACACCACAAAAAGAGTTACATCAAATAGATCTCCAAGAACATCGAGGAGAACATTGTATTGAGATCCAAAGAGAGAGAAGAATCCATCTAGCTAATAACTATGGACCCGAAGGTCTGAAGTAAACTACTCACACATCATCGGAGGGGCCATGTAGTTGATGTAGAGGCCCTCCGTGATCGATTCCCCCTCTGGTGGAGCTCCGGAAAAGGCCCCAGGATGAGATCCCTTGGGTATAGAAGGTTGCGGCGGTGGAAATAGGGTTTCGTGGTGCTCCTAGATGTTTTCGGGGTATATGAATATATATATATATAGGATATATATATATATATAGGAGGAGGAAGAAGTAGGTCAGTGGAGCCATGAGGGGCCCACAAGGGTGGAGGGCGCGCCCAGGGGGTAGGCGCGCCCCCTGCCTCGTGGCCTCCTCGGTGGTTGCTTGATGTCCACTCCAAGTCCCCTAGATCACATTTGTTCCAAAAATAACTCTTCTGAAGGTTTTATTCCGTTCGATATTCCTTTTCTACGGAACACTGAAATAGGCAAAAAATAGCAATTTGCACTGGGCCTTGGGTTAGTAGGTTAGTCCCAAAAGTAATATAAAAGTGTATCAATAAGCCCATTAACATCCAAAACAGATAATATAATAGCATGGAACAATCAAAAATTATAGATACGTTGGAGACATATCACTTTGCTGCTTCGTCTCTTCCGAGGACCTTCGTCGACCCCGCAAGTGTCTGCCAGACATGAGGAAGACAAAGGGATCCGTAGGCGGCCATTTAGATTAGGTACTCCCTCTCCGGCTGGCGGGAAATATTTGTTCTAAGAATGGATAAATTGGATGTATCTATAACTAAAATAAGTCTAGATACATCCATTTCTAGGACAAGTATTTCCGGACGGAGGGAGTATTAATTATACCAAGAGAGCCGGATTAGCACCGCTTAGTTCATGTAAATGCAATGAAATCCATCATGGTTATATGAAGATCCGACTTTTTTATACGAAATTCTGCATGCTTATATGAAAAAAGTCCGTGTTTGCACGAATTTCATTTGGTTGGTTAGAGTTGTGAAAATGTATGCCGCTGGCGTTTGATGTCGTCGTCCGCAAAAGGAAGCGGGAGGAAATTTGTCGGCTGCCGTTGGAGATGCTCTTATGCTAGAAATAATAGAGTCACATCCAATCCATTTGAGTTAATTGCGTGTATGATTCTCTCTCTATAAAAAGTTAATTGCATGTACAGTGTACACGTGACTTGTAGGGTGGCTACAGCTTTGTACAGAAAGTTAAAAAGAAACAAGTCCATCCTTATCTTGTATTATAAGTACTCTGTGGGTTCCACTATCAGTACAGTAGCGAAACAAGTACATATTAAATAAGTAATATATAATATAAATATATAAAGTTAAAGACAGTATTCGAACTCAGGTCATCGCGTCGCGAGCATCTGGCGCTAACTAGTCCAGCACATTTTAGTTGGAGATATATCTCCATGTCTACTCTTATACTTCATCTGTTCCTAAATATTTGTCTTTTTCAGATTTCAAATGGACTACCACATACGGATGTGTATGTAGACATATTTTAGAGTGTAGATTCCTCATTTTGCTCCGTGTGTAGTCACTTGTTGAAATCTCTAAAAAGACAAATATTTAGGAACGGAGGGAGTAGAAAACAGAGTTGGTGATGATGGTGTGCGTGCTATCCTGCAATATAGATCGTCAGATTTATATCTAATGGATAGGAAGGAAACTATGGTAATTTTGCAAAAAGATACCCACACCCCTCTCCATGTTTGAAAATAAGGCCTTCCCTCATTCATCCTTTTCTCTACTCTTACTAGCAATGTGTCTGTGTGTTGCAACGGATCCAAATAGAATAATACATGTTCACAAACTTGAAAGAAAAACACTCTAGTTTGGTGTATATATCACTAAAAATATACTCGTATTAGGTTTCACTCAAAATATATTCCTTGTGGCTGTTTTGATGAGGTGGGGGAGGGATGTGGTTGGTTTCAAGATACTAAGGGGTTTCTGCAAATTGGAGCAGAGAAGTGGGGTCTTGTTGCAAAAATGCCACAACTTACATCATAGTCGTTAGATGCAGATCTGATGGTCAGAAATGACGGATGGCAGACACACCATCTTCACCAACTAAGTCTTTTATAGGAGTAGAGATAAAAACAGAGTTGGTGATGATGGTGTGCCTTCCATCCTGCAATATAGGCCATCCGATTTATATCTGATGGATAGGAAGGAAAGTATGGCAATTTTGCAAAAAGATACCCACGCCCCTCTCCACATTTGCAAATAAGGCCTTCCCTCGTTCATACTTTTCTCTCACAAGATAAAATACTCATATAAATGCATCTTGGTGTTCCGTGCAGCGCATGGGCATCTTGCTAGTCTCTCACAAGATAAACTACTCATACAAATGCATCTTGATGTTCCGTGCAATGCACGGGCATCTAGCTAGTTTCCTTTAAAATAGTTACTGTGATAATTGGGTTGAAGTGATATATTTTATGTCTGCCTCGAATGATTTCAGATTCACTAGTAGTAACAAAGAAAAGGTGGTCTTGTTAATTAACAGAAAACATGGTGAAAACAATCACATGAGGCCGGTGAAAACAAGGCACACTGGGTTCAGCGTCATCGTCACTACAGTTGTGTGCGCGTGAGAAGTCTACATATCGAGGGGGCTACGGAGAAAAAGACGTATCGAGTGTGTCTGAGCAAGGCACAGAGACACAATGTTTAAGAGAGAGAAACCAATTGACAGATTAAGATCACATTGAGTTTTCACCCTTCTACTGTCATTATTGGGGTTGGGGTGGGGAGGGGGAGGGAGAGAAAGACGTATCGAGAGTGTGCGCGGTAGGCAAAGAGGCACAACTAGCGAGTGTGTGTGTATGTGTGTGTGTTTGAAAGAGGAGTAGATAGATTACTATCAAGATCGAGGTGCCACCCTACTCCTTCGGTGTCGGGTAGTGTGTGTATGTGTGTTTGAGAGAGAAGGCAATCGATAGATTAGTATCAAGATTGAGGTGTCACCCTACTCCTTTGGTGTTAGGAAGTGTGTGTGGGGGGTGGGTGGGAAGGGGTAGTGACACTTACATATCTCTACTCTTCTTATAAAAAACAGAGTTGGTGATGATGGTGGTCCTGCCATCTTGCAATATAGGCCATCCGATTTATATCTGACGGATAGGAAGGAAACTATGGCAATTTTGCAAAAAGATACCCACACCCCTCTCCACATTTGCAAATAAGGCATTCCCTCGGTCATCCTTTTCTCCCATAAGATAAACTACTCATACAAATGCATCTTGATGTTCTGTGCAACGCATGGGCATCTTGCTAGTAGGGAGAAGGAGCTTGTGTGAGACATATCTATATTAAGGTATACGTAGATAGCATGTGCGCGAGGCATACTTAAAGCATCACGGAGATAAACAAACGGTGTGCATGCAAGTGCCGGAAAAATGAAGCGATAAACAATGTCTACGCGCGCGCGCACGTGTGTGTGTGTGTGTATGTGTGTGTCTGTGTGTGTGTGTGTGAGAGAGAGAGAGAGAGAGAAATCTCAAAACAAAAGGTGCTCTGCTGGAATCCCATTGTATGTATTCATATGGTTCCGGAACTCGAGTTAACCTTAGGCATATGTGTGAGAGACATAATTATCCTTTGAGACATTAGTGGTTGTGGGTGGGCGGAATTAAAGGGGTGGGCGTGTTCGACAGAGAGAGTGTGTGTGTTTCTGTGTGAGAGACTTGTAGGACGGGGTAGAAAGACGAATTCTAACCTTGACGGAGGGAGAGAAATACATGAAGTGCATGTGTGTGATTCCGATGCCCGCGGGGAAATGAGATATGTATGCGTGTGAGAGAGATTGCACAATTCATTCACGTATCACTATCAAGAGATCGTGGACGTGCATCGCTTGAACATAAATCAATATCTACTTTGTATCGTGGCTAAAGGTACAATATTGATTCAACGCTATAAAGATTGGACACTCACATATCACATTTTTTCTATCTAAATAAACCTTCTCAATTGTGCATGCCAAAGTTACAGTGATGTTTCTTCAAAAAACCAATGTAACTATCATGTACATGCATCATTGTTACTCTTGCATTCAAATTCATTAGTCTTCGATGATTTAAGGTTCTATTATGAAGTAATATATGTAATATTCATATATGAATTCAATCGGTACACAATTTATGAAATGGAGGCTATGTAATCATATGAGGTAACACTTTTAAGTAGCGGACTACAATATCAATTTCTTTTGTGGGACTACAATATCCATTTCTTTTTGTGTGCCCCTACACTAACATGTCAATGCATTATGTTTAAAGTAAATAACCAATGGCACTAAATTATCTATTTACACGAGAAATACATAGGCTGAGCGTTTGATCCTTTTTTTGAACGCACCTCTACACCCGTACGATTGGCCGCGTATGTGTGAACGTCCAAGTTATCGGCACATCATCCCGAGTTATTGTCTTTTTTCGGGGGTGGACTTCACACCAGTTATTAACTGCTGACGTGTGCCCCGTGTACATAGTCTCGCATAACCTTCCCGCTAGCACTGTCCAAAATTAGTTGAAAGTCGATACGAATGATCCACGGGTGGCAAAATCTCCCGCCTCCTTCTAAAATTTCCGCCACCTAGTCTTTAGCATGCAAAATTCCCCTTTTGTCCTTGGTGCATGGAGAACAACAGTTACAATATCGCCCTCATCTACATAATAGGTCGGGGCTCCTTTGGTAACTTCCGTTTCCCCCACCACACGGCATCCCCATTTCCTCTCCCCCTCCCGCAAAAATGACTAACTCCACAGCACCAGAGTATCTTACATCACGTCGTCCGTACTTCATCGGCATTTCTACCCCTCCCCTCTCGAAACCCTAGACTGCTCATCCACCGGCGTACCAGAGCCCATTCACTGCCAGCGGCGTCCACCTCGTCGGATCTGCTTCTGCGGCCGCATCTACCCCTCCCACCTCCACTAGAAACAAGTAGACTTCTCATCCACCACTGTACCACAGCCCATTCAGTGCCGGCCTTGTCCACAACACCGGATCTGCTTCGTCGATACTCTCGTCAACCACAATGCATCTGCAGCGGCTCATTCGTACTCCCCACCGGAGACGCTTCGTCCACACACCCCCGGAGCCGCCCCACCGACGCCCCCATCGATGGCCTCTGATCCTCTTCGCCGACACCTTCCTCAACCCTACCGGAGCCGCTTCGCCGACACCATCGTCAACCCTACCAGAGTAGCTTCGCCTATACCATTCTCAACCCTACCGGGGCCGCTTTTCCAACTCACAAGTCCATGGCCACAGATCCGCTTCGTCGCACCCTCATCCAACCTACTGGGGCAGCTTCTGACGCCCCGTCCATGGCCGCAGATCCGCATCATCGACACCATCCTTAAGCCAACCATCGAAGCAGCTTCACCGACACCCTCGTCCACGGCCACAGATCCGCTTCGCCCACACCGTAGTGCACCCTACCGAAGCCGCTCCACAAACACCCTACTCAATGGTTCTAGATCTCCTTACCAGACCCCGATAGCCATCGCAGCGTCATCACCCTTGACGTTTCTAACCTGATTCCCACCGTCTGGCAAGATGCCAAGCACCCACCACAGTCTAGGTTCTTCACCTTTAAACCCGTCCAGCATCACCTGCCCGATGTACTTCAAATATACTAACATGTCGATGTTACCTGTTATGCAGCTGGCAAAAACTACAAGGACGATGTTTCTTCTGGATCTAACAGCTTGGCCAACCAAGATCCTGGACTGAGACATTGCTATGATCTTGTAAGTGCATCTCTCTCTATTGTATTGTTGTGTGCCTGCCAGCGTGCTTTGCTAAGATTTTCGACCAGTAATCCCTTTGTGCAGACAATGATTTCTACTACTGGCTGCTAAATTAGATATGTAGATGTCATACATGATACTACCTCATACCTCTGTTCCTAAATATAAGTCTTTCTAGAGATTCCACTATAGGCTACATATGGAGCAAAATGAGTGAATCCTTTTCAGCTTATCTTTGGTATGATCAGTGAAAAGTCTAGATTGCATTATATTTTGTCATTTTTCTGCCCATATGAAAATTAATTTGACTTGCAAACGTCACAAATTGAACCCACCGTAGTAATTAATACTCCCTCCATTCCCTTATACAAGGCCACAATGGAAAATACAAATTGCATCAATACAAGGCCACCAACACAAAATGAGGCAAAAATTAATGGGGGCTCCTCGTACAAGCAAACCTGCATGCATGCAGTGATAAAGACGCTAGCTACTTCCTACCTCCCCTTCGTTCCCTATTCATTGCTTGCGTCTGCTCATATCCTTCTCTCCTTCTTCCTCCCTCGTACATCCCATTATCTTCTTCTCCTCCTATGGCTAATGGAGGCAGCGGCAGCGGAGGCTGGGCTACAGGTGTCGATGGCAGCAAGTCGGATGCAGGTGGTAGCTCGGTTTCAAGCAGTGGCGGATGCTGGGCTGCAGGCCATGGCGGCTCTGTTTCAAGCAGTGGTGGACGCTTGGCTGCAGGCCGCGGCGGCTACATTTCAAGCAGCATCGACGGTTGGGCGGGAAGCAGCGGCCGCAGCTCTATTTCAAGCATCGTAGACGGCAGAGCTGCAGGCAGCGACATGGCAGCCGCAGCTGCGGTTTGCCATGACGGACTTGACTTCAACACCGGTCTTGTCGACTCCGACACGGAGACAGAAGACCAGCAGCTAGGCGCCGTCGACATACAGGTTGCAGACTTCACCGTCGAGGGCACGATAAAGTTGCCGGAGAATATGCCGGCATGGAGCATGAGATCTCTGAGTGCGTTAGGAAGGTGGCTTCATGTAGAGAAGGAGACCAAACATGCACAGGTGATGCTCGTCTGCAAGGAGGACGACCTTGATACCGATGAGGAGGAAGAAGGTGTCTTCATTGACAATGTAACAGAGATGTATCCACCCCAACAAGTGGTACATATTCCGGATTCCAAAAACTACAACCGGTGAGGTGAGTATGTACCTGATAGATTTGAACCGGATACGGTAGTGCCAGATTCCATTGATATTGAACTAGTAGATGAGAAGTAGTCTGATGTTTTCATGTGTCTTCGATCATTATTTTGTCAAGTTTGAAGTGTGATTCCATTGTTGGATTACGAAAGTTGCTACTCTTTATTGAACTAGTAGCAAGTGTTGTTTAAGTGTGATTAGTTTGTCTTTCATTGTATTTTTGTTCTTATGATTTATGAACAGTGCTACTCTTGCTTGAGCGCGATGAGTAAGTGTGACAATGGAGTATACAAAACAAGTTGAATTTGAATGATAAAAAACATGCATCATTAAGGCATAGATGTTTCCAGTACAAAAGGGTTACGCTGATACAACACCATCTACGAACTGAGAAATTCTTCAGCAGCTAAGATATACGACGGCCCACACTTAAGCCTAATCGGTAGATGGCCTTCCCTCTCGAGCAACTTTTTTTTAATGTGAGGAACATCATAGTGAATTGAACCCTTAAGCCTAAGCGTCTCGCGCATGCAAGCTTGATGACTTAGACAAATCCAATTCATCCGTTGAACAGGATACTAAACAAAAGATTCCTCCACTTTATCCAATATTTCCTGGATATTTTTTGGCATATTTTTGTGAAACATGGCCTGAATAGACGCAAAGTAGCCAAGATCTAAAATGTTTTCATCCGGAGAATTAGGTGTCTGACATACAATTCTAATGTCCCAACCACCCGCCTACACCGCCTCTAAGACTTCCTTGTCATTCACCGAAACATGAGTTTTGGCATTGTCCTGCTGGATATATATGGGACGATGACGGTCCTCAGCGGGCCACTTTGCCTTTATCGCAGGGATTACTCTCGTGATGAAGAACGTGCGACTAACTTCCTTGTTCACAACCGGAATCGGCTTGAGCTCCAAAGTCCCACGTTTTCTGTTCTTGCTCTTCTTCAAGGCAGCCTTCTTCTCAACAAATGCCCACACACCTATCTTGCCATCAAAAGTGCAATTTCCAACAGCATTGAACCTTGGTCTCGCGACGGCGCACAAGAACATCACTTTCTCTATGTAGTTATTGTTCCTCACGCTTCTCTCCAGATTTGGTTCTGTGGGGCCCAAGTAAAATTTCTGGCTTTTCTTCGTGCGGTAGAACCACTTTTCATCTATATGAACTTGACCATATTCTGCCTTGAACACGGGATTTTCTGGACAGCTCTCTGGCACCAGCTAGGAAAGGCAGTATCGTACACGCTCCTTCATGTTTTCATGTGTTAAGTCGGGCTTAAGGGCATTTGAGTGACGCCTGATCTTCTTTTCCTTCAACCGCTTGAAAACAGTGGTGCTCTTCATATGCATTGACGCCGAAAGATCACATATAGTTGTCCGTTCACCCAAGGGTATTGCCTCCATCATGGCAGTGTCTATCTCAACCCTTTTCCATCCACAATTTTTTGCCTTCTTGTTGATCATAGAGTTGACTCCATGAAGAGTTTGGCCTGTATTCATATGCGCCTAAGACTCCTCGGTGAAACATGCAAGAGCTGTGCCAATCTTTTGGGAAGACCACGCTTCAACCTACCATTACCATTTGCCACCAAAATCTGTGAATATATGTTGCACTTGCAGTCATCGGAATACCATGTCCTCCTTACAATGTTTCCAAAACGATCTGCACACAAATGGTCACGGTATTTAGTTCATTGCTTACCTTTCAACTTTACAACTATTGTTTCATACTCACATCCATTTTGTCACTTGTTGTGCATGAGTAACTAGGCTAATCATCATCTAACTACAGACTATGTACTCCCTAAACATCAGAGAGAGAGTGAAATAATGCAACCTCTAACATGGCAACCTTAACGAGTACGCATGCAAAACCGAAGCTAATACATAAATGGAGCTAAAAACTTACTGAGATCAATGCTCTCACCGTTCGTGTCATCGACCAGTTCTTCCCCGTTGCCGGTCGTGCTCGACGAACCACCCGCACCAGAGGTCTCACCCCCCCCCCCCCCCCCCCCCCCCCCCCCCCCCCCCCCCCCCCCCGTGCCAGAACTGTTGCCCGCACCGTCCGTGTTGTCGGACCTTGCCGTGGGATAAATCCACATAGCATCTCTGATGCCCATCGTTCTTTGGACGGCGTGCCCGAAACCATCATGACCCATGACGACGCCGCGACCTTGACCAATAAGCTCAAAACTGTCACCACCGCGTCCGCTGCCGGCCTGCTCGAAGCCGCCGTTTCCGCTGTCGGCCTGCTCGAAGCCGTTGTGCCCTTGGCCGGCCAAACCGAGACGCCCGCCATTTCTTCCACCGCCTCGTCCAGTATAGCTCGACGAAGATTGTGCGTCGAAGCCACCTCATCCGTAGCCAACCAGCCCGAGGGTGGCATGCCCACATCCGGCCCATGCGGTGTTGGACGAGGTCTGGCTGGCGCGCCAGCCTTTGGTGATCACGCGACCGACGAGGCCGAGCCTCCCACGTCTGCCGGCTCCACGGCTTGCTGCACCGCTTGAACCTCCGCCACCGCCACCATGGACGTCATCTTCAACCTCCTCTACACGGACGTTCAAGTCAGGAAACATGCTTTGGTGTACAGCTGGTCTACAACTTGATGCGCTTCCGTATGAAAAGTGGTCGAGTATAAATAGACAGACTAGTGTTGGCGCCACGAATGTTTGAATAAAATGGCGCCGGCGAGTTTTTGCAAAAAATGGCGCGGGCGCAACGCGCGCAGCCGATCTAATTCATCTGTTTTTCGGAGGCCCAATACATGCTCGACGTGCTGGCTTGCATGGCTGCATGCAGCGCGTGAAAAAGGCAGGAGAGAGAGAGAAAGAGTAGTGCGAGGGATGAAAATTTGCTGACCGCGGGGGAGTGAGAGGAGTGAGTGAGTTGGCTTCCTACGCGCTGGAAAGAAAAGGTAGACGGGAGGACCGAAGAGTTTTTGCATGCCGCGGCATTAATGACTCCGGTAAAAGAGAAGAAAAGTTAGCTTGTGAAGTGGTCATTAAATTCTGCCTTGGTACCTGTATTTTGAGTTTGTGGCCTTGTATAAAGGAAGGGAGGGAGTATGATAGGAAAACAGACCGTCACTATTTGTTCAAAATGCAAATACAAAGATACCATCTACTTGGCACAGTCTATTTTGGTCAGTGTCTTCCATAGATATCCCATTGCCGAATTTAAACGAAGAACGCATGACCCACATTTAAATGAAGAACGATTATTTATTGAAATTCGATGGTCCAAGTGGTTGGTTATTATCATATAGCAACACCACCTGAAAGCTTCATATAGCAGCAGCAGCTCATAGCAACTCATCATACAGCAGCAGCTGTGTGCAATTCATCATATACCAGCAGCAGCTCATAGCAATTCATCATATAGCAGCAGTAGGAGCAGATTATAGCAACTCATCATATAGCAGCAGCAGCTCATAGCAATTCATCATATAGCAGCAGCAGCTCATAGCAATTCATCATATAGCAGCAGCAGCTCATAGCAATTCATCATATAGCAGCAGCAGGAGCAGCTCATAGCAATGCATCATATAGCAGCAGCAGAAGTAGCTCATAGCAATTCATCATATAGTGGATCCGAATGTAAATTTGGCAAAAAAATAGAGGAGATCCTCACCTTGTTGGATGAGCTCATCCTTCAACAGCACCTCAAGGCCACGGCCTGGGAGGAGGGAGGGGGAATAAGGTGCCTTCTGCCGCAGTGTGGCATCAGCCGTAGTTGTGCGGTGCCCGCCGGAGTAGTGCGTTGGATGGACAATAGTGGAGCAGCTGCTGGAGACCATGAGAATGAGGGGCGGCGCCAGAGGGAGGAGCAACCGGGGAGATTTGGCCCTACCCGCCGGCCATGTAGCCTAGCTGGACAGAGCATCATCGAGGACCAGGCCAGATGGGACCAGTGGTGACGGCTCGCTGGAGGAACCCTAGCACTGCAGGCAGGGGATCGATGTAGAGGGAAAGGGGAGAGGAGATGCAAGCGGGCAGGGCAATTGCATTTTGAGTGTAATACAGGCAGACAACAGTCATTTCACTATTCCCCTTCCCTTCAATTTTTAGTGAGCTTCTACCCGAAACACCCCCCTCCAAAGCGAAATAAGTTAAGCCCAAGCCCATAACTCAAAAATGACTTCTTTACATCTGTTGCTGTCAAAACCGGCGGATCTCGGGTAGGGGGTCCCGAACTGTGCGTCTAGGCTGGATGGTAACAGGAGGCAGGGGACACGATGTTTTACCCAGGTTCGGGCCCTCTTAATGGAGGTAAAACCCTACGTCCTGCTTGATTAATATTGATGATATGGGTAGTACAAGAGTAGATCTACCACAAGATCAGAGAGGCTAAACCCTAGAAGCTAGCCTATGGTATGATTGTATGTTGTGATTGTCGTCCTACGGACTAAAACCCTTCGGTTTATATAGACACCGGAGAGGGTTAGGGTTACACAAGGTCGGTTACAAAGGAGGAGATATCCATATTCGTATTGCCTAGCTTGCCTTCCACGCCAAGTAGAGTCCCATCCGGACACGAGACAAAGTCTTCAATCTTGTATCTTCATAGTCCAACAGTCTGGCCAAAGGATATAGTCCAGCTGTCCGGAGACCCCCTAATCCAGGACTCCCTCAGTAGCCCCTGGACCAGGCTTCAATGACGATGAGTCCGGCGCGCAGTATGGTCTTCGGCATTGCAAGGCGGGTTCCTTCTCCGAATACATCACAGAAGAATTTGAATACGAGGATAGTGTCCGACCCTGCAAAATAAGTTCCACATTCCACCGTAGAGAGAATAATATTTTCGCAGATCTAATTTGCTGGCTTGTTTTGGCAGCATGACGTTATGTCATGGCCCGGTGATTATTCGAACTGTTTTTCTTCAACCAGCTCCACACATAACGCGGGGCGGTTTCTTGACACGTCTTGTCAAAGCAGAGAACATGTTCCCCCAATTACGGGATTCTCATTAATGCGGTCGTGGGTAACCCAACCGTGTCTAGGACTCCTAGATTATAGGCAAGTCCTAAACGGCTATGGAGAGGACGCTTGATATTCACCCTCTTTATAAAGGGACAAGGTTTTCGCTTTTTCCCTCTCGTGCTCAATCGAACCCTTCCCCCACCTAGAGTTCCAACAACCAAAGCCCAGGTTAGGTGCTCCGGATCTTAAATCATGTCTGAATCCATCCTTCAAGGCCGATGGATGCCCTCCTCTGTGACGGAAGAGGACATCAAGAAGTTGAGGGAGGCCAGATACCTGACCGCCGAGGTTTCGCATCGGCTTCCTGCTCGAGGGCAGGCCGTCCCTACTCCTGAACCCAACGAGAACATCGTGTTCGTCTCCCACTTCCTCCGAGGCCTAGGCCTCACTCTGCATCCCTTCATCAGGGGTTTGATGTTCTATTACGGGCTAGATTTCCACGATCTAGCTCCGGACTCCTTTCTCCACACCTCGACATTTATTGTCGTGTGTGAGGCCTTCCTCCGCATTACCCCTCACTTCGGCCTGTGGCTCAAGACCTTTGAAGTGAAGCCGAAGATGATCGAGGGGCAACATGCAGCATGCAGAGGTGCATCAATAGGCAAGATGGCAGGAGCTCCATGGCCGAAAGGTTCCTTTCTAGAGGTGTCCGAATTATGGCAATGGGAGTGGTTTTACGTCACAGCTCCTAGAAGTGCCAAGTGGGCGGCTTCCCCCGCTTTCCGCTCGGGCCCCCCACCACGACTAATGTCATGGATTAGCAGAGGTCTGAGCTGGGGTCCAGCCAAGGACGTGCCTATACTGCAAAGCCGCATTCGAGATCTCTTCGAGGGAGATTTTAATTTGGTCGTGGTAATACAAGTTATGCTGGTTCGTCAAGTCCAGCCTTGCAAACGCCGGCCCCTTCGCTTGTGGGAGTTCAACCCAGAAGGATCGCGTGCCATTCAAAGTTTCCTCGGCCTGACGCACGAGGAGATGTACAAGTCATTCTTCGGACCTCAAATAGAGTGTCCGGATGCTACTAAGGATGTGGGCCTGAGCAGTAACCGCGCCGCCGAACAAGTAAGAAATCCTCTAACCGAACACACTGTCCTTTATTCATCATGAAGTTATTTCTGAGAGATCGCTCTTTGACCAGGACTGGCTAACAAAGGCGAAGATGATTCGGTGTTCGGCCCCCCTCCCTGAGGGTTTGGAAAATCCGGTATTGGAAAAGATGCTCGAGCTCGCACCTTGCCCGGAGCCCTCGAAGGAAGATACAGGGGGAATAATGTGGGCGGAAGCGGGCCCCCATCGCTGCCAGTTCCAACTGAGGGAATGAGCGCCTCCTTAAAGGAGGATAACCGGGGGAGGAAGAGGACTGCTTCCGACGATCCGGAAAACGAGGCCTCCAAACGAGAGAAGAAGTCTCCAACAGAGGGTCCTGCCTCGGGGGGTGCTCTTGCCGCACAAAGTCCGCGGGGGGATCATCCCTCCAATGAGTCGTAAGTGATCCATAAAAATACTTTAATAGTGAAGGTATACTATCTTTCTTCTGAGAAAATAACCGCCGCATATATCTTGCAGTTCGGATCTTAGCCCTTCTCAGTTGAGCTCGTCTTCGGGGGATCTTCTTCCGGAGATGATGGAGAGCGAAACGCCTCCCCCGGACTCCTCCGCTCAAGAAGCGGGCGACCCCGAAGTGTCATCACGGAGGGCCTCTCCGGATCCGGTGAGGGTAGAAGATAATCCCATAGACTCCCGAAGTCCCCAGCGTTCGGCTCCCGAAGAGAGAAAACAAAAGAGTCCGGCACCGTCTGGTATGCGGTCGGACGTTCTGAGGGACCTGTTAGGGCGAGCGGCCATCTCAGAAGAACACCGTACGCTGGTGGGTACGGTGATGGAGAGAATTTCGTCCGCCGAAAGCGGATTACATGAAGCCTTTATGAGTCTACTGAAAGGCTTTGAGGTACGTGAAATAATATGTGATAGTACCGCACATGTTAGGTATGCCCTGTGTAGATAGTAGCCCCTGAGACTCTGGTTGTCGTCGAGAACGGCGGCGAACAGAGGACCATAGTCCCAGGCAATAACCAGACTGCCTTTATGTGCAGGTGGTGGAAGCTCCGGTGGCTAGCCGGACTAGTGAGTTTGCCGAATTAAAACGGCAACTGGATGCGGCAGACGCCGACATCGAGCTTGTTAATAAGCGACTTGACGAATCACAGGGTAAGTAATGTTTTCTGGTGAATGTCACACAATAAGAGCAGCATGATGCCAGTATCTTTAATATGTTGTGACTGCAGACGGAGCTGCCACCGTGGAGACCCTTCGGGCGGAACTCGCCCGAGCCAAGGAACAAGCGAGGGTTAGTAATGCGCCTGCTTTGAAGGTGGCTGAAGAGTTAAGAGCCGAGAAGGCTTCCCATTACGAAAGCAAAGAAAAGATGGCCAAGATAGCCGTAGAATTAAAAGGCACTGCCGACTGTTGCCAGTTCCTTGAAGAAGAGAACCGAGTGAAGGCAGCGGACCTTGAGAAGGCCACTATGGCGACCAAAGACAGTCGCTCTGCTATGAGGGCGAAGGAGGAGGAGCTGCGTGAAGCCAGGGATATTGCGGCTGGGAAGCCCTTTCTGCTGCGGAGGAAGTTCGGAGATCCGCAGTATGCCCCTCTGGATCGGCTGTGGAGTTCGGCAGACGCATATATGGACTTGGCGCGAGCGCTGTCGATGCGGTCGAATACTTCCAAGATCAATCAGATCGTGAAGTGGACAAGCTATTCTGGTCGCAATTCAACGTTCCAGAGCGTCCGCTTCCCTTGATTGATCAGCTAGCCGAGTGGGCCGAACTTAATAGGTTGTCCGGACTCGCCATGAGGTCTGTTGTAGATCATTTGTGGCCGGAGAAGCCGAACAGCTATTTCAGCTTAGTGCGGCAGTTCCTTGGTGCGGTGCCGCGCATCAACACGATGAGGAGGTCGGCGTGCATAGAAGGCTCGTGGATGGCCTTTGCCCGTGTCAAGGCATACTAGGCGGAGATGGATGCTACCACTGTTGTGGCACAAGGTTCGGCCATAGGCCGAGTAGCTGCCGAGCACTATTTTGAAGAGGTTCTTGAGGGTGCTCGTTTGATAGAGTGCCAGTGCTCAAAGAATATTATGTTTGAATGACATGTATTCCCATTGTAAACACAATGTTTTTATGAAATATAGTAAGGTTGTATTTATACTTTTGCCGGGAAGCAATGTGATGCCTCTTGTGTGGCCGTTTGTGTACATATGTATATAACCTGAAAGATTGCAGTCGTCGGCTTCAACCCCCATGCATATAATGCGGAGGTGCTCGCAAAAAACGCATGTTCACACTTAACCCAATGTCTTGGTCCTATTAAGGAGGTGATAGCGCAGCGAATGAGGCAACCAGACTATAATGCTTTAACACTTTCACTTAGCCATAGGAGTTTGACAGTGGGGCTACTAGATAGCCCCTGGTGGCTCCGCACTCTCCCGATCTCGGGGTGCGTATATGCTTGGCCGGAAAATGACCCTTCGTTAAGGCGGAGGAATTCTAACATTCCAATAGGTCATCGAGTGGTTGACCAGTCTCACGCTATATCATGACAGTCAGTTTTCGGCTTTCTCTACTGAGGTGCTCGTCCGGATGAACCAGGGCACAATGGCAGTAGTTCTCCTGGTGCTGCCTTAGCTGATAAAGCGGAACGTAAGGCACCAAAACACTGGAGCCGAGCAAACCCAACATTTGACCAAAGACAATGATTCGGAGCTGATGCATATAAGGCCAAACTCGTGACGCCGAACACTCCCTAAGGTATTCGGTCTTTATGGTATAAATCGGGCCTAAATAGTGCCTTTTGTAAGAAGCCCCTTGTGTCCAGGTACGTGCATTATTCTGACATGGCCACATGCCAAGACGTCAGCATCCTTCTCAATTGTACTGAGAATTCGAGGGATGTGTATCAACAAGAGATAGTAAAAAAGGTTTACGCAGGGTCTTAATCTAAAAAGAATCCTTGGAGCGGGTCCCTGCTGCACGTCTGCGCCTGTGTCTCCGTTGTGCCGTATCCTGGACGGGTGTAGCACGATGATCATCTGTAAAAGAGAGGAACTTAGGTGAAAAAGTTATTGTGCAAAAAGATAGTTTTTAAAGAAACCATGTAGAACTAAAAATGAGTAGAAATTGCCACTTGTCTGCGCGCATTGAGCCCCTTGTATTTGTAATAGGGGTGTGGCCATCAATCCGGTACAAATTACATATAGCAGCGCCGGACTTGTCTAACCGCGTCCGTGGTCTTGACAACCTATCAAATGCTTTAGTTGGTGAGGCCGTTTTTAGTGTGCGGCTGCCAAGGCAGTCGCATTCTCTTCGGCGTGCAAAGATCGCTTAATACTTCCGTTCACTGTAATGATGTCGCGTGGTCCGGGAATCTTGAGCGTCAGGGAAGCGTAATGTGGTATTGCATTAAAGTGAGCAAAAGCTTCGCGTCCAAGTAGTGCTTGATAGCCACTTTGGAACGGAGCGATGTGGAAGGTTAAATGTTCGCTACAGAAGTTATCAGGGAAGACGAATATAACCTTTAGTAGCAGGGAGCCCGTGCAATGAGCCCATGGGCCTGGCGTTACTCCTTTAAAGGTGGTATTGCTATGGCAAATTTTCGTTGGGTCTATCCCCATTTCGCGGATTGTATCCTGGTATATCAGGTTGAGACTGTTGCCATCGTCCATCAGGACTCATGTGAAGTGGTATCCGTCAATTATTGGGTCTAATACCAGGGCACCCATCCTGCACGTCGGATACTTGCTGAGTAATGACGATGGTCGAAAGTGATCGGTTGAGACGACTAGTGGCAGGACTCCGCGGTGGTATGCCTTTGGGCATATTTTTTTGGGAGTGCTGTTTTGTTTCTCCCCTTGATCACGTGTAACACGTTTACCGTTTTGACTTCTGGTGGAAATTTCTTTTGTTCCCCAGTGTCTTGCTTGAGAGGCTCATCCTCGTCTTCGCTTGGTGTATCCTCCCCCTTGTGTACGGCGTTGAGCTTGCCGGGCCGCTTGAAGACCCAACATTCTCTGTGGGTATGATTAGCTGGTTTACCAGGGGTGCTATGGATCTGACATATTTGGTCCAGAATTTTGTTTAGGATGGACAGTTCGTTTCTGGCGCCTTTAGAGGGCGGCTTTTGCTGACCTGGCCGAGAGCTTTTGAATCCGGCGTTTACTGCTGTGCTCTTCGTGCTACCTTCTTTATTCCGGCATTTGTTATTGCTGTTGCACCGTGATTTCCCGTTTCCATCTCTAACTTCAGATGTACTAGGGTCGATGGTGCTGCATCTGGCTAGCCAGCTGTCCTCACCCGCGCAAAAGCGGGTCATGAGGCTTGTTAATGTTGCCATTGTTCTCGGCTTTTCTTGGCCGAGATGTCTGGCAAGCCATTCGTCACGGACGCTATGCTTAAAAGCTGCCAAGGCTTCGGCATCCGGACAGTCGACAATTTGGTTCCTTTTAGTAAGTAACCTGTTCCAAAGCTTTTGGGCTGACTCTCCGGGCTGTTGAGTTATATGACTCAAATCATCCGCGTCCGGAGGTCGGACATAAGTCCCTTGGAAATTTGCCCGAAAAGCGTCTTCGAGCTTTTCCCAGCTTCCAATGGAGTTTTCGGGGAGGCTTTTAAGCCAGTGACGAGCTGGCCCTTTGATCTTGATGGGCAAGTACTTGATGGCGTGGAGATCATCTCCTCAAGCCATATGGATATGGAGGATATAGTCCTCAATCCAGACCCCAGGGTCTGTTGTTCCGTCGTATGCCTCTATGTTTACGGGTTTGAATCCCTCTGGAAATTCATGGTCCAGCACCTCATCGGTGAAACATAGGGGGTGTGCGGGACCCCTGTATCTGGGTGTACCGCGTTGTTCAAATGTTTGTTGTGTTACATCATATGCTGGGGCGCGCTTGTGTGGTCCATTGATGGATCTGGTTGCGCCGTCCTTTTGGTGCGAGCCCTCGCGTGGATCGCGTATTGGCTTGTGAGTGGCGTTGTTTGCCGCTCTATGTTGGCCGTGAGGTCGTCTATCTGGCCAGGTGGCTGTTTTGATTTTTGGTTGTGGGGGGTCTGAGGCCTCCTCATCGAATTCAGGTAGCAACTTCCGCTTTGGGTAGCTCTTGGTGTGGCGATTGTCGCCGTACTTCGTTGCTGTGTTGAGTACTTTACTCCATCTGATTTGGAGTGTGTCCTGCGCAGCCTTGAGCCTTTGCTTCTGCTTTTTCAGACTCCTCGCGGTGGCAACAAGCCTTTGACGGGCATTCTGCTGCTCCGGGTGCCTGTCCGACGTTATGTCGTCCGGACTGTTATCTTTGACAGAATTGGTTTGTTTGGTTTGATTCTCCGTATTGCCGTGGTCCGGCAGTGCTTCGCCCTGCTCCAATGCTGGGTTTGTATGATCGTTATTTCTGCTGAGGCGGGATTTGGGGCGGCGCTTGCGCCGCCGCTTTGACTTCTTCTCGAGGGAACAAGCCTTTGGTGCGTCCTTCCGTTCCTCGTCATCGTCTTCTTTTGGTGTGTCCACCATGTATACGTCATATGATGAGGTGGACGTCCAGCGCCCTGTGGGCGGTGGTTCCTCTTCGCCTCACGCATCATCATCCATACTGTCGATGTCTTTGGAGTCGAAGTCGAGCATGTCGGTTGAGTCATCGACAGTTGCTATTAAGTGGGTGGTGGGTGGGCGTCGAATTTCTTCGTCGTCCACGTCCCAATCCTGTTGGACATAATCCGGCCAGGGCTCTCCTAACAAAGAGAGAGACCTTAGTGAATTCAGAATGTCACCGAAGGGCGAGTGCTGAAAGATATCCGCGGTGGTGAATTCCATGATCGGCACCCAATCGGATTCGATTGGCAGGGGCGCGGGCGGTTCGGAGTCAGAAAAAGAGTCCGGCACATTGGAGTCACGGGCTGCGCAGAGGATTATGCTGGTATTTGGCTCGATCGCCGTTGAGACTGCAGCCCCTGAGGTGGTGTCTAACCACCCGTCCTTGATTGGCGCAGTTGGCTCCGAGCTAAGGGTCGGAGCTGATGCGGGCGCGGCCTCTGGGCTACTGTTCGGCGGCAGAGCTAGGTCATACCCATCGCGACAGTGCGGCGCGCCCGGCTGTGGCTCGAATCCGTTGAAGATCAAGTCTCCGCGGATGTCGGCCGTGTAGTTCAAACTTCCAAATCTGACCTGACGGCCAGGGGCGTAGCTTTCAATCTGCTCCAGATGGCCAAGCGAATTAGCCCGCGGTGCAAAGCCGCCGAATACGAAGATCTGTCCGGGGAGAAAAGTCTCACCCTGGACTGCATCGCTATCGATGATAGTAGGAGCCATCAAGCCTAACAGTGACGACACAGAGGAACTCTCAATGGAAGCACCAATGTCGGTGTCAAAACTGGCGGATCTCGGGTAGGGGGTCCCGAACTGTGCGTCTAGGCCGGATGGTAACAGGAGGCAGGGGACACAATGTTTTACCCAGGTTCGAGCCCTCTTGATGGAGGTAAAACCCTACGTCCTGCTTGATTAATATTAATGATATGGGTAGTACAAGAGTAGATCTACCACGAGATCAGAGAGGCTAAACCCTAGAAGCTAGCCTATGGTATGATTGTATGTTGTGATTGTCGTCCTACGGACTAAAACCCTTCGGTTTATATAGACACCGGAGAGGGTTAGCGTTACACAAGGTCGGTTACAAAGGAGGAGATATCCATATTCGTATTGCCTAGCTTGCCTTCCACGCCAAGTAGAGTCCCATCCGGACACGAGACGAAGTCTTCAATCTTGTATCTTCATAGTCCAACAGTACGGCCAAAGGATATAGTCCGGCTGTCCGGAGACCCCCTAATCCAGGACTCCCTCGACATCTTTTATGGATTATTTTGACAATAAGCTCTGAAAAGGCGGAATAAAACTGGCCCTTAACCTACAATTCAATTGTGCGTGCAATGATGAATCACTCCTGCCTCCTATAGTGTACATTTAGGCATCATCATACATGGCATAACCTAATACATGTGCATTCCATTGTAGTATCTGGAATATGCAATGTTTATGTTAGTTCATACGTTGAACATGATGTTTAAATGCCCCTTAAATCTGGTCAGTCAAGTGATGGTCTTTGAGCCTCCTTCTTTGCTTCTTTTCTTGATACATCTGTTCAATTGCTTGTTTGCATCAGCCAACCATACCAGAACTGTTTGCTTTGATTACTTGTTGTTCTTGACCTAACACTCTAACAGAGCTTGTCAACGATTTAAACACTAAGGGCTGATGTAGTGGGGGCTTTTCTAACTCATAGGTGACATAAAGGTTTGGCTTTACACTAAAGTAGGCTCTCTAAGAGTACCTGGAGATCCAGTTCGAAGGTATGCCTAGTTTTTACATAGTGCACACATAGTAAATGCTCATTTGATTATGTGAAAGTGCAACAGATGTAGAATGTTTCATTATGTGGTGTTGTTTTGTTATAATCTCATCCTTTTGTGTTGTTCACATACTGGAAAGTATGCATATTTATCTTCCAAGGGGACGAGTAACTAGTTTGTGTCACCTTGCAGAGGGGGTGCAATGAAGATAAGATTGAGGATTTCCAAGTACAAGATGTTAGGAAGGAGCCTTGCAAGAGAAGTAGGAGCAGCACTGAGCCTGTTCAGCTAGTTAAGGTAAGTCATTGTATCCAACTCAACAGTTCAATTCCTTGTTTGTTTCAGGCATAGTTAATTTGCTCTTTTCAATTGCTTTATTTGTCCTCAGTTAATGAGATGCCCAAACAATGATGCCTGATGTTTGGTACTTGTATAACTATTAGTTGACATAATTAAAGGCCTACCATTTAATTATTCTAGTGAAGTGTGCCTGAAGCTTTGAAGTCTATTAACCAACTATTACTACATGAGGCTCACAATCTAGTTTATACTAGGCTAATGATTGCATAGCTTTGCTTGCTGTTGTAGGCTTGTATGAATCCCTCTGTTGTTCATTATGCTCCCTGAGACTTTAATTGAGCTACAGAATGGCCAACCACTTGCTTACTTATACGCAATGTGTTGTCTAAATTTGTAACTTGTCTGTGTTTTGGATTTGTCCCCAACATCATGCTCCTCTGGTGAGCTAAGAGAGATTTCTGTATGCAGGCTGCACAGACTACCATTTTTATAATTTTTAAAATATCACCTACTTATGCTTCATGACGTGTAACATTATTGTTAGTCCTGTTTTGCCATGTATAAAATAGTCTGTCTTGCTCGCTTCACTGTTGTAACTATATTTTTTCCCTAGTCATGTGTACTTACACAAACATTTCAGGATGAAGTGACATCAACACAAAGATCTGTGAGCAGTGCGGCATGGACGTTACCGAATGATTATGGATTGGAATTGGAATGTGCTGATGTTCTCAAGCATCAACTCGAGGTGGCAAGACAACGTGTACATGATTCTCAACGTACAATCAACAAGTTGAGACTGGACATGCACGGTATTAGATGCAGGAGTCAAAAAAATGAAACAAGACACAGAGGTAACCACGAAGGAATTGGAGATTTTGCAGACTAAAATTTGTGCTATCTGAATCCGGCCAATCCTATTTTCTAAAGAGATTATAGTTCAAATGGTAAGTTCTGTTGATGCGTGCCCATGATGTATGAGCTTTATTTGTCCAGTGTATGTAATTTGTTGTTTGTGTACGCTTTATTATCACTGGTGCCGAACTATAATGCCCAGTAGGTATATTCGGCTGTAATTTCTTTATTGTATAGTGTAGGATTGTTCTACGTTTCTATGCCTTAGTCTTTTTATTGTATAGTGTATGTTTTCTAGAGGCGATAGTATAGAGTAGGATAATTCTTGAATATGCTATATCGTTGAAACGGGGGCCAACACGCCCAAACATTTCCTGGACGCCATACAAACGAACAAACATGTGTAGTCAAAGCGGGCCTTAATTGGGCTGGTCAAAATAATATTAAGTGGATCCCAAATGATGTGGCCCACCGTAACAACGGCTCTTCGCAGGCCGTTAACAGGCCAAAAGCTCGATAGGGCCGTATAAATGAAAATGGCCCTCAGGCCTCTAGAAGGCTGAAATAGATGTCAATTTTGTCTCGGCCCTCTTACTTTACGGGCCAATAAGAGGCCGAAAGTGTTATGGGGCAGAGGAGGCCCAATTTGCAAACTAGGCTTTTAACAGACCGAAAGTCGCGCTGGGCTGAAATGATACCCTGCGGAACGTGGGCCCCTAATGGACCTAAAGTCAAAGGCCCAACTATTGTGTGGGCCATTAACAGGCCGAGAGACAAAATGGGCTAGGAGTTGGCCCATTTACCGAATGACCCGAGTACAGGCCTAAAGTCACAGCGGGCTAGAATTGACCCAACTGCAGAATGGGCCGAGAACAGGCCGAAAGATGTTTCGGGCTGTTAACGTGCTGGAACTGACGATGGGCTGCTAACAGGCCGAAAGAAGCTCGGGCCGCAATTGGGCCCAAAGACGTAGCGGGCCATTAACGGGCTAAAACTGACGATGGGCTGGAAATTGTCAAATGTAGAATGGGCCTTTGATGGGCCGATTCTGTGTAACTTGTATGGGTCGTGCTTGTAAATGGGCCTGACTCAAGTAGGTCGCTAATGGGCCGGCCTGCTTATTTTGACAGGCCTGGCCTTTTAACCTGAATGGGCCACTGTTGGGCCGGTCCACGTGTTGACATATCATAGGCGCATCTCGCCCATTGGATGAGTGACACCTGTGCCAACGTGGAGCTGACACGTGGTTCCGTCGGCCAATGAGAATTTTACACGTCGAAAATCGTCATTGGTCGTGGCTGTTGGCGGGTTATCAGATCCAAAACCGGACCCGGTAGCTTAACGGCGACCCGTTACGGTGGATGCCACGTGTCGGTCACCCTTGACGAAAGCACTTCCATGACGCGGCATTTATCGTCATGGAAGTGAACACTTCTGTGATGATAATTTTGGTAATGTCATGGAACACTTCTACGACAGCACAGGTATGACTATCTTGATTCTATCATAAAATCGTCATGGATGTACATGCATGACAGAAAACATGACCTACTGTGACAAACAAGTATCATCACGGAAGTGTAGTTTTTTTGTAGTGTATGCAAACCCTAGAAAGGAGAAGGGGAAGGTCTATTTATAGTCTAAGCCACAAAGGGATAAGTGAAGAGGGGATACATGGGCATCTGGCCCGGCTGCGCTTGCGTAGGTGCCGGACGTCCGAGGGATGTCGGTCGTCCGGTGGCTCTCGGGGGTCCGGACGTCCGGAGGGCGTCGGACTTCCGACGTTTTGGCTCTGGACATGTGGCACCGGATTTCCGGTAGGCGTCGGACGTCCAATGGCTGGAGGTTGTCAGACGTCTGGTGTTCGACGGTTGTCCGGGCACTGTAGACTTGGTCTGCTGCTGGTCGAGGGTGCGTCGGACGTCCGGTGGACGTCGGCCATCTGGGCACTGTAGAGTGTCGGGCGTTCGGTGGCTTCCAGTCGTCCGGACGCTGTAGACTCTGCAGCTCCATCTTCTTCCGTCTTCGCTTCCACGCTTCCCTCGCGGATGGTGTAGTTGTACAATTGCGCTCGCACTCCTCCTCGTCGTCCGTGGCGTTCCGACAATACCTATGTATGCACACGAGTGGAGTGTCAAGTAGTATACCATCCTTGAAGGGAAAATTTTGTTTTTGCCACTCTAGATTTTACCAATTTTCCTTATGCCACTCTAGATTTTGACATTTCACTTTTGCCACTCCTAGTTTTTGATAATTATCACAATTGCCATTCCGATGGCAAAAGCAAAATTTTCAGAGTGGCAATTGTGATACATTTCAAAAGCTAAGAGTGGAAAAAATGAAATAAAATTATTTAGCTTTTGCCACAGAATGGCAATTGTGATAATTGTCAAAAGCTAAGCGTGGCAAAAGTGAAATGTCAAAATCTACAATGGCATAAGGAAAATTGGCAAAATCTAGAGTGGCAAAAACAAAATTTTCCCATCCTTGAAGGGGTCAAGTGAACACGTGTAAAGGAGATGATTCACCTTTATGTATGTAAATTAGATGTTGCACGTGTCACTTGCCAAACGGGCCCTTGACATGATGATGTTCATAGGATGCCCCGCATCAAATCGCCGGCACTCCCTTGTCCCCCGCCAGTGAGCCTTGTCGTGGCCCTCACGAGAGAGAGAGAGAGAGAGAGAGAGAGAGAGAGAGAGAGAGAGAGAGGGGGGGGGGAGAGAATTGGTGGTGGGGAAAGTGTGGTTAGCAGTTGGGAGGATAAGGCGGAGAGGCGAAGTGGGTCATGCAAAAAGAACGTGGTGTAGAAACAACGTCCGGGTTGAATGTCCAAAAACCTGACTGTCAGATACTTATCATTTGTGTTGTTTTTTTTACCCAAAGCATCACGAAATTTTATATGTAGAGAAAAACACTCAAGAATGTTTGTCTACAAAAAATATCATTATGCGTCTACTCTCGCCTCTCAGTTCGCAGAAATTCAAGTGAACTGCTTCCGTTGTGTGGTCTGTTAGTGGGTGGTTAGTATCCTAATTCTTTTGTTACAGGAAGGCTTGGACTAGAACTTTTTACACCCAGTTTGTTGCTAAATTCAAGTTGTCAAGGTTGTGAACGGCTTGAGGGTGATGACGGATCAGACATGTGAGCTAGCAGAAATGGGCTGGAATTGCAATGAAAATCCTTGCTTTATTTTAGAAAAGTTTTCGACATCGCTCCATTATTAACTAAATACTCGATACTTATGTACCAACATTACTTGTTTTTTAAATAGCTGAGCACAGTTTGCAATGTTTGCTTAAGGTGCATGAATGAATGAACATAGTAGTAGAAAGTTGCACAACATCGGATCGACTCAGTTTGTTACGCTACGTTTTTTCAAGAATAACAAGTGGCATGACCACAGAAACTTACCCTCTCCCTAAGATTTGTCTGTCACATCCTGTCAAAGTAGCACTATGTGTGTCTTGTCTTTGTTGGTTGGCAAAAATGAGAAAGAAACTATTTATCAAATGACATTTTCATAAACAGGATTCCCTGGGTGATATGGTGTTTTCACTCTGTTTGTTAATGTGTTAAACCAAAGACAGCAAGCACCTCCCTACAAACAAGACGAGGGGAAGGGAAACTGATTTCAGGTCAAAACCTTCATGTGCATGGAGGCGCCCAAAACAAGACATGTTACAAGAATGGCAGAGCACTGATATCGACATGCTACCACCAACTAGAACTGGGAGAGAGAATGCTCAAACAAAAAATATCTAATTATTCCTCGCCTTAATGCTTTTTCTGTCGTGCCTTGATCACAGCATGACCTGTTTCTTCCAAATGAGAAAACAACTTGCTCCTGAATGAAACATAAAGGTTATTTCAGGTTAACAAAATGTAATGGGCATGTGGCAGCAAAATAAATGAGAGGGCAGGGAGGGTACCTTGACTCGAAAGTATCTCCACATGTTTCACAATCATTGCGTGCCTTCGAAACCTCCTGGTACGATGAAGCAGTGTTACTTATTGTTGAAAATGGCATGTCACGTAAAGATTAATAATTCATACTTGATGCAAACAAAAGCTTCATATTATCCTCGTGAAAGAAAATCCAGATTGTATTACAAATGCTTAACAAGTAGCATTTAGCAATATTTGATCGTCGGAAATTTATGTGTTTTCCAAAGAGTGAAATGCAGAGGCCCTAAAACTGTTCTTGTGTCACGGTAGTCCAAAAACTTCAACACTACAGATTCAGGTTCCAAAAGTTTGTAGTTCATCACAGGTCCTAAGCTGCCAAAACCATGTTTGACCTGCGCACGTGGCATGTTGACGGTCACCACGTCAACATGTGCCCCATGTGAATAACCAAATACAGAATTATTTTGCATGCAAACCTCTGGTATCCCTCGCATTCTCACTTGGGGTCCCTCGTTCCTTTTCCGCAGACATGAGCATGCGGCGACAGCATCGGTGGAGCAACTGCACCTTGAAAGCCACTGCTACATCCAGGCACCCAGCGCCAGTGGTGGTGCTGCCTTTCAGCGGCTCTCGGATAGCACCCATGCTGCAATCCTCGTGATTTGCGGGTGCCACAGACACACAAGCAACAGCTCGTTTTCATGAGGTTTTCAAGCACAGACATCAGCTTGTTTTGTCCGCAGCACAAGCAACAGCTCCCCTCACCCCAGGGGGCACAGATACACAACATCTAGCATGCCAGCATGCCAACGTTCACACGTGAAGACGAGCGAGTCAAAGGAGTCAGCACTAGGATCCATGGCTTCTGGAGCTGCTTCTCCTCCACGTCATGGCCGCTGCTGCTGCTGAAGAATGCCTCCTCCAGCAGGTCAGCATGGAACATTAGTGGTACAGTGCCCTGGGGGTTTGAATACCGTTAGAGTGCTGTGACGCCAGCAAGGAGCCCAGTTCAGAGCAAGGATAGCACACATCAGAGGTGACCGCTGGGCGCTGGCTATGCTTAAGGTTCACCTGTTCCAGGATGCAGTCGCTCCACCGTCTGCCGCCATGAACTTGTGTGTGGGGAATAGAAAGGAGGGACCGCGAGTGAGAATGAAAGGTCAAATATGGTTTCGATAGCGACCGTCAACATGCCACGTGTGTAGGCCAAACATGGTTTCGATGAACGAATTCTGCATGTCCGTATAGTACCACACATTGTTTTTAAGGCGCACCTAAGGTACGGCAGGGCATCGGGCTCACCTTTGACAGCTCCGTATAGTACCACACATTGTTTTTAAGGCGCACCTAAGGTACGGCAGGGCATCGGGCTCACCTTTGACAGCTCCGTAAGGCGTCCGCCTAGGACAGTAGGATGTCTGAATCGTCCACCTAGGGGCGCAGGGCGATGCCTTGTCCCAGATCAGACGGCATGGGCGGCTGAGAGTGGCCCGTGCAGGAAACTTTAGTGGGAAAAACTGGCTCACGCACGAACAGGTGCGAGGAGGGGGGAGGACGGAGGATCGAACCAATCGTAAAGGGATTCCTCCTCTCCTCTCTGGACCTTTGGCGGTGGCACCTTCCTCCACGGCTCGACCTGTGCCCCTCCTCCTCTGGGTGCATCAGCAAGGTATGACTCCCGCGCTCATCTCACTTCCCCACCCTCTGCTCTTTCTTCTATCCCCCCTCTCCCAGTGCTTTGTTTCTCCCAGCAGCATAAGGTAGATGTGCCTGGCTGCTTGCCCCCTCTCCTCCTCCCGCACATCAGTTTCCTCCCAAATCTGCTTATCCACCAACAAGGCAGCAGCCCCACCACCGCTTCTCTCCTTCCCCATGCTTGATCTGGTTGCTCTAGTGATTTGGCTCTTCTCTCTTTTTCTTTAACGGCTGGTTGGGCCTTCTCTCAGTGTTGCTGCAGTAGCCAGGTGTACCTGCTCTGATGGATCCTGTGGCTGGTAATGCTTATGATCTATCCAATGATCCTAGGAGAAGAGGTACATCCAACAATCCAGCTTGGAAGTATGGTTCTGGCCAGATTTAGAAAGGAAAGATTTATTCCAGTGTACATTGTATGGCAAGTTAGTCCATGCTGGAGTGAGAAGGCTGAAGCGGCACCTTTCTGGGGGTTCCAGTGATGCGGATAAGTGTTCCATGGCATCCATCGAGATTAGGAAAGAGATGCGCAATTCATTAGAACACAATAAAGTTTAAGCTATGGAGCGATATACAGATGAGGAGGATGAAGCTGATGTTCAAAGGCGCCTTCCTGTCATATATTAGCTCACAACATGATTTGAGGCCTATGCTTTGGTAAAAGTTATCATGTTATGCAACTTGTGGAGCATTTACATTAATGCTAGTTGTTAAATCTCCTAATTGGCTGCCATATTTATAATATATTTATGTGTCTAAGGCGTCGCCTCGCCTTACGCTACAAGCGCTTAAAAGGTGAGGCGGGGGTACAGCGCCTCGCCTCACCTCGGCTTACAAACATTGGAACCATAAGATGTATTGCCACCATTCCAAATTAACTGAAGTTCTAGCTTTGTCCTAAGTCTAAGTTTGACCAAGTCCATAGAATAATATACTAATATACACCACATCAAATATAGTGTGGAAATATATTTCATGATGAAACGAATTTGGAAATATATTGCCTCGGCTTACAAACCACAGCCACGGTGAAACACAAAAGATTTTTATTTTTTATAAGATTTCACATCTGTGCATGGATGTAATGTGTGTGTGTTTCATTAGGGGAGCAAAACACATGAGCTAATTTCAAACATATAACAAGAATAAAAGAAAACTGGAATTATGCCAATCTAGACCAACTTAGTTGAACAGACACACAGAAAAGCAGCATATGGCCATTAACATGGAACTGACACCATCATATGGCAATTGACATGGAACTGACATCATCATATGGCAATTGACATGGAACTGACATCATCATATGGCAATTGACATGGAACTGACTAACTCGTATATTATGTTGACCAATGTCCTATGACATATACTTAATCGTACTCAACTTTATTTTCCCAAGTATGAAAGCCCAAGTAAGATGATGGGTGAGCATAAAAGTTTAGAGTGGCGGATCAGATCTGTATCTCTTGGATTTCATGCCAAAATATTGAGTTTAGCAAACAAGAGATACCCATAAGAGGGTGTGTATAAAATAAAATGAAGAGTTAGTTATCTTCACTTAATTACTAAATGTAAATGGTATTTAGTATCATGAGTTCAATCTCATAAGTCCAGGGACTTCAGTTTTTATAGTACGAAAACTATCAAAGACAAGAACACTGTACTCCCGGCAGAAGAAAAAAAAACACTTGTACATAAAACAATAACTCCATCTGCCTAGCTCAAAACCCATCAGCACTCACATGCTCAATCACCATACACAGTTCTCATGAAGGCTATCATCATATTTCCCTTCCTATCATATATCAATAAGATGTTCGTAATCCACACTATGATGAATATATAAAAATGTATTAGAACATCACAAACATGCTAGAAGCCCATTGAACTAACTTGTAGGGACAACCTTCCCCGACAGGGCGCTGGAATTGACATAGCACGAGATTAGGAAACTATGTTCTTATTAGTATAAAATCAAGGGTCTGCCTAGGGCATATCTAGATGTGTCCTAGTTCAAACTAGGAAGGAAAAAAAAGACAAAAGAAAATATTTGCACAAATCTCCACGTAAAATCAATGACATAGGACTTAGTTGTGCAATACTTGGCAGATCTAGATGTGCTTTAGTAAAACTGTATAATCAACCCTTTTGCACATGGCTCTCTAGTGACATAGTTCTCACAAATGGAGTATATAGTAATCTGCTCACACAGGGCTCCAAATAAGTGGTTCTTCAGCGACAAAAGACACCCTATCTGCTCACCTTAATACAACCATTGGAAATTATACGGGGTTTGAGCAGTTAGGCGGTTCATCAAGCAACTTGAAGTTGCATATATGGCTCAAACAATGTCAAATAGTTTTTGCTATCGGATCGAAACAACATTACAGGGTTTAACCACAACACAAATACCAGGATAAGCTTGCTACGAAGTATACGACAAAAATAAGAACTATGTCCTGGATTGGAAAAGAGCACAATTGTAAATTTACCTTTTGCTTCTTTCCCTTTGATGTGAACTTTAGGTCAGCAGAAACAGTTGTTTTCTTCTCTGCGCCTTTCTTGTTCTTTTTGTTCTTTTTAGGATTGTCAGTCTTTTCGTTCTGTTGGCTTCCAACGCTTGCTGATGTGCCGTCATCATTAGAAGTGGGTGGACCTTCCGCCTTATCATCAGCATCATTTTCATCATTATCATGCACAGATTCCTCATACGGAACATCATTCTTCATACCATGTCCACTATCAGCATAACTACCTTCATCTTGTCCCTTCTTTGATGCCCGCCTCCGGCGTCCTTTCTTCTTGACACTCTTAACTTCAGAATTTCTATCTTCACTGTTATCATCCTCTGTAACAACAGAAGGAGCTTCCTCTTGAGGAACCACATAGCCACTTTTCTTGTTCTTACGGCTTGACAACATCGCCTCCAACACACTTGTCTCATCATATGAACCAACCTCCTGCTCCCCATTATTGAAGTCCTTATTACCATTGTCTTCATCCGCCACCTCCAAGCCCTCGTCCAACTCCTCAGCCAACTCTTCTGCAGCATCTGACCAATCACTCTCCTCGGACTCGTTAGCAGGCTTGAAGTCGAACCCCACATCAACTTCTTCCCACTCACCTCCTGCCTCCTCCTCGGCTTCCTTTAGAGCCTCCTCCTCCTCCTTAAAGGCCATCCTCAGATCAGCCACCTTATCCTTATGCTTCCTTGACTGCTCATGGTTCTTCCACTGCTTCTCCGACTTGAACTTCTTATTACAGGCGACACAGTACAGCTCCTCCTTGGCCTTTTCCCTCGTCTCCTCATCATCCTCTTCCTCAAAGGCTAACTCGATCTCGTCCACCCTCGCCCACTCAGGCTCTTGATACGCCATTGCCCGCTCCTTCTTCTTCTTCTCCTCAGCCTTCTTTCGCTCCATCTCTTCCTTCTTCTTTTTCTCTTCCTCTGCCTTCTTCCGCAGTGCCATGTCAACCACCCTCTTATCTCTCTTCTTACAGAAGGCAGCCAACCCTCTCACAGCATCGTTATACTCCCGCCGCGCCTTGCGCATTGCCTTCTTGTTATCCTCCTCCATGAGCCTCCTAACACGGCGGTTCTCCCCACGGGATGCGTCCCACTCGGCCGCCCACCCGAAGTCCATAACCGAGCCGAAACCCAGCCAGTAGGAGTAGAAAGCGGTGACCTGGGTGTAAGGGGAGTCGAGGTTGCCAATGACCGGCGGCGTGGAGATGGAGTCGGTGGGGATGCCCATGCGGCGGGCATAGGCGACCTCCTGGGCGTATACCTTGTCGAATACGTCGCCGTAGACCTTGTAGAATCCGCGGCCGGAGTCGGAGAAGCCGGAAAAGGCGGAGGTGGAGAAGAAGGAGAATAGGTCGGGGACGGGTGAGGCGGAGGCGGTGCCGGAACGGGAGGAGACGGGGTCGGCGAAGAGGATCTGGGAGCGGTGGGAGTCGTAGTAGGCGCGCTCCTGGGGGTCGGAGAGGACGGAGTGCGCGTGTTGCAGCTCCTGGAAGGCGGCGGTGGCGGCGGCGACGTCGGAGCCCGGGGCCTGCTTGTCGGGGTGGAGGGTAAGCGCGAGGCGCCGGAACGCGAGCTTGATGTCGGTCGGGGAGCAGTCTCGGGAGAGTCCGAGGATCTCGTAGTAGCAGCACTTGGACGCCGCCGACGCCATGGCCGCCGCCGACGACGACGACGCTAGGGTTTTCGAGGCGGGCCTGGCTCAGGGAAAGAGGCAGGGAAGACTTGTTGCCGTGTAAATAACGGTGGGCTTAACTTAGAGCTGGACGATAACTGTTCTTTTAGAGTACTGAGTTGTAATTTTGTACGTCTCCGAATTATACTCTGTTTTGCTTGGATGTCACACAGTTTCGGTTTCCTACGGGTTGTTCGATAAACTGCCAGTCTGAATTGTTTTTTCTTTAAGTAAATATAAAATAATAGGGGCCTATTATAAAAGTTCACCGAAAGTATAAAGCACTTCAAATATAATTAAAATTACATCGAGATATCTGGATCATCGAACAACCACTATCGCTGCCAGAACAAGCCACCGACACTGTTCCCATATCAGAGTCGGTTGGACCTTGTTGATGACAACCGGTAAATCTTCATGCATATATGGCCTTAAGGACCAGGAACTTGGAGTCGTAGTCGTCGTCGTTGGACTGATGTGGAGCATCTGGTACCAGATCTGACACACGACGAGAAACTTCGCTCGAAGGAGAAGACATGAATTTATGGCAGAGTTCCATCGACTTCCTAACAGACGAATTGGGTGAGAATCAAAGTCAGGAAGACCAACTCAAAGATGAAGCGCCATCGTCCATCCGAGCTCCAACCTTGCCAGAACTAAAAGGCTCTAACTAAACTGCTAGCCGGAGGGGGAAGAGAGAGATGTGTTGTGACGCCCCGAGACCGATGCTCGAGAAGGCTTCCTTATATTCCGGGTTTCGCCGTGTGTTTCATTTGTGCTTGCCCTTTTATTTTTTTGCATTGCATCATGTCATCATGCCATCATCTCATAAATCTTTTGCATCTCAACTAAATAAATCGTATGGATCTTCGATCCATTTAAATCGAGGGAAGGATGACTTCTCTTTATAATATATCCTCCCGATATTAGTGGAGCTATTATAAAATAATCCATTCTTATGGAATCACCTAAAACACACTTGCAAAATTCCCCATGCCTTTGTTATCTTGCTGCTTGACCTCGAACCTTGTCCGTAAATTCTTTCATCATTTTCCGGAGCTCCACCAAAAATCCAAATAGTTTTGGACTCTTCATTACCTTGAACTTATTCAAACCATTTGAATTAAATTCAAATGGATTTGAATCTAGATCTTTCAATCATGCCACTTTTATTTTCTGGATCGAGCTTATTTTTTTGCGAGTCCGGGAAAGTAATCCCCATGCCCAAATTCTTGTCCACTCTTTGCTTCCTTTCTCTCTTTTCCTTCTTTGTCCTTTTCTGTTTTTTCCGAGAAGTTAAAGAGAAGAGAGAAAGAGAGAAGGGAGTCCGCAGTCCAATTTGGCCCAAGGCCCACTCCCGATCAAACCCTAGCCTTCCTGAGTCGCTACTCCCTCTTTCCCTCGTTCCCTCACTGCCGCCAGGAGCCATCTCCTCGATCCCCATCTCCCTACAGCGCTCTGCTCGAAACACCCTCCTCTCGCTCTCTTCCTCACGCACCAGGGAGGAGCCCCGAGCCCTCACACTCTGCCCTCGCACGCGAGCTCAACCTCGACCCGCCGAGCGCCTCTTCCACCTGCACCTCGTCGCGCCTCCTTCGGCTGTCGCTCCAGCTGCTCGCCTCGCGCCTCTGCGCCGCCGTCTCGCCATGGCGCCCGGACCGGCCTCCCGCGCGCTCGGCTCCTCTTGCCGTCCACTGCTCCGCCTCCCTCTGGCCGTGCACCTCCCTTCCTGAGGTCCTCCTCGAGCTACCTCGTCGCCCGAGGCAGTGCCTCCCCGCGTCCGGTCGCCGCCGGAGTCCATGACCATCGCCACGATTTCCTCCTCTGCTCGCGAGCCGTGCTTCGCTGCCGCGCCTCCCTGGCCTTGCTGCCTCCGCGGGGCACCGGCAGCACATCCACCTCGCCGTCCGATGCTGCTCCGTCCCTGCGCCACCCGGTGACCCCGTCGTCACTCCGACTGGCGAGTCCAGGCCGCCGAGCTCTTCGTCTTGTTGTTGCTCCGCCATCGACCTCCTGTTGCTGCAGGACCATCCACACTGGGCGCTGTGGGCATGCTGTTTCTTCTCTCTCAAGGTCGAAAGGACGTCCGTTACAAGAAACACCAAGTACCACGACGGTCCTCCAAGAGTTTGGGTTCGACAAGTTTGATGACGCTATTGTACAACTACATTACCGAGACCGGCAAGACCGACTGAACGAAACCGCCAAGTACCTCTATGAACGGATGCGTCAAGGTCGCTTTGGAAATCGCCAAGTACACCACCGACAAGATCACACGGATGCTCGAAAGAGTGCTGAATGAAACGCCAAGTACCACGACGACCATCGGCATGCACCCCTACACCGCATCGGAACACCGAGTTTTCCTCTTCGGATGTGTGCACGACTATCAGGGCCAAAAGACCCGTACACCATTATCGTCTCCAAAGAACCGTGTAACGGAACCGACAAGTTCGACTACGACTCGTGTACGGCTACGCGGGATTCCTCGGACGCCAAGTTCAACGATGCGTCAAGTCCCTCGCCGTGATCCCGAACATCTACGGAAAATTGTGCAACTAAGAACGTGATCGACTACCACCGCCCAGATCACGAGTACCTCTACCGTCGTCATGTACCCCTACTTCCACTACCGAACGTCCCGAGAACGTCTACTCCCCTACACCGCTTTGAACTTGAACCCCTCCGATAACGCACGCTTCGAAGGTATAACCCCGAGACGACCGTCCGAGAACGTTTGCATGTGTTGTATGAGATGCACCCGTTGTCTGCACCGTGTCCGAGTTGTCACTTGCTCGGTCCTCCTCTTTTGTCGCTAACCCGTGGGGACCCGGTATCCAGGAGCACCCCACCATCCTTGCATGACACGCTTCCGTCACTTTTCCTTTTGCACCGGTATCCCCGTGAGCTACCGGAACCGATATGGTGCCGTGGCATTATTTTCGGATTCGTCGCCGTGGCACCCTTTCTTTCCGCCACGATGACAAATGCTTCATAATATGCTCATGTCAACATTTTCTTAAAACTTGCATAAAACTTTCACATGCCATCCGCATCATGATAACAACATTAAAAATGGTTTAAATTGTTGTTTGCATTAATTTGCTAAATGCATATGGGGTTTACCGGATGCGTTGTTTGTTATATCCGGCCCCATTGAAATTGCTTAAATGGTATAGTTTTGTTATGCTTCACATCTTGCCATGTTAACCAACATTTAATATTGTTGAGTACCTAAATGAGAGAGAACTAAATAATTGATGTGGTGTTCCGTCGATATGCAACTCGTTGCATATTGAGCTCCACTTAACTTGTAGTTTTGTTTGTGCATTTTGCCATGCCATGCCTCATTAAACCGGACATGCATCATACTTGGGTGTGCATCATGCCATGTTTATTTGGTGGTTGTTTACTATGTTGTTTGCTTCTTTCCGGTGTTGCTTCTTCGGGTTGGTTCCGATAACGTCGTGTTGTGAGGATTCGTTCGACTTCGACCGTTTATCTTCTTTATGGACTCATTCTTCTTCCTTGCAGGATCTCAGGCAAGATGACCATACCCTCAAAATCACTTCTATCTTTGCTTGCTTAGTTGCTCGCTCTTTTGCTATGCCTATGCTGCGATACCTACCACTTGCTTATCATGCCTCCCATATTGTTGAACCAAGCCTCTAACCCACCTTGTCCTAGCAAACCGTTGTTTGGCTATGTTACCGCTTTGCTCAGCCCCTCTTATAGCGTTGTTAGTTGCAGGTGAAGATTGGAGCTTGTTCCATGTTTGGAACATGGGGATTTTGCGTTCCTTACGCGGTTGGGTTATAATGGGAACCCCTTGACAGTTTGTCTTGAATAAAACTCCTCCAGCAATGCCCAACATTGGTTTTACCATTCGCCACCTAGCCTCTTTTTCCCTTGGGTTTCGCGGACTCAAGGGTCATCTTTATTTTAACCCCCCCCCCCCGGGCCAGTGCTCCTCTGAGTGTTGGTCCGAACTGAGCTGCCTGCGGGGCCACCTCGGGGAAACTTTAGGGTTGGTTTTACTCGTAGCTAGTCTCATTTGAGTGTGCCCTGAGAACAAGATATGTGCAGCTCCTATCAGGATTTGTTGGCACATTCGGGCGGTGTTGCTGGACTTGTTTTACCATTGTCGAGGATGTCTTGTAACCGGGATTCCGAGCCTGATCGGGTCTTCCCGCTAGAAGGAATATCCTTCGTTGACCGTGAGAGCTTGTGATGGGCTAAGTTGGGACACCCCGCAGGGATTTGAACTTTCGAAAGCCGTGCCCGCAGTTATGGGCATATGGGAATTTGTTAATGTCCGGTTGTAGAAAACCTGAAGTTTATCTTAATTAAAATACATCAACCGCGTGTGTTGCCGTGATAGTCTCTTTCCGGCGGAGTCCGGGAAGTGAACACGGTGTTGGAGTTATGCTTGATCATAGGTTGTTCTAGGATCACTTCTTGATCATAGTTTCTCGACCGTGCATTGCCTTCTCTTCTCGCTCTCATTTGCGTATGTTAGCCACCATATATGCAAGTCGCTTGCTGCAGCTCCACCTCATACCTTTTACCCTTCATATAAGCTTAAATAGTCTTGATCGCGAGGGTGTGAGATTACTGAGTCCCCGTGACTCACAGATACTTCCAAAACCAGTTTGCAGGTGCCGATGTTACCGAGCAGGTGACGCAACCAAGCTCAAGGAGGAGCTCGATGAAGATCTTGTCCTTTGTGTTGTTCCGTTTCCAGTTGATCAGTTGTAACGCCCCGTGACCGATGTGCCAGGTGTCGTCCAGTGATTCGTTGTTGTTGCGTTGTCATTGCTTGCGTGTCTTGCATTGCATATCATGTCATCATGTGCGTTTCTTTTGCATACATGTTCGTCTCATGCATCCAAGCATTTTCCCCGTTGTCCGCTTTGCAATCCGGCGCTTCGTTCTCCTCCGGTGGTCATTTCTACCTTTATTTCATGTGTGGGGATTCAACATTTCCGGATTGGACCGAGACTTGCCAAGCGGCCTTGGTTTACTACCGGTAGACCGTCTGTCAAGTTTCGTATCATTTGGACTTCGTTTGATACTCCAACGGTTAACCGAGGGACCGAGAAGGCCTCGTGTGTGTTGCAGCCCAACACCCCTCCATTTTGGCCCAAAACTCACCTAAGTCTTCTCCACCATCTAGAGCGTTCGATCACGATCGCGTGGCCGAAAACCGCACCTCATTTGGACTCTCCTAGCTCCCTCTACCTATATATATGTGATCCCCTCCGATTTATTCACGGATGAAACCCTAAAATCACTCTCCTCGCGCCGCCGGACGCGTCCACGCCGCGCCGGACGTGTCCACCGCCTGCCGCCACCTCACTCCCACCAATGGGGAGCCGCCACGTCATCCCCGCCGCCGCTCCAGGCCAATCGGCGCCCGCCACCTCACCCAGCCAGCTCTCTCTCTCCGCCGCGCGGCCCGCGGGGCCCAGATCCGGCCCGCGCGGGCCCGGTCGCCGCCGCCGCCCGAGGCTCTCGCCTCCCCGCGCCTGCTTCCCCGAGCCGCCACCCGCGCCGTGCGCCACCTTCGCCGCCGGCCACCGCGCCCCGCCGCCTCGCCTCTCGCCGGCGCGCACCTCCGCCGCCGCGCCATTGCAGCTCCGCCCCGTCGCCGCTCTTCGCCACCGGCGCTGCCGCCTGGTCGCCGCCACCTCTGCCGCCTCCCGCCGCCCGTCTCGTCATGCGCCGCCGCCACACGTCGCCGGCCCCGCCGTGTGCATCGCCGGCGCCGCCCGCATCGCCTCGCCGCCCCGCCGTCCTCGCCGGATTCGACGATTCCGGCCATCTCCCCCAACTCCGGCGAGCTCCACGACCGTCCTCGTCATCCGCGCCAACCGGGACCAGATCCACCACTCCCTCCATCCAAACACAGCCCTGCTCCGCCCGGATCTCCTCGTCCCGGATATCCTCATCCGCCCGTTGACTTTCCGGAGGTGTAAATTTCTTCTAAGTCCTGAGTTTCCCAGATCCATATGCACATGTTCATCGCATCGTAACTTTGCATCTGTAGCTCCGATTCATGCATATAGCATATCAAAATGTTCATCTCAGAGAGTACATCATTTCATTCCATTGCATCATTTTCATTTGAGTTCATCTTGATGCCTGAAATACTGTTAGAAGAGGGCTACTTGAGTTAATTGTCAGATCTGCTACTTTGTTTAGGTTTTTGTCATTTTTGCCATGATTAATGTGTGCATGTTATGCCCTGATGTTCTGCATGTGTTTTGTTAAGGGTTTTGTCATCTTTCCAGAGGTGCAACCCATGTTTTTTTGTGATGTGTGTGGTGTCTAGTGCAAGCTTGCCAAGTGGTGCACTTGCTAATTCTGTTTTCAGGGACTTAGTAATTTCACTAAGTCCTGGAGCTGTTTATCTCATGATGCCATATGTTCATGTTGTTTCCTAGTGATCCGTGCCTCTTTTGAGGATGATCAGTAAGGATGTTTTGTTAATGTTGTAGTGCTCTATCCATCCATGTCTTTGTTTGCAATTATGGAGCACCCTAGCTTGAGTCAATCGAGCTCTACTTTTGCTACTTTGTGAATCTGGGCAGATTGTCAACTTGTTTGCAATTTTGCCGATGTTGTTGTAGTTGATCCGTGCATGCTATGCTTTTGTTCTTGCCATGTCTAGATTTCATTTTGTGCCTTCTTGATGGGTGCATGCTTGCATTGCCATGACTTGCACCGTAGTGAGTGCATCGAGCTCGTGAACATGCCTACTTGAGTTATATTTCAGCATGTGCCAGTTTTCACTAAGTCTGAAAACTGATTATGTTTTTGCTATGTTCACATGCTTGCAATTGTATTTTCTGATCCCTTTTGGCTCAAGGTCACTAAGGGACTTTTGTTAAGCTCTTTGAGTAGCTCCATGCCATGCTTTACTTTGCCATGTTAAGGTCCTGTAGCTTGTATTTTTGTGGCTCCGAAGAGGGCTATCTGATCTGAAATTCCAGACAAGTGTTAATTTCACTAAGTCTGAGATCTGTTTGTCATATGCATTTTTGCCATGCTTGTTTGAACCTGTTAATGGATGAATTGGCCATAGCTCAGTGCTAGACTTTTGTTAAGAATCTTGTATGAATCCTTGCCATGTATTTTTTTGTCATATTTGGGTGCTGTAGCATGTTCATCTCATTGCATTTAGATGCCTACTTGCTGTAAATCGCAGACCGGTGTCATTTTTGGATCCTTGCCATTTCCAAACCGTAACTCCGATTCCGGCGTTCTTTATATCGTTTTCAAGCGATTTCGTCTCATATTTCCAGTGGCACACTTGGATTTCCAAGTTGAGGCCAGGTTCATGCATTTCCTGTCATAGCTTGCATTTTGCATCCCGCATCGCATCCCGCATAGCATCTCATCTTTGCATTGCGTTCTTTGAGTTTTGCACGTGGTTGATTGTATCCTTGTTGCTTGTTTGTCATGTTTGGGTAGAGCCGGGAGACGAGTTCGCTAACGAGGAGCCCGTTGAGTTTGCTTTCGAGGATCCAGTCAACTCTGACAACTGTGCAGGCAAGATGATCATACCCTCGAAATCACTACTATCTTTGCTATGCTAGTTTGCTCGCTCTTTTGCTATGCCAATGCTACGATGCCTACCACTTGCTTGCAAGCCTCCCAAATTGCCTTGTCAAACCTCTAACCCACCATTGTCCTAGCAAACCGTTGATTGGCTATGTTACCGCTTTGCTCAGCCCCTCTTATAGTGTTGCTAGTTGCAGGTGAAGATTGGAGGCCGTTCCTTGTTGGAACATTTATTTACTTGTTGGGATATCATTATATTATCTTGTTATATTAATGCATCTATATACTTGGTAAAGGGTGGAAGGCTCGGCCTCTCGCCTAGTGTTTTGTTCCACTCTTGCCGCCCTAGTTTCCGTCATATCGGTGTTATGTTCCCGGATTTTGCGTTCCTTACGCGGTTGGGTTATAATGGGAACCCCTTGATATTTCGCCTTGATTAAAGCTTGAGTATTCTATAGTCTCACCTAAATAGCTTGGCGTAATCATGGTCATAGCTGTTTCCTGTGTGAAATCCGCGGGTCATCTTATTTTAAACCCCCCCGGGCCAGTGCTCCTCTGAGTGTTGGTCCAAACTAGAGTCCTGTGCAGCGCCACCTCGGGGAAACTCGAGGTTTGGTTTTAGTTGTATGGAGAGCTCATCTGAGTGTGCCCTGAGAACGAGATATGTGCAGCTCCTATCGGGATTTGTCGGCACATTCGGGCGGTGTTGTTGGTCTTGTTTTAACCTGTCGAAGTGTCTTGAGTTACCGAGATACCGAGTCTGATCGGAACGTCTTGGGAGGAGGTCTATTCCTTCGTTGACCGTGAGAGCTTGTCATGGGCTAAGTTGGGACTCCCCTGCAGGGATTTGAACTTTCGAAAGCCGTGCCCGTGGTTATGGGCAGATGGGAATTTGTTAATGTCCGGTTGTAGATAACTTGAACCTTAATTTAATTAAAATGAATCAACTGAGTGTGTTACCGTGATGGCCTCTTCTCGGCGGAGTCCGGGAAGTGGACACGGTGTTGGAGTAATGTTTGCGCAGGTTGTTCTCTAGTTTCTCGCTCGTGCTTTGCCTTCTCTTCTCGCTCTCTTTTGCGAATAAGTTAGCCACCATACTTGCTAGTCGCTTGCTGCAGCTCCACATATATTACCTTGCCTTACCTATAAGCTTAAATAGTCTTGATCGCGAGGTGCGAGATTGCTGAGTCCCTGTGGCTCACAGATTACTATTACACCAGATGCAGGGCTGATGATTCCTGCTCCAGGTGACGCGTATGAGCTCAAGTGGGAGTTCGACGAGGACTCTCAACGTTACTATGTTTCCTTCCCCGATGATCAGTAGTGGTGCCCAGTTGGGGGTGATTGGGACCGTGTCGCATGTTGGGTTATCTTTTATTTTGGCGCCGTAGTCGGGCCATGAGTGTTTGGATGATGTAATGTTATTTATGTACTTGATTGACGTGGCGAGTGTAAGCCAACTATTGTTATCTCCCCTTTATTATTTATATTACATGGGATGTGTGAAAGATTACCTAACTTGCGACATATGCCTTCAATGCGATTATGTCTCTAAGTCGTGCCTCGACACGTGGGAGCTATAATCGCATCGAGGGTGTTGGTAATCAGAGCCTTCTCTGACCTTAGGAGCCCCATTGCTTGACCGTTTTAGCAGCCGAGTTTTGTCTAGAAAAATCTTTTGAGTCATTTAGGAATTATATATCGGAGAGTTAGGAATTCTTTTTACTTCCTAGTCTCCTCATCGTTCTGGTAAGGCATCTCGACGTAGAGTTTTGACTCCTCTCTTCTCAAATTTCACGAAATTTTTTTTAGATTATGCGGTGGGTTGTGTGAAGATTACCTCACTTGCGACATTGCTTTCAATGCGGTTATGCCTTTAAGTCGTGCTTCGACACGTGGGAGATATAGCCGCATCGAGGGCGTTACATGTGTCCTGGTTGGCGACTTGGCGATATGTCGTCCTTCTTCCCCCTAATTTCTCCTCTTGAATCTTCTTTCTTCCTTTATTGATCCCCAATTAGTACTCTAATTTTTCTTGTCCAATTCTCTTGTTCCTTCCAGATCACAGCAATCCCCCTGTTCTCTCTTCTCCCCAATATCCTTTAGAGAGAATAAAATAGAGTGCCTTCCCTTGATTCTATTCAGATCCAAGCTCATGTGTGTTTGTGTAGATTTCCTTGTGTGTGTAAACTCCCAAGTTTCTCCCGATCTAATTCCGTCCATAGTCCACCTGCTTTTCGCTAGGGTCCTACTCGGTGCCTGGATCTGCTGAGCCTGTACGTGGAAGCCTTTTATCCGGTTGTCTAGCTTGCTGCTTTGATCTGGTGAGCCAGTGAGTGCAAGGTATTACTTATTTGAGGCTCTACTCTGTTGCGGTCATGGATAATTGAAGATTGAGAAACAAGGATGATGAAGCTGATAGCCTGGAATTGTCAAGGCAAAGGTAAGGGGCTCGACAGTCAGAAAATGGTGTACCTTGACAATTTGATGCGATCAACTAATGCTAAGGTAATCTTTTTATCGGAAATCAAATCCTCTAAAGTTAATTCCAAGGACTTAGTTAATCAATTTGATATTGAGCATAGTGAAGTGGTGTCAGGATCACACCGATCTAGCATGTGACACATCATATCACTTTGCGGCCTCACGCACGATATTCCCACTGGTGCCACCTTACCTGGCCCAGGACCGTTTGCGCCTTTTGGCTCACGTATATGATAGTGTCGCTAGCATCCATATGGTAAAGAACCCGGGCCGACATGACTAGTCGTGAATCCAAAGTGGCACTAACTTACAGGGACAGGCATACATGACCCAACAACGAACGTGTCGGTCATCAACGTATGAACCCAAGTCACAGCAAGCTACAAGGACTTACAGGAACAACGCGTGACATTTCCCAGAAGGGACATACACAGGAACAAAGAAGGACACATGCCGGCCAGCCTAAGTGTTCTGGAGCAGTAGCAAGCTACCATGGCTCAGTGGAAGCACTAGGAGACATTTCCCCATAAGAGAGGCTACCAAAAATAAACAACTAGATTGTCGGATCCCACACATACCAAGCATTTCATCAACATACAGACAATATTCTCGATATGTGCAAATACAACATGGCATCACAACAAAACTCTACGACTCAAATTGTTTATTCATTAGGCTCCGAGGAGACAGATATTACAAACATGGGTCTGATGACCCAGCATTCAAGTCATACAAGCAACAAGGACAGGCAAAAGCATAAACATGTCTGAGTATAGACATCTGAAAAGAGAGAGAGGGCTACTAAGCCTATCTATCTACAAGACTCCCCAAAGGGTACAAGGTCGTAGCTGAGGTAACAAGCTAAACGTCGGAGTTCACGCGGAACTATTAGTGAGACTGAAGTCTCTCTGCAAAACATAAATTAAGCAAAACGTGAGTACAAATGTACCCAGCAAGACTTACATCAGAACTAGCTACATATGCATCAGTATCAACAAAAATGGGTGGTGGAGTTTAACTGCAGCAAGCCAGCTTTGACTCGGTGGCTATCCTGAACTACGACTGCAAGTAACTCTTTTGAGGTGGCGCACACGAGTCCACATATTCACCATATCAATACACCACTATGGATCCGCTCCCGTCTCCCTACGAGAACGCCATCCATAGCACTCACGCTTATCTTACGCATTTTAGAGTATCCACTTTCACTTGTCTATGAACTGTATAGGCAACCCAGAAGTCCTTTACCGCGGACGCGGCTATTCGAATAGATCATTTATAACCCTGCAGGGGTGTACTTCTTCACACATGTTTCCACCACTTAGCGTCTGCACACGACATGTGCTCGGCAGACTTCAAGAGAAAGCCGACGTGGGTGTAGACCATGACCTGACTAACCACACAAGTCCCTAGTCTAGGTTTAACGCCTATTCAGGTTCCATCCGCAGGGAGTCTGCCCGAGGTTTCCACTATGGCCCCGAACGATGTGTGCAGGGTTCCCGACCAAACGGGCGTCCCAGTACACCGTGCCACGTGCCTACTGCATCACAGCCCACCCCTCGGGTCAACGTTGCGCACGGCCTCCAGCATACTACAAACACCAGAAACTACTTGCAACTCCTGGACAGAGACAAGGGGGGTTAATAAGTCGAGCGGGGTCATATTGTTGGGGAACGCAGTATTTCAAAAAATTTCCTACGATCACGCAAGATCTATCTAGGCATGCATAGCAATGAGAGGGGAGAATGTGTCTACGTACCCTCATAGAACGGAAGTGGAAGCGTTTAGTAACGCGGTTGATGTAGTCGAACGTCTTCGCGATCCAACCAATCCAAGTACCGAATGCACGGCACCTTTGCGATTTGCACACGTTCAGCTCGGTGACATCCCTCGAACTCTTGATCTAGTTGAGGCTGAGGGAGAGTTTCTTTAGCACGACGGCATGGTGACGGTGATGATGATGTTACCGGCACAGGGCTTCGCCTAAGCACTACGACGATATGACCGAGGTGTTAACTATGGACGGGGGCGCCGCACATGGCTAGGAACGATTGATGTGTGTTCTAGGGGTGCCCTCCCCATGTATATAAAGGAGGGAGAGGGAGGGAGGCAGCCTAGGACGTGCCCAAGTAGGAGGAATTCTACTTGGGCCCCTAGTCCAATTCGCCCCCCTTCACCATATTTGGACAAGGGGGAAAGGAAGGAGGGGGAGGGGAAGGAAGTAGGAGTCCTACTTCATTCTTTCCTTTTCCTCCTCTCCCTTTCCTTTGTCCCCACGCGGCTGGCCCTATAGGGGGCGCACCATCCCCTTGTGGGCTGGTGTGTTCCCTTACTTGGCCCATTAAGCCCATATCTTTGTCGGGGTTTGCCCGGAACCCCTTCCGGTGACCCGGTATCACCCGGAACATTTCTGGTGTCCGAATATAGCCTTCCAATATATGAATCTTTACCTCTCGACCATTTAGAGACTCCTCGTCATGTCCGTGATCTCATCCGGGACTCCGAACAAACTTTGGTACATCAAATCACATAACTCATAATACAAATCGTCATCGACCGTTAAGCGTGCGGACCCTACGGGTTCGAGAACTATGTAGACATGACCGAGACACATCTCCGGTCAATAACCAATAGCGGAACCTGGATGCTCATATTGGCTCCTACATATTCTATGAAGATCTTTATTGGTCAAACCGCATAACAACATATGTTGTTCCCTTTGTCGTCGGTATGTTACTTGCCCGAGATTTGATCGTCGGTATCATCATACCTAGTTTAATCTCGTTACCGGCAAGTCTCTTTACTCGTTCCATAATGTCATCCCGCAACTAACTCATTAGTCACATTGCTTGCAAGGCTTATAGTGATGAGCATCACCGAGAAGGCCCAGAGATACCTCTCCGATACACGGAGTGACAAATCCTAACCTCGATCTATGCCAACTCAACAAACACCATCGGAGACACCTGTAGAGCATCTTTATAATCACCCAGTTACGTTGTGATGTTTGATAGCACACAAGGTGTTCCTCTGGTATTCGGGAGTTGCATAATCTCATAGTCAGAGGAACATGTATAAGTCATGATGAAAGCAATAGCAATAAAACTAAATGATCATTTATGCTAAGCTAACAGATGGGTCATGTCCATCACATCATTCTCCAATGATGTGATCCCATTCATCAAATGACAACACATGTCTATGGTTAGGAAACTTAACCATCTTTGATTAACGAGCTAGTCAATTATAGGTATACTAGGGACACTCTGTTTGTCTATGTATTTACACATGTACTAAGTTTCCGGTTAATACAATTCTAGCATGAATAATAAACATTTGTCATGATATAAGGAAATATAAATAACAACTTTATTATTGCCTCTAGGGCATATTTCCTTCAGTCTCCCACTTGCACTAGTGTCAATAATCTAGTTCACATCGTCATGTGATGTAACACCAATAGTTCACATCGTCATGTGATTTAACACTCTATAGTTCACATCGCTATGTGACCAATACCCAAAGGGTTTATTAGAATTAATAATCTAGTTCACATCGCCATGTGATTAACACCCAAAGAATACTAAGGTGTGATCATGTTTTGCTTGTGAGAGAAGTTTAGTCAACGGGTCTACCACATTCAAATCTGTATGTATCTTGCAAATTTCTATGTCTACAATGCTCTGCACGGAGCTACTCTAGCTAATTTCTCCCACTTTCAATATGTATCTAGATCGAGACTTAGAGTCATCCAGATCGGTGTCAAAGCTTGCATCGGCGTAATTCTTTACGACGAACTCTTTGTCACCTCCATAACCGAGAAACATTTCCTTATTCCATTAAGGATAATTTTGACCGCTGTCTAGTGAACCACTCTTGGATCACTATTGTACCATCTTTCCAAACTCATGGTGAGGTACATAATAGGTCTGGTACACAGCATAGCATACTTTATAGAACCTATGATTGAGGCATAGGGAATGAAGTTTCATTCTCTTTCTATTTTCTACCATGGTCGGGTTTTGAGTCTTTACTCAACTTCATACCTTGCAACATAGCAAGAACTCCTTTGACTACTCCATTTTGAACTACTTCAAAAACTTGTCAAGGTATGTACTCATTGAAAAAATTTATCAAGCGTCTTGGTCTATCTCTATAGATCTTGATGCTCAATATGTAAGCAGCTTCACCGAGGTCTTTCTTTGAAAAACTCCTTTCAAATACTCCTTTATGCTTTCTAGAAAATTCTATATTATTTCTGATAAACAATATGGCATTCACATATACTTATCAGGAAAGGCTTTAGTGCCCACTCACTTTCTTGTAAATACAGGCTTCACCACAAGTCTATATAAAACTATATGCTTTGATCAACTTATCAAAGCGTAAATTCCAACTCCAAGATGCTTGCACCCGTCCATAGATGGATCGCTGGAGCTTGCACATTTTGTTAGCACCTTTAGGATTGACAAAACCTTCTGGTTGCATCATATACAATTCTTCTTTAAGATATCCATTAAGGAATGAAGTTTTGACATCCATTTGCCAAATTTCATAAAATGTGGCAATTGCTAACATGATTCAGACAGACTTTAATCATCAATACGAGTGAGAAAATCTCATCGTAGTCAACATCTTGAACTTGTAAAAACCCTTTTTGACAAGTCGATCTTTGTAGATAGTAACACTACTATCAGCGTCCATCTTCCTCTTGAAGATCCATTTATTCTCAATGGCTCGCCAATCATCGGGCAAGTCAATCGAAAACCATAATTTGTTCTCATACATGGATCCCATCTCAGATTTCATGGCCTCAAGCCATTTCGTGGAATCTAGGCTCATCATCACTTCCTCATAGTTCGTAGGTTCGTCATGGTCTAGTAACATGGATTCCAGAACAGGATTACCGTACCACTCTAGTGCGTAAGGTACTCTATTTGACCTATGAGGTTCGGTAGTAACTTGATCTAAAGTTTCATGATCATCATCATTAACTTCCTCACTAATTGGTGCAGGCATCACTCAAACTGATTTCTGTGATGAACCATTTTCCAATTCAGGAGAAGGTACAACTACCTCATCAAGTTCTACTTTCCTCCCACTCACTTCTTTCGAGAGAAACTCCTTCTCTAGAAAGGATCCATTCTTAGCAACAAATAACTTGCCTTTGGATCTGTGATAGAAGGTGTACCCAAACAGTTTCCTTTTTGGGTATCCTATGAAGACGCACTTCTCCGATTTGGGTTCGAGCTTATCAGGTTGAAGCTTTTTCACATAAGCATCGCAGCCCCAAATTTTAAGAAACAACAGCTTAGGTTTCTTGCCAAATCATAGTTCATACGGTGTTGTCTCAACGGATTAGGCGGTGCCCTATTTAACGTGAATGCAGGTGTCTCTAATGCATAACCCCAAAACGATAGTGGTAAATCGGTAAGAGACATCATAGATCGCACCATATCTAATAAAGTGCAGTTACGACGTTCGGACACACCATTACGCTGTGGTGTTCCAGGTGGCATGAGTTGCGAAACTATTCTGCATTGTTTCAAATGAAGGCCAAACTCGTAACTCAAATATACACCTCCACGATCAGATCCTAGAAACTTTATTTTCTTGTTACGATGATTTTCCACTTCACTCTGAAAATCTTTGAACTTTTCAAATGTTTTAGACTTATGTTTCATCAAGAAGATATACTCATATCTACTCAAATCATCTATGAAGGTCAGAAAATAATGATACTGTAAGTGCATCTAGTGCCACCCCTAGTTGGTTTTGGAGTATTGACGACAAACCTAGTTGAGGGACTAATGTGTGTGAGAATTGCAGGATAACACAGGTAGAAGTCCCTCATTGATTCGGTTTTACTACCAGAGATGACCCCTAAAAATGTATGAAGACATTGAAGTCAAAGGTGGTATATGAAGATATTCACATTGAAGGCTATGACAAGAGAAGACACTATATGAAGGCCTATGGAGCTCGAAGACTTAGAATCTTCGTAGTTCTTTTCTTTTGTGTTGAGTCATAGGAACCACGTACTGTTAAGTGGGGTCAAGAGAACCAGTCAGAATGACTGAAGTGATGCCTAAACCAAAAACCTATGTCTTCGAGTGAAGACTATGAGAGCGAATCTTGTCCAGAGTCGGACAAGTCAGCTTTGCTTGCAGCCCAAGTAAAGTTGCCGTGTGAGTTTGAAATCTGACCGTTGGAACACGTGTCAGTTCCTTAGTGACCCAGGGTCATTTCGGACAAATCAGGTCGGGTTGCCAAGTGGCTATAAATAGCCCACCCCCTACAACCATAAACGGTTGGCTGCTCAGATTGAAAGTACGGCTTTTGTCGTTTGAGAGCAACTGAAAGTGCAACTATCCCTAGGTGGTTTTGGTAATTCATAACAACATATAGCTCATTGAGCTAATGCTATTCCAAGATGATTATTTCAGGAAAGCTCAATGATCTTGTCATGGATGTGAAAGTGGAACCCTCAAAATGCTAAGGACAAAGGATTGGCTCAAGCTCAAAAGCTCAAGACTCTTCATTTTATATTTTAGTGATCCAAGATCACATTGAGTCTTTAGGAAAAGCCAATACTATCAAGGAGGGATGAGGTGTTGCTTAATGAGCCTCTTGCTTCATGTGCTTAATGATATGCTCCAAAATCCTCGGTTACTTGCCCATATCCACATATGACCTAAACCCTAAGCCAAACTCGGTCCTACCGATTCTTTCTATCCAGCGCCACCGAGTTTCACTTGTCATAAGCCACTGCCAAACCCTAGCAATTCGGTACTACCGATAGGGATCTCGGTCTCACCGAGATGGGATTGCAAACTCTCTGTTTCCCTTTCGTAACTTTCCGGTCTCACCGAAAGAGCGAATCGGTCCCACCGAGATTGCAATGTAAATTAAGTGTTTCCTTTTGGCAACTTTTCGGTCTCACCGAAAGAGCAAATCGGTCCCACCGAGTTTGCCTGACCAACTCTCTGGTTAGCTAATTACCAAAATCGGTCTCACCGAGTTTGTGTAATCGGTCTCACCGAGATTGTTATGCCCAAACCCTAACCATATCGGTCCTACCGAGTTGCATGTCAGTCCCACCGAAAATCTCTAACGGTCACTAGGTTTACCTTTTCGGTCCGACCGAGTTTGTTGATTCGGTCCCACCGAGATTGGAAAACTGTGTGTAACGGTTGGATTTTGTGTGGAGGCTATATATACCCCTCCACCTCCTCTTCATTCGTGGAGAGAGCCATCAGAACACATACACAATTCCAACTCATATGTTCTGAGAGAGAACCACCTACTCATGTGTTGAGACCAAGATATTCCATTCCTACCATATGAATCTTGATCTCTAGCCTTCCCCAAGTTGCTTTCCACTCAAATCTTCTTTCCACAAAATCCAAATCCTATGAGAGAGAGTTGAGTGTTGGGGAGACTATCATTTGAAGCACAAGAGCAAGGAGTTCATCATCAACACACCATTTGTTACTTCTTGGAGAGTGGTGTCTCCTAGATGGCTAGGTGTCACTTGGGAGCCTCCGACAAGATTGTGGAGTTGAACCAAGGAGTTTGTAAGGGCAAGGAGATCACCTACTTCGTGAAGATCTACCGCTAGTGAGGCAAGTCCTTCGTGGGCGATGGCCATGGTGGGATAGACAAGGTTGCTTCTTCGTGGACCCTTCGTGGGTGGTTGCTTCTTCGTGGACCCTTCGTGGGTGGAGCCCTCCGTGGACTCGCGCAACCATTACCCTTCGTGGGCTGGAGCCCTCTGTGGACTCGCGCAACCGTTACCCTTTGTGGGTTGAAGTCTCCATCAACGTGGATGTAGGATAGCACCACCTATCCGAACCACGGGAAAAACATCCGTGTCTCCAATTGCGTTTGAATTCTCCAAACCCTTCCCTTTACATTCTTGCAAGTTGCATGCTTTACTTTCCGCTGCCAATATACTCTTTGCATGCTTGCTTGAATTGTGTGATGATTGCTTGACTTGTCCTACAATAGCTAAAATCTGCCAAGAACTAAAATTGGGAAAAGGTTAAGTTTTTATTTGGTCAAGTAGTCTAATCACCCCCCCTCTAGACATACTTTCGATCACAGCAACCCACCTCGAAGCCTTTGAGAGAGAATTCCTTGCGAGGATAAAGCCCTAACCACCAGAGCCAGAGAGAATTGGGCATCACTTAAGTCTTCTTGTCTGTGTGATCTGAAGACTTATTACACTTGAGGACTGTGCATCCTCCAGCCGGTTAGGCGTCGTGTTCTGAGCATCCAAGAGACATTGTGGATTGCCGGTGAACGAAGTCTGTGAAGGTTTGGGAGTCTACCTTGAAGACTTACCAGAGTGATTGGGCGAGGTCTATGTGACCTTAGCTCAAGGAGAATACGGTGAGGACTAGGTGTCCTGAGCTGCGTGTTCAGGACTGGGTGTCCGGGACTGTGTGTCCTAAGGTTTAAATACCTAGCCGCTCCAACCAGACGTACAGTTGTCACAGCAACTGGAACTGGTCCAACAAATCATTGTCTTCAACGAGTCACTGGTTTCATCTTCACTTCCCTTTACTGTTACTCCTTGTGAAGTCATTGTATGTTTGCACTATCATTTGTCTTCACTGAGTGACTGCGTGTTCTGTTTGGCTTCACAATATCTTCCTACCTGATCCTTACTACCTAGCTGCTATTAGTCTTTGTGCTTTCACTTCATTGAATACTTGACTATGGTTTGCCTAGTGTAGTCTACCTTCCGCTGCATGGTAATAGGTTTAATTTTATCGTTTGTCTTCAAAACTTCTATGTTCTGAAGACTTTCATAAAAATCGCCTATTCACCCCCCTCTAGTCGATATAACGCACTTTCAGATACCCGCCACGAGCCTCAACACTCATCGGATTGCATACATCAGTATGTATTATTTCCAATAAGTCAGGCTCGCTCCATTGTTCGAGAATGGATTCTTAGTCATCTTGCCCATGAGGCATGGTTCGCAAGCATCAAGTGATTCCAAAAGCACAGCATGGATTTTCTTCATGCACTTTACACCAATATGAACTAAACGGCAGTGCCACAAACATGTTGCACTATCATTATTAACTTTGCATCTTTTGGCATCAATATTGTCAATATGTGTATCACTGCAATCGAGATTCAGTAAACCATTTACATTGGATGTAAGACCATAGAAGGTTTTATTCATGTAAACAGAACAACAATTATTCTCTGACTTAAATGAATAACCGTATCGCAATAAACATGATCCAATCATACTCATGCTCAATGCAAACACCAAATAACATTTATTTAGGTCCAATACTAATCCCGAAGGTAGAGGGAGTATGCGATGGTGATCTTATCAACCTTGGAATCACTTCCAATATATATCATCACCTCGCCCTTAACTAGTCTCTGTTCATTTTGTAACTCATGTTTCAAGTTACTAATCATAGCAACTGAACCAGTATCAAATAACCAGGGGCTACTATGAATTAATACTAGTAAAGTACACATCAATAACATGTATATCATATATACTTTTGTTCACTTTGCCATCCTTCTTATCCGCCAAGTATTTGGGGCAGTTCCGCTTCCAGTGACCATTTCCTTTGCAGTAGAAGCACTCAGTTTCAGGCTTGGGTCTAGCTTTGGGCTTCTTCATGGGAGTGGCAACTTGCTTTTCATTCTTCTTGAAGTTCCCTTTCTTTCCCTCGCCCTTTTACTTGAAACTAGTGGTCTTGTCAACCATCAACACTTGATGCTTTTCTTGATTTCTACCTTCACCGATTTCAGCATCCCGAAGATCTCGGGGAATCATTTTCGTCATCCCTTGCATATTATAGTTCATCACGAAGTTCCAGTAACTTGGTGATAGTGACTAGAGAACTCTATCAATCACTATCTTATCTGGAAGATTAACTCCCACTTGATTCAAGCGATTGTAGTACTCAGACATTCTGAGCACATGCTCACTGGTTGAGCTATTCTCCTCCATCTTGTAGGCAAAATACTTGTCAGAGGTCTCATACCTCTCGACTCGGGCATGAGTCTGAAATACCAATTTCAACTCTTGGAACATCTCATATGCTCCGTGACATTTCAAAAACATTTTTGAAGTCCCAGTCTTAAGCCGTAAAGCATGGTGAACTAAACTATCAAGTAGTCATCATACCGAGCTTGTCAAACGTTCATAACGTCTGCATCTACTCCTGCAATAGTTCTGTCACCTAGCGGTGCATCAAGGACATAATTCTTCTGTGCAGCAATGAGGATAATCCTCAGATCACGGACCTAGTCTGCATCATTGCTACTATCAACTTTCAACTTTAGTTTTCTCTAGGAACATATCATAAATAAAACGGGGAAGCTATACGCGAGCAATTGATCTACAACATAGATATGCAAATACTATCAGGACTAAGTTCATGATAAATTTAAGTTCAATTAATCATATTATTTAAGAACTCCCACTTAGATAGAGATCCCTCTAGTCATCTAAATGATCACGTGATCCATATCAACTAAACCATGTCCGATCATCACGTGAGATGGAGTAGCTTTCAATGGTGAACATCACTATGTTAATCATATCTACTATATGATTCACGTTCGACCTTTTGGTCTCAGTGTTCCGAGGCCATATCTGCATATGCTAGGCTCGTCAAGTTTAACCCGAGTATTCTGCATGTGCAAAACTGGCTTGCACCCATTGTATGTGAACGTAGAGCTTATCACACCCGATCATCACGTGGTGTCTCAACACGAAGAACTATCGCAACGGTGCATACTCAGAGAGAACACTTATACCTTGAAATTTTAGTAAGTGGTCATCTCATAATGCTACCATCGTACTAAGCAAAATAAGATGCATAAAAGATAAACATCACATGCAATCAAAATATGTGACATGATATGGCCATCATCATCTTGTGCCTTTGATCTCCATCTCCAAAGTACTGCCATGATCTCCATCATCACCGGCATGACACCATGATCTCCATCATCTTGATCTTTATCAACGTGTCGTCACATGGTCGTCTCGCCAACTATTGCTACCACATAGCGATAAAAGTAAAGCAATTATATGGTGCTTGCATCTTATGCAATAAAGAGACAACCATAAGGCTCCTGCCAGTTGCTGATAACTTTAACAAAACATGATCATCTCATACAACAATTTATATCTCATCACATCTTGACCATATCACATCACAACATGCCCTGCAAAAACAAGTTAGACGTCCTCTACTTTGTTGTTGCAAGTTTTATGTGGCTGCTACGGGCTTCTAGCAAGAACCGTTCTTACCTACGCATAAAAACCACAATGATTTTTCGTCAAGTGTGCTGTTTTAACCTTCAACAAGGATCTGGCATAGTCAAACTCGATTCAACTAAAGTTGGAGAAACAGACACCCGCTAGCCACCTGTGTGCAAAGCACGTCAGTAGAGCCAGTCTCATGAACATGGTCATGTAATATCGGTCCGGGCCGCTTCATCCAGCAATACCGCCAAATCAAAATAAGATGTTGCTGGTAAGCAGTATGACTATTATCGCCCACAACTCTTTGTGTTCTACTCGTGCATATAACATTTATGCATAGACCTGGCTCGGATGCCACTGTTGGGGAACGCAGTATTTCAAAAAAAATTCCTACGATCACGCAAGATCTATCTAGGGATGCATAGAAATGAGAGGGGAGAGTGTGTCTATGTACCCTCGTAGACCGGAAGTGGAAGCGTTTAGTAACGCGGTTGATGTAGTCAAACGTCTTCGCGATCCAACCGATCCAAGTACCGAACGCACGGCACCACCACGATCAGCACTCGGTGATGTCCCTCAAACTCTTGATCCAGTTGAGGCCGAGGGAGAGTTTCATTAGCACGATGGCGTGGTGACGATGATGATGATGTTACCAGCGCAGGGCTTTGCCTAAGCACTACGACGATATGACCGAGGTGTTAACTGTGGAGGGGGTGCCGCACATGGCTAGGAACAATTGATGTGTGTTCTAGGGGTGCCCTCCCCACGTATATAAAGGAGGGAGAGGGAGGGAGGCAGCCTAGGGCGCGCCCAAGTAGGAGGAATCCTACTTGGGCCCCTAGTCCAATTCGGCCCCCCTTACCATATTTGGATAAGGGGGAAAGGAAGGAGGGGGAGGGGAAGGAAGTAGGAGTCCTACTTCATACTTTCCTTTTCCTCCTCTCCTTTTCCTTTCTCCCCACGTGGCTGGCCCTATAGGGGGCGCACCATCCCCTTGTGGGCTGGTGTGTTCCCTTACTTGGCCCATTAAGCCCATATATTTGCCGGGGTTTGCCCGGAACCCCTTCCGGTGACCCGGTATCACCCGGAACACTTCCGTGTCCAAATATAGCCTTCCAATATATGAATCTTTACCTCTTGACCATTTCAAGACTCCTCATAATGTCCGTGATCTCATCTGGGACTCTGAACAAACTTCGGTACATCAAATCACATAACTCATAATACAAATCGTCATCGAACGTTAAGCGTGCGGACCCTGCGGGTTCGAGAACTATGTAGACTTGACCGAGACACATGTCCGGTCAATAACCAATAGCGGAACCTGGATGCTCATATTGGCTCCTACATATTCTACGAAGATCTTTATCGGTCAAACCACATAACAACATACGTTGTTCCCTTTGTCATCAGTATGTTACTTGCCCGAGATTCGATCGTCGGTATCATCATACCTAGTTCAATCTTTTTACCGGCAAGTCTCTTTACTCGATCCATAATGCATCATCCTACAACTAACTCATTAGTCATATTGCTTGCAAGGCTTATAGTGATGAGCATTACCGAGAGGGCCCAGAGATACCTCTCCGATACACGGAGTGACAAATCCTAATCTCGATCTATGCCAACTCAACAAACACCATCGGAGACACCTGTAGAGCATCTTTATAATCACCCAGTTACGTTGTGACGTTTGATAGCACACAAGGTATTCCTCCGGTATTCGGGAGTTGCATAATCTCATAGTCAAAGGAACATGTATAAGTCATGATGAAAGCAATAGCAATAAAACTAAACGATCATTTATGCTAAGCTAATGGATGGGTCATGTCCATCACATCATTCTCTAATGATGTGATCCTGTTCATCAAATGACAACACACGTCTATGGTTAGGAAACTTAACCATCTTTGTTTAACGAGCTAGTCAAGTAGAGGCATACTAGGGACACTTTGTTTGTCTATGTATTCACACATGTACCAAGTTTCCGGTTAATACAATTCTAGCATGAATAATAAACATTTATCATGATATAAGGAAATATAAATAACAACTTTATTATTGCCTCTAGGGCATATTTCCTTCACATATTTCAGGGCCCAACGTGTGGTAGTAGCTGTTCATGGATCACAAACACAGAACTTAGTTCCTGAGGACGGTTTCAATGAGACAACCCACCATGTACTCCTACATGGCCTGTCACCGCTACCTTTACCAAATCATGTTCACACACTTAGATCTCAACAGTAAGACATGTTAACCACATTCCAATTCATCCCCGAAGAATCAGACCTGACTCAACTCTAAGCAGCAGCGAGCATGACAACAAGCATGAATGAGTAGGCACATCAGGGCTCAAACAACTCCTACTCATGCTAGTGGGTTTCATCTATTTACTATGGCAATGCTAGGTCATGCAGAGGAAAGGGGTTCAGCTACCGCAACATGTAACAGTTTCGTTGTTGACCTAATGCAGTAAAAGAGAGCAGACGCGAGAGAGTGGGATTGTATCGGAATGAACAAGGGGGTTTTGCTTGCCTGGCACTTCTGAAGATAGTATAGTTCTTCATCGGTGTCATTGACCTCATCATCGGAACCACATCTACTGAGAGGGGACAAATACCGACAACAATGAAGGAACACTATCAATGCAATGCAACAATATGATGCATGATCATGACATGGCAATATGTTGTGGTTTGAGCTAATGGAACTAGAACCAGAAGGATTTGAATTATTTTGAACCAAAGTTTCAAGTTTCAAATTCAAATTATGAACTCATATAATGCATTATCATGTTTTGATCTAAAAAGCAAGGTTGAGTTTCTTTATCATGCATGAAACCAGTACAGATGGATAGATTGTATTTTTCTGATCATTTTTCATATATAACTCTTTTCATTTGGAGTTATAGATTAATTTCTGTGATTTTTTTAAAAGTTTATAACAATTTCTAGAATTTTCTGAATAGGTTTTAATTTAGAAAATTCTTTACCGCGTCAGCATTTCATCATTGTGACATCAGCAGGTCAACAAGGCCAGTCCAGGTCAAACCTGATGTGTGGGGTCCACACGTCAATGACACAGGGCCGGTTAGTGTCGCTGACATGTGGGTCTGGTCAACGTCCATGTCAACATGGTCAATGCTGACGTGTCGGTCCCGCTGGGTTATCAACTAATCTAAACAGAAATTAAATTAACTTGAACAGGCACAAGGGCCCACATGGCAGTGGCTCTAGGGGTGTTTAGTAGGGTCATTAGCGCTAATTAAACCGGCACCACGTCAGTAGTTGATGCCGGCGACCACAACAACGGCGAGGACTCGCCGGAGTTGCTCAGGACGACGCTACAGAGCACCGCTTCGCGCATGGTTTATGGCTACGGTGAGCTGGCGGTGCAGCGCATCTGATGGAGCAAGCAGAGGGGGCTGCGGTGGTCTGTGGTGACGGCAATAGCGAGCTAGGCGGCGGCCGGAGTTCGGGCGCCGATGAAAACGACGACACCGTGCACGGAAAGATCAACAGGTAGCACCTACACGTTCTGCAGGCTCCCGCAAAGCCAACGGGCATATGAACGGGACTGATTGGCCACCGAAGCCTCGTTGGCGATGAGCTCATGCGGCAGCGTGCTTCGGGCATCATAGGAAACGGTGGCTGCATCGAGCGCTAGGCCACGGGGTTAAGGGGAAACAACAGCGAAGCTCATAGTGATCACGAAGAGGGGCTCGGCTTGCTTGGGGATGTCCTATGGCCAGCCAATCGACGACGGTGGTGGTCGGCTCCCGAGGACAAGGACGATAGCGATGGCTGGGCTGAGGGGCTCCTGGGCTTGTTTTGTTCTTCTCGTTGACATGCAGAGCCGCGGCGGATCCTAGGGATACGGTGAGGAGGTCAGGCGAGCTTGGTGGGCGCGTTGGCAGCGAGCGGCGGCGACGGGCTAAGCTTAGGTGGTCGTGGGAGAGAGAGCAGAGAAGGGGGAGGAGTTCCAGAGAGAGGGGGTTCGTGCCCGTCTCTATGGCGCTGGGAGAGAGTCTCAGGGGTGTGAGGCAGGCAGGGAGGAGGTGGAGGCCTCGGGCGCGCATGCGTTGACACACCTCTGCCTACTGGCAGAGGTTCAAGACAACTGCTCCGGCCAGTGGGCTAGGCCGTCCAGCTGGTCGCGCCAGGTAAGGCCCAGGTGAGCCTTTTCCTTTTCCTGTTTTTCTTTTTCTATTTTGTTTTCTTTGTTCTGATTTAGTTTAGGAACTAAATCATTTTGGATAATTCTGAAAATTATTTTGGAGGTTAACTGAATTATTTCAGATCTCCACAAATAACTTCAGAATATTTGGACCATTTAATATATATATATATATAGCATTTAAATGGCTCCAATTCAAATACTTTTGTGTTAATCCAAAAATCCAAGAATGACCTAGAAATATATATTCATCATTTTTGGCAGAGATTTTCACCTTAACCAGAAATCATGAAATTTTCTTAGGGACATTTTGGGTTTATTGAAAAATATTTTATTCAAGCCTGGATAGATTGATTTAGTGCTAGGATTTGAACAATCCCCATTCCAGGTTTAAAAGAAATTTAGACATGACGCAACAACCAAGATAGTCCAAGTGCATAGCAAGGCTAGGGATGTTACAACTCACCCCCATTAAACAAGAATCTCGTCCCGAGATTCAAGACGTGAGGTAAGAGGAAAGTGGGTCAAAAAACTATCACAATCTTCGTGATCCATTTGCCCTTCTCGAAGATGTTGATTCATTGCTTCAAATTGATCTTGACATCTTTGCTTTCAAGATCTTTATCCAACACGATGATGACAGAAGAAAACTCTATAGAAAACGATCTCCTCGAAGATCGAACACTCAAGATCAACTGATGGAGTGAGAGGTAATAACATGTCTTGAGTTGAGGCATAAACACACATCGAGAGCAATGGCAAGAGGTATATGACAACGGTTCGATTGGGTAGGCAAAAATTCCATGCTTAAGATGATGGTGCATGGTTTCAAGATAGCGAGGAAATAATTGCCATGATTCCATAATGGGGCACCTTAGGGAAGGTCTCTCATAGAATTAATCCCTTAAGTGGCAAAAAGAATTACTTTTGATATAGAGATCATTGAGACTCTTTATACCAGCCAAAGGCATTCACAATCGATCATTTGAAGGAGTTCGAAAGAATGACATACTCGGACTAGAATGGATGATGTGGACTACCTTGTTCAAGACAATGCAATGATTTTTGCTTATCATCGGAAATGGATGGGACCCATGGTAGGACCACTTTTGAAGATGATCCTGGACAGCAACTGTTGAGAAGGGCAGCCCATGGGAAATTGGCACAATGGCAGTGCAAGATGGGAACAAAATCCAAATGTTGGGAATGTTCCCACCATCATATCTACCTGAGATTCAGATCTGGTTGGTAACAGGATATATCAGACAACATGTCTTGAAAAAGAAAGGTAGCAACACAAATCGACGTGATGACGTTGCGAGATTCTCAGGAAATGGACTATGGTAGTATGCTCCAAAACATGAGCAGGTTCTGCTACACACATGTGAACATGTTATTCCAGACAAGCATGACAACATAGTAGTCTTATAATAAAACACTACCGAGTTCAGGTGGGGAACCATAATCGAGGATATCGAAGTCCTTGCATAAGGCATGCTCTTAAGAAGGAACTTCTTCTCCTTGAACAAGTCATTCAATGGCTTGGTATGCTAGGAAACACATATAGAATGGAGGTAGCGAGCCTGTCAAACCATAGCATACTTCGCACATGCATGACTGACTTGGGATGGTACCAGAGGAAACAAAAACAATCTTTCTCGAACTCATGGCGGCAACTTGCACCAAATGCACATGAATCAGAGAAAGCCACTTCTTACATCAAAACATCTACTTCATGAGCTAACACAAAGATGATGCTTACAAAAGTTTCCAACGCTAGCTTAAATGTTCAACATGAATCATGGAGAAGATAAAATGTTGTTGATGAGCTCAGCAACAAGTCATCAAGATTCCCATGAAGATGGAATTCCACAACTATGTGAACAAGGCGATAGTATTGGTCAGACCCAAAAGATATAATGGTGTATGCTCGAGGGACAATCGCGAGTAAGACAACATTACGAACATCATTGGTTCTGATTTGATTTGATGATAGCCCATACGCAAATGAAAGATTTGGGTAAGACATTAGGTCCAACAATTGATCACGAGGACCCATCAATGAAGATATCATCTTTCTTCAACACACACACACACAAAGATATTCCTTAATAATGAACTAAGTCAGACAAGCTTCCATCTTTCAACTCTCCAAGTTGTTGTTTAGCTTATCCAACTAGTTCAGGAGTATCCAACACAGATCCTTGGAGAAAGGGTGGTTTATGGAAAAACCAACTTGATCACGAACTCAACATAGCGGTCAGGTGACAACCTGGTAATACTTCCGAGAAGATATTCGGAAAATCACAAACCACCGATATGTTACTAAGCTTGAGAACAATCTTACTTTTCAGGGCAAAACGATGTGATCAAGGGACTGATGGATTGACACAATCCTATCTCATTGATCGAGGAGTGCACCAGGGAAAATGGACTGGGTCAAACACTACAAAAAGAATACACTTTCGTGATGATACGTGTTTGTCACAGTAGGTCGCATTTTTTGTCATGCATGTACATCCATGACGATTTTATGACAGAATCAAGATAGTCATACCTGTGTTGTCGTAGAAGTGTTCCATGACATTACCAAAATTATCATCACGGAAGTGTCCACTTCCATGACGATAAATCACGCGTCACAAAAGTGCTTTCGTCAAGGGTGATCAACACGTGGCATCCACCATAACGGAACGCCGTTAAGCTATCGGGTCTGGTTTTGGATCCGATAACCCGTTAACAGCCGGGACCAATGGGAAATTTCCATGTGTAAAATTCTGATTGGCCGGAGGGAACACTTGTCAGCTCGTCAGTGGGCCATATGTCACCCGTCCATTGGAGGAGACATGCCTATGATACGTCGACACGTGGCTGGGCCCAATAGAGGCCCATATAGGTTAAAAAGGCCGGCCCACTCAAAGGCCCGTAGTACTACAGGTACTAGTGGGCCAGCCCAATAACGAGCTGCTTAATAAAGGCCCATTTACAGCCCGAAGCCAGATCTGGCCCGTTAATTATTCGCCGAATATTTGGGCCCAATTATAGCCCAGTGACTTTCGACTTGTTAGAGGCCCGATGTAGACATGGGCCCATTTCAGCCCGGTGTGACTTTTGGCCTGGGAATGGCCCGTGCTGCCCATGGGCCATATATGGCCCGACGGGACATCGGGCCCACTAACGGCCCGTGATAAAGGTAGCAACAGTTAAGCCCAACGTGACTTTGTGCCTGTTAAAGGCATGTTGCATAATTCGGCCCGTTGATGTCTGTACTAAGCTTTCGGCCTCTTAAAGGCCCATGATATCAGTGGGCCAACTAAGGCCCGAGATATGTTTCGGCCTGGTAACTGCCCGTGATATAACTGGGCCCAAAAAGGCCCGGTCTACATTTCAGCCTCCCAAAGGCCCGTCAATGACTAGTGAAAATTGAGGCCCAACATGCATTTCGGCCTGCTAAAGTCCCATGGTTTCATCTGGGCCGTAACAAGCCAGTACAATATTCAGCCTGTTAATGGCCCAACGCTATCTGGGCCAAACTAAGTGTTGGGTCCACAAAAGGCCCAACTAAAATATAGGCCGGTGTAAGTTGTGGGCCTCGCGCAAAGTGTGAAGGCCCCAATCATTCGGGCCCAAGAAAGATGCAGGCCAGCCCAATTGTGGCACGCTAAAATAAAGAAATTATGTCAAGGTAACTAAGAATAAACCTACACTATACAATAAAGGATTTATGTTATATTACATCTACTGGGCATCGAAGTTCGCCGTCAGTGATCATAAAGTGCAACGAAGAAGCAGATCACAAAAACTGGGCACCATTGCAGCGTAACAAAGTAATACTGAACCGAGACCACTTCCAAGACAGTTCAAGAAAGGTTAGCCTTGCACAGGAACTGCTGCACAAGCTGCTGAGCAAGGCTGTGAGACCGGCCTAGCATGTCAGTCATAGCTTCCAGGTGTAGCTATTTAGCGATGAGTTTCTCATTGGTGTTCTCTGCAATCTTTCTTAGAGATAGCACTTCAAGTCGAAGTTGAGTTGCAGACTGCCTTTCTGGCAGAACTTGGGATTGAAGAAGTCAAACTGATTCAGATAACGAATTTTGTGAGCTTGTCTGACTGCTAGTCCCAAGTAACTTGAACACTACATCAAGACAAGACTTTGGGGTTGTCTCGCTATCTTCAAGATGTTTTGCCTTCTTTGCTACAATATATGTTGGGTTTGTCTCACAGCCTTCAGCAGACTTGTGCATGCCATCAGGCATATCACCCTGAAACAAAGTAGAGAGATGACATGTTTTGCACATGTATAAACAAAGATGATAACTGTGCTGTCAATTCCATCCAATTTCAAATTAGAAAATAAAGAGTAAGTTCAAAATATAAATAGCACAATTTGGCATTGTTCATAATGCGGGGAGCTTCACCACACTACTGGATTGCCATGTCAACATAACAAGCATAGATGAAGGGCAAAGAAAATCATTGTATATATTTTGGTTAATGTGCATGGCATGTTGTTCATATCATCAGCCACATCAGTAAGATAAAACATGAGATGACAAGGTGCAAACGTGGGCTGTTTCACGACACACTGGATTATAGATCCACAAAAATAAGCATACATATAGGGAGTAAGTAATGTACATGGTATGAATAAGGAATTTGGTTTTACAAGTAAAACTTAGAACTTACGGTTCTTGTGAACATGCATTTTTGGTAGAAACAACAAACTAAATGGTAGTAAACAATAGGGAGTATGAGCAAATTAAACAACAATTGAGGATAAAGGCTTTAGAAGGACTGACTTACATTAACAGTTAACACTGGCTTTATAATGCCCTTCTCCATGTCAAGGGAAGGATAACTCAAGAATTTTAGCACAAAATCTTCTTCATAAGCATTGCTTGTACTCTACATTTTGTAGAGAGTAATTATAGATATGATAATACTGGAAGGGATTGAGGATAATGAAGATAAGATGCAGATTGATGCTACATAATCAACTACCAATCCCTGGAAGTACAAGCGTTACAGGACAAAATATACTGACAAGAGCAATGGGCTACACTTCTGCACTAGCATTGTCTGTGTATTCTACTTTTTGGTAAGATTAAATATAGATATGATCTTTTTTAGTAAATGGTGGGTGAGGGAGATAAGATGCAGAGTGCTACACAATGAACCAATCCCTCTTCCCATAATACAAGAGTATTTTGAACACTGGTGTACTGTACAAAACGTTCTTATATTATGGGACGGGGGGAGTAGCTGTTAATGTAAGTATAGTGATAGACGACGTTCAGTCCTTACAAGAGGACTGCAGAGCTAAGCCTCTTCAAAAGCATTGGGTTGATTCTAAATTTATGTAAGAGTCCATACGGATCTTATAATGTCCACCAAATGGACGATAACGAGGCTAACATGTGTAGTGATGCTACATAATCAAACAGCTATGAAAGTAAGTATGGTCATATAGGGAAAGAGGTACTCACAAGAGCAATGCAGTGTGCAGTATAGTTGTGAGATTCTGTGGTCCCTTGAGAATGAATGTTCTTCTGCTAACAGTTTTCGTACAAGTGAGACGTTAAGGCAAATGCAAAAATGTAGTTCAGATTGTGATGTGATATCATAGATAGTACCTTATGCTACAGCCGAGACCAATGTGTAACAAGATTATTCGAGTCACCGTCGGATAAATGTAGCACCAGAGACTTACAAAAATTTTGTTTAGAGGCTTGCCATTGAAGTGCGCTTGCCTCAGGTAGGAACGATACTTCATCAACAAGTGCTTGAAAAGTGCAACCAACCCTTGCTTGTCTTCACAATCCAGTTTGGTCCTCGCCTATTTAAAAGAATGAAATCTTGTGTCTTTTGTCAGCAGAAACATATGCAGTAATGACCATGAATAACATTAGTACATTACTTACGCGTAAGTTGCAGAGGAAGACTGGAAATTGTTCCGTGTCTGTGGTATAATCTTTCCATGAAGGAAAGATGCGCACAAAGTTCCTGACAACAATATAAGCTTCGTCTTCTAAACTGGGAAGAAATGGAACAGGGGTCCTATTTGCTGCAATTGGGGCTCTCTCTGGTTCGAAAAGGGATTTGGCAACTGGATTTGGTGTACTCTTTGCTGGAATGGGGTTTTTGCGTTGTAGAGCTTGTGCTATGTCAACTGGCATAATCATACTATTTGCTGCAACTGGGGCCTGCTGAGTTGGGGCATCAGAAATGACTAGTGTAGTAGGGCTAGAGTCTACTAGAGTTGGGGTGTTTTGTGGGTCGGGTGATATTGCAACTACACCTAATGTGCTATTTGATTTATCAGGTGCCACTACCTTTTCCAAATACTTTGCTTGTGCTCCTCCACGATCAGCAATCGCCCTCTTCCTTTTGAACGTCTAATACACAAGAACATCATTTGAATGGATAATTATGGTATGATGACAGATGAAATATGTACTGAAAATGGATAGGAGGGCGTATTCACATACATGATCTATAAACTAAGCTAATGGCAGTTGAACAAAGTAGAAGCAATGCAAAGCATCAGTTGCAAGATATGTGCGACCAATATAACCTTGGAAAGTTAGAGCAAGCACCTTGATGGGTGAATAAGATAGAGCATCTTCCTCTGACTCATTGACTTAGGTCTCCCTCTAGCTCAGAGTCACCATTAGGATCATATTCTAAGCATGAATCTGTAGGTGGAGAGCGTTTGCATTGCATTGCATCTAGACTTGATTTCAGTCCCTTAATGCCAAGTTTGACAGCCATGGCATTGTTCTGCTTTATTATTTTCATGCGCGCAAGCTCATAATCATTATGATGCTGTTCAGAATCTGAGATTCATGAAAACATAAAAAGTAGTCAGATTATCTATGGAATGCATTATGGATTCAACTCGAAGAGTGTCTCCCTATAAACCCCTGCATATGCAAAGTTCACCCCCAACCATGCTGACCAGACCACACACAGAAATACAAACCCCTTATGTCTCTATAACAGGCAGACACACATTTTAAAACCAAAGTAGGAACATTAGAATCATATGAAATTCGTATTTGAACAAATAAACTAAGGAATTATGAGTAGCATAATGTTTAGCTTCAAGGGTGGAGTGTTGGTAGTGCGACACAAAGCAAGTAGGCAGATTGTATTCCATGTAGAAGATCGAAGCCTATCTAAAAGCTGGAAATGAAACTTTCTTTCTATAAAATGCCGTGTTTGTTGCCCACACATGATGGAAGATATCACATAAAGAAATACTATTCACTCATGTCTACGGTTCCAGTATTTAGAAACAAGGTGGTCCACCCTAAAAGAATATTGACAACAAATATGACAAGGCAAGCATAGATGTAGTGAATCAATCATTTACTTGTGAGGTTACTAGTACAAGTATGCAGAATTGTAACTGTAGTAAGAGACCGTCCAAAATCCTCCTAGAGTCATGCCGTCCGGGGACGGCAAGTCATCGACGAGGCAGGCGGCTGGGGGAGAGTAGAGATCGGAAGCGCGCAGCAGAACAGAGGGGAATCGGGGCCTGGGACGACCCAAAATCCCAGGGTGGGCCGGCCCACCATGGGCACCCTGTAGAGATACACACCTGAGCAGCGAACATGCATTTTCAAAACTAATTTAGGAACATTTAGCTGACCAATTAAACGACTCTGTTTTAATAATATCACATTCATATTTGAACAACTAAGCTTGTTTAGCTTGATGGGTGGAGTAGTGCTATTATGACACGAAGCACATATTCTGATCTTATAGTGACCATAAAAGGGGGAAACTCTAAGCATATTTTTTTAGCAAAAGAGGGTTTCCCCTCCGATTTCTATTAAAGAAACCACCACGGAACCAACATGATCAATTAAACCGTATTATGACTGTGCCATGGCAGATTTGAAGCTGCAAACCGGAGAAATGATATTTAGCAGCCATTGTTTGCTTCGAACTAAGAACTAAATTCTAAGAGCTGAAAAGATAGTAGAGTAACCAAGTTAAGATCTATTTTCTGGTTGAGATCAAAAGGTTGAGGAGATATGAAGTACCACCTCTCTTGCGGCGCCGTGTAGGCATCGGGGGTGCGATGGCTGTCGGTGGCGTTGAAGCAGATCTGCGATGGTAGACGGGTGCATCGAGGGATAAGTCCTGTTGCGATGGAAGAGAAGGTCGTGTTAGCGGCCCTGGCAAAGAGGACGACGACGCCGATGAAGCGAGAGGACATGATGCAAGGCTCTTGGTCCGTCGCCGTGGATGAGAAACGTCCATCTTTAGCAGTGGACGACACGGTCTTGGTAGGCGCTCCGGCATGGTGGATGATGGTGGCGATGGATGTGGTGGAGGACAGCGGCGATGGATGGGGTGGAGGACGGCGGCGATGGATGGGCTGGCGGACGGAGGCTGGTGTGGGGATGGTGTTCTAGCGCAGACAGTGTATGAATGGGAAAATGGAGGGAGAGGTACGGGGAACCATGTTTTTGGGACGCGCCTGTCTGAAATATGGGAAAGTTATGAACTTATCCCCCATTTAAAATTTGGACATCTCGTCGGTTGGGGATACGACGGTAATCTCACATCTCGCCAATATTTGCCCAGAGCGATTTCGGGCGAGGAGAGGGTGGTTGGCGCCCATGGTTGGCGCCCACGGTGTATGAATGGGGCTGACAGGTAGGGCGGTTGTGTCACATCTGAGTGAAGTTACAAACCTGCCCCTATTGAAAATATTTGCCTACATCGATTTCGGCTGAGTCGAGTTTGTTTTGCCGCCCACTGTGTATGAATGCAAAAATGGAGGGAGAAATAGAGGTCTTTCAGATGAGCTTTAATCAAATGTGTTTTGCCGCCCATGTTTGGCACCCACCGTGTTGGAATGGGCTCAGAGGCAGTCGTGTCATGTCTAATTGAAGTTACTAACCTACCCCTATTTAGAGCAGTGGAAATCGGGCCGATGGATTGTCCGTGTAATGGGTAGACTGTAATTTCCATCTCCCAAACACTTGGCTTCGGGCAGCCGACGTGGGAGTGGACATTTTACCGCTTCTTTCGAATTTTGGGACAATAAGCATCCACGTTTACCCTGGCAACTAAATTCGAATCCATTTTGAATTCCTATACGAATCTTTATAAATCATTCTATGTGTTTTTATATATCTTCAAAAGGACGACAAAGATGTATTCCACTGTCATATATGAATATGGTTTACAAATGCAGATACTCAAATTCAGAAGCTAGAATCCAGTTTAAGGTGAATTTGAATATTTGGAACACTTCATGTCCAACTCAAATGTCACACGCAGCATAATGTGTACTCCCATTTAGATATGTACACAAGTGATGTATCAAGATTCAAATACCGAGTCAATCAACCAAGAATGTACGGAACTAACAGACATATAAACACTTATAGAGTATATGGATCAATAATATCAACTAACATACATAAGCCAGGCCGCTGTATTTTTTTGCTACAACAACATCCTTTTTTAGCCAAGATACTACAACACCTTGGCCCTTTCCGATGCGTGCCACTTATGGTCCATCTATACTACTATTATTGCTGAATGCACGTTCAGCCCGATTGGCATATTTGTAGGTCTGGCACAACAATCAAAATGAAATGTCTCCGAGTCTTATCAATTAATTCTGACTTGTGCTTAAATAAAATTACAAACCAAAAAACAAAAAATAATTATTACATGATCTCTAAAACAAATGGTTTGATTGATTACATGAACAAACAACACCAAGGTTATTCAATGATGGAAAGAACATTTCACCTATGATTTACCAAGTGGGAATTTAATTTCCTTTTTTCCTTCAGGACCTTAACAATGTGGTCAGTCTTAGCTTGCTTTGTTTTGAAATCCACCAAATATTTAATGGTTGTCTTGAGTACTTCTTGTGATTGTGTTGTTTGCTTCCTTAACATGTCAACTTCATCTCTAAGTGCAGAAGCAGAATCTCTTTCTACCACTAGTTTAGCCTCTAGAGCATTAGCAGTTGGCAATTCATAATGCACGATTGGGCCGGTGCCACTGCTGTGGGATGATACAACATCCATGGGGACCTCGTTCTTTAATCTTGGGCTAACCTGTTTTTCCATTAAAGTTCCGATTTGATTCAGAAAAGTTGAAGTTAGCAAAACATCTCAACTAGGAGTTATAACAGCAAACCAGTTAAACAAACAAGAAATTAAAGAGTTTCAATTGGATGCTGAAAAGTAGTTATTAACATCATTGTAACCCGTTGTTGCAGTAGCAAAGCAGTTAAACAAACAAGTAGCTATTTAAGTTTAGGCAAATAGATAATTCTTAACAGTAAGTATCAAACACATAGATAGGCGCAGTCTATAATAGGATTAACAGGCTGTGGCATTATGTAATCAGTAGCAAACTAAATTAAGCCAAGCAACGTAATTGAACAATTTTGCAATAAGTGACTAACTAAAATTCCGAGAAGCAGGTAACTGAACTTACGCTACTTCTTTGTACATGCACACTTCAACTTCTTTTTCTCTTACAAGGTTGTACGAAGGAGTCCATGGCATCAATTGCTTGTATACGCAGTCCCAATACTTCTTTCTTCCCACACTGCATTGGTAAGTCGAATGGTTAATCTGGTAAGATGGTGTGTCCTTGATATGTTATATGAGGACGTGTAGTCAGACTAGTTGTAGCCACACCCACATCACACTGGCTTTTACTGTATATTTCATGCGACTACTTTTGGCATATCGAGATCTAAGCAATCTATAATAGGATGAAAAGACTGGCATCCTTCACATTATTAGCGAACTCGGTTCATAGAAACAAGCAATTCAACCATTCCGTGGGTGTCGTGGTTCTAAGTCTGACAGTAGAATGGGGGGTAGGGATGTAGAGGCAAGATCCTAGCTATGGAGGAGTTGTACACGCAAGTTTTACGAGTTCAGGCCCTTCTCAGAGGAAGTAACAGCCCTACGTCTTGGAGCCCGGAGGCGGTCGACTGGATTATATGCGTGTGTGTTACAGGGGGTGCGAACCCTTGTCCTAGAGGAGGGGGTGGCTTATATAGAGTGCGCCAAGACCTCAACTCCCCCCCGTTACACAGAGTTCAATGTTCATAAAGAGAGAGCGTTACATGTAACGTCTATAATAAAGTGCTACAAATGATCATTAAATATACGAGTGAATGCCCGACCGTTGCTGTGTAGAACGGCTTTAGGTCTTCTTGTATGTCGAGTGGTCTTTTACATGGTCGAGTGGTTGAATAGTCGAGTGACGCAAAGAATGAGTAGTCTCCGAGTGAATGGTAGGTCGAGTGGATTGCACTCGACACCTTTATTGGGTCCACCTCGTTTACTCTTGAACTTCTTTGCTTCTAAGACAAGGGCCTTGGGTAGGACGTATAGGTCAGGCCTATTACCCTACCCCAGGTCTATGTCCTCATCATTATCCCCCGAATGGATTGAGGTTCGAGTGGAAAGAAGGTTGAAGTTGATCTTGCCTTTCTCAAGAATTCATCTCCGAATGGAGGCCAGTGTTGAGACTTTTGGCTTCGTTTCAGTCGCCTCGATCGATTCAACAATTATCGATTGGTTTTTATAACATCGCCTGTCGAGTGTCACCTTTGATGCGAAATCTTTGGCGTGATCCATTGCCGAGGATCCCGGATTTCGTGGGATTTGAAATTTCGGTAGGAGCGCGCTGGACGGAACGCGCCGTGGTGAGCAGAGTGGATAGATAGAGCGTTTCAATTTCCACACCACCTTTTTCGCCATGTATCCTGCGCGTGACTATTTGAGGGATTTGACAGGATCGTCCGGACCCACGCGTCAGCCACTCGGAAGCGGGCCTTTAAAAGCGGCGAGACCGAGGCATCCGCACTGTGCGTGCCCATTCTCTTTCTTCTTCCTCTTTATCCTTTACCCCACCCGGCTTCTCCACTCTCGACGCCACCACTCCGCCGCCATGGGAAAGGAGAGAACGGCGTCGCTGGAACACGCGAAGAAGGCGACGGGGGCGGCGAAAAGTAGGAAGGCGAATCGGGGGTCTTCATCGCGCTCGAGGCTGCCATCGGGTTGGATCCAAGGATATTGGATCCGATCTTCGCTTCGACAGGAAGACTTGGACGATATGGCCGAGTTAGGGATGATCGTCCACGAGTCTGCGCGGCTGCCGGAGGGGGAAACGGAACCGCAGCCGCGACCGGGTGAGTGCGTCCTGCTCGCCACCCACGTCGACCGCGGCTTCTCGCTTCCTCCCCACCCCTTCTTTTGATGTTTCTTGAATTTCTTTGGGGACCAACTCCATCATTTTACTCCCAACACCATCACATATCTTGCCTCATTCATATCCATGTGCGAGAATTTCCTAGGGTGTCGACCGCACTGGGGTCTTTTCAAGCACATCTTTACCATCCGCTCCCAATCGGTGAAGAAAGCGAACTCGAACGACGAGAAAACCCATGTTATCCAGATGTGTGGGGGTCTGGGTATTCAGAAGAGGAAAAGAAGTTCCTTTCCCTCAATGACTCTTCCGGACTCGGTCAGGGGCTGGCAGTCGACCTGGTTCTACTGCCAGGACATCGTGACGCCAGGCCAGTCGACTGGACTGTCCAAACTCCATCTTCGTTGAAAGTGACTGCCGCGGAGAAGGCAGAGACAAGCACGCTCGTCGAGAGAGTGGTTCAGTTGATCAACCAAGGTGCCAGTGGCATGGATCTACTAGAGGTGTTCCTCAGTCGGCGCATCCAACCACGCCATGTGGATGTACTCTGGGGCTGGTAACACCGCTCGGGTTCATCCGGAAGAGATGGAGGCCAAGATAGTGGCCGACTGGCTGAAGGGTATCACCGAGAACAAGGACAACCCTAGGGGCGCCAGGAGAGTCAACCCTTTCAGCGACAGAAACCAACCAGACAAGGTTTGGCCATCTCAACTGAGTTTTTTAGACGTGTTTTCCGATTGTTTGTCGACCCGACTGACTTGCAGTCGGCTCCTTGTTTTGTAGATCTACACGGAGATGTATTCAATGCCCAATGGTGAGCAAGCTCTGGAGCAAGACCAAGAGGGCGAGGACAGTGTGGAGGAGAGCGGCGAGTGGGAGTCACCAGCCGATGATGATGAAGATGAGAGTGATGAGTCGGGCAACGAGGAAGTAGCTGACTCACCGCCTCGTTCTGAACGTCGATCCAAGCAACACCATGATCCCATAGGCAGGCGCGGTAAAGCTGTGGCGTCGAATGCTCCATCTCAAAAGCGCGCTCGGTCTCCGACTCCAGAATTGGCTGAGAAGGTCACCAAGCAGCCCAAGGCCAATCCTTCGAAGGCTCGGAAGACCTTGCCCAGAATCAAGATGGACGTTCCTGTTGCTTCTGGGTAAATATTTTTCCCGTATTTTCTTGTTCCGACTGACTTTTTTGTTTTGACCAAGTGGATGATGAACCTTTTCAGCCCGACCTCGGCTGCAACTGACATGGACATTGACAAGAATCTGGTCGACGAGGAAACCGACGGCGTAGCTACCTCCAAAGCCAGTAAGTCTGCCCAATTCGAATTCATTTGGTCGACTGGACTGTTTGCCAGCTATCCGTACGACTTTCTATGTTTATTGCAGTACCACGGGACATTGTTGTGCTCCTGGATGATGAAGAAGAAGCACCGCTGAGGGGGAGGAGGAGGAAAGACAAGGAACTGGGCGGGACAGCACTCGAGGTCCAGATTCTTTAGTCGACCGTGATGCCTCGGACGGCAGTCAGGCAATCGACAGATCCGGCTCGAACCAACGTCACCTTCGCTGTCCCTCTGTCGACTGGTTGTCCATCAGGATCAGCTGCTCAGACTCCTGCTGCACCGATACAACTCCACGCTTCAGATCCTGCAGCTGCTTCGACTGCTCTGCCAGCATTGTTTTTACTGCATATCAGACTCCAGACGACCCGTCGACTACTGCCAAGGAAGCTCTTCTTCAGTTAAATCTTGTGATGGGGCAAATGAAAGTGGTGCATGAGACCAGCCAGGTGGCCTTCAACGCCGGAGCTGCTCTGCAAACCAATGTCCAGGTTAGTTGGTCATACTTCTCGTCTGATCACCCACTGGGGTGTGGTTGTTTTGAAATTGTATAAGTCACTTTGGATCGACTCAAGCTGAATCTTCGAACTAGTGGGGGCACTCTGAGTGCACCCATTGGGTGTAGTCCCCGAGACCAGAGTTGATCGCGGGCGGTCGACTGTGGTCTGAGAATCTGTACTTTCCTTTTTACAACTCGCGCTGGGCGGACCATGCCAAGTGGAATTAAAACCAGCGGGGGCATGCTAACTGCACCTACTGGGTGTAGTCCCCGAGACCATAGTTGACTGTGGGCAGTCGACTGTGGTCTGAGAACCTGAACCTCTTTTTTTGAATGTTTGATTCGATGGTAGTCTTGGAGTAGCTGTCGTAGTGTTGTCTTTCATTTCAGTCGACTGACGAGTCTTGTGTGTTGGCTGCAGAAATCCTATGATCTCGGTGCTCAACTCTCTACGCTGAACCAGCAACAAATCAGCCTCAACCTTGATCTGGAACTGGCCAAAAAGAATCTCAAGACTGCTCGCGATGAAGTAGCTGCCATGGGAGGTAACCAATCATGAACTGTTTATCTTACTATTGCTGGCACTTTTCCTTTCCGTTTTTTGAACCGAGTGACTCCACTCGAGAAGATGTACATAGTGAAAACCGTCAAGTCCAAGCCCGTCTGAAGACTGTTATTTCTTTAGAGAAAATGAAGCAGGCTTTGGAGAAGAAGGATCTGGATCTTGCTGCTGCACAGAAGGAAGCGCGAGATAAAACTACGCTTGCCGACAAGAAGCTTGCTTCGGTCGACAAGCTAGAAGAAGAGAATTCCAAACTGAAGATTGCTGTTTCCGATGCCAATTGGGAGGTCGAGCGACTGAAGAAGGACAAGGACAAGCTGACTGACGAGCTTGGGAGCCTCAAACTTAAGAAGGACGAGTTGGAGTCTTATCTGGGCCAGCTTGCTGCAAAGCTGGTCTTAAACCTTGAAGGTACTGCTGGTTGACTGACTTGTTTTTGTCGACTGTCAAGTCTAATTATACTGTCGACTCACCATTCACTCGACTGTGCAGAGTTTTGTCAAGACTTTGAAGCGGAAACTGGGCGGTTCGAGACGGGTCTTGACCCCATAAACTGTCCAGTCAAGGATGATGTTGCGATGAATGTGCTGCGGTTGGAATCTCGCATGGACAGCGCGGTTACTTATCTTGCCCGCCTGAAAGCGCCGATGACTCGGGTTGATGCTGAACTCTGGCCTCAGGCGGAACTGTCCCAAGATCTCGAGTCCTTGATGGCTCGACTGAATCAAATCCCTGACCGAGTGCAGGAATGGAAGAAGTCATCCGCTCGCTGTGGCGCTGATGTCGCATTGTCCCTGGTCCGAGTGCACTGCAAAGACGTCAAAGAAGACAAGATGGCAGAACTCAAGGTTGCTAACACCAAGAGACACACTTTCCAGTCCTTCATGGACACTTTCCTTGAGGCCGCCACTCGTATTGCAGACAACATAGACCTTGACAGTTTTTGCGACCCGGCCAGTCCTTCTCCTGATGCGTGTGATAAGCACATTTCATATATATAATTTGACACCCAAATATAGCATCTGTTGTGATCTGACAATCAATTCTTGCTATGAATTACCGCATATTTTAATGAGAATCATATAAAGGGTTCATTTACTTGTCACTTGTTTCTTTTGCAGAAAAGTGCGCAAAGGCACTATAATCGTCAAGATTCCGAATATATGGCTAACCAAAAGAGAGAAGGGCATGAAAGAAATATGTCAAGGACTTCAGTGAGAAGAAAAGAAGTATCCAGGGGAGCATACTAAAAGAAGAAGGGGATCTTCTTGGGAAGAAATGAATAGAAGAGGAGGGCCAAATCATAAAAGTGGCAGATCAGATGGGGATCAAAATCCCTAGATGCATCCATTCCCAAATTGGGCCTGGCATCACATCTCTCCCCCTCACCCCAACCTTCTCCTCCACCTACGGCCGCCACCACAGCCAGGCCGGTGCGGTGGTGCGCCATCCACCCAGCGCCACCATCTTCTTCTCCTTCCCCGAGTCCACCATCATCCATCCACCATGCCATCACCAGCACCATCAGTGCCTCCATCCACCTGTTCATCACGTCGCCATGATTGCCTACTGCTCCCTTCTTTCCCCAAATTCTGCTGCTGCATCTTCCTTCTTCCTTGAACCCATACTATTGCTGCTTCTCCTTGGTGCTGGACCGCTCCTCCTCCTTGCTGGTGCTGAAGCCCGCAACCACGCTGCTGTTGCTTCTTCTCCAAGCCCCAATGCTGCCTCTACTACCTTTCCTCGTTGCTGCTCCTTCTCTCTGTACCTCTGCTACTGCTCGTTCTCCGCCTACCTTGTTGCTTCCTTGCTTCTTCTTCTGAATCACTTTCTCCTTCTCCAACACTTGGTACTGTTCTCTCTCCCCCTCTTAAATTTCTATGTATCAGATGTGAGTGGGATCCTGTGAAATTCGGACTTTTCCTTGTCTAGATGTATTCTGTTGATCTACAAGAACTAGAACAGTTTATGTGTGTGTACGTGTGTGTGTGTGTGTAATTTCTGTGAATATTTAGAGTGGAGAATTGATAATTGGTATTCTGTTTTACTATTTCAATATATGTGAATTTTCTATCAGTTAGTTTCTCATGATATTCTGATTACCTATTGTGATTATTTTGTGTTGTTTGTGCTCTCTGTCAAGTGAGTTGTTTGAACATCTTTAATTCTTAGTCCATGTGTTAGCTATGTACGTGTGAATATATATATGCTTGTGATGTGAAGTACTTCTGTTCATGTCCCTTGATCTTAATTCTTCTCTTTCATACTAGTTGCTGAACATATATGTGTTGTTGTCTTGTAGTTTTCTTGTTTCTCATGTCAGCCTGTGCTAGTATTTTAGTTCCCAAAGTAAAACAAATAAAAACACCAAAAATATAGTGAGTACATTTTATTTGTCAACGATTTTCTGGAACAAACTTGCTTTATTTTCGTTTGTCTTGCAATATCAAAAACCTTTTCGTCTGATCTAGCTTTAGCCGAGCACTACTGTCGTCGCCTAGTCCCTGTGGAGAACACGACACTCGCAGTTTGGGCGTAAAAACCCCATTGTACTTACAATTGATCAGCGTGACCGAAAAACATTATGCTCCATCTTTATTTGCCTCGGAATGTCGAGTGATTGTGTAACCGTTAAACTCCTTCGGGCTTGATGCTCGAATACTTTTGATCTGTCGTTTGGAACTTTTAGGATCTACCTGAACTTGATTTATTTCCGAATATGCTTGTTTTTGCCTTCACGTGGAATTTGCTCTTTGAGATGTAGCCCTGAAGTGGAGACTTCAATCGACCTGCGCCTCATCGTCCCTGCGGACAAAGATGGACCGCACATTGTATTTGTGGCGTAGCTCGGGGAAGAAGGCCGCGGTCGACCTGCACCTCGTCGCCCTTGTAGATAGGGATGGAGCGTATGTTGTACTTGTGGCGTAGCTCGGAGAAGAAGGCCGCGATCGACCTGCACCTCGCCCTTGTGGATAGGGATGGAGCGTATGTTGTACTTGTGGCGTAGCTCGGAGAAGAAGGCCGCGGTCGACCTGCACCTCGTCACCCTTGCAGATAGGGATGGAGCGCATGTTGTATTTGTGGCGCAGCTCCAAAGGAGAAGGTTGTAGTCGACCTGCACCTCATCATCCTTGCAGATAGGGACGGATGTCGGTGTCAAAACCGGCGGATCTCGGGTAGGTGGTCCCGAACTGTGCGTCTAGGCCGGATGGTAACAGGAGGCAGGGGACACGATGTTTTACCCAGATTCGGGCCCTCTTGATGGAGGTAAAACCCTACGTCCTGCTTGATTAATATTGATGATATGGGTAGTACAAGAGTAGATCTACCAAGAGATCGGAGAGGCTAAACCCTAGAAGCTAGCCTATGGTATTATTGTTGTTCGTCCTATGGACTAAAACCCTCCGGTTTATATAGACACCGGAGAGGGCTAGGGTTACACAGAGTCGGTTATAATGGTAGGAGATCTACATATCCGTATCGCCAAGCTTGCCTTCCACGCCAAGGGAAGTCCCTTCCGGACACGGGACGAAGTCTTCAATCTTGTATCTTCATAGTCCAGGAGTCCGGCCGAAGGTATAGTCCGGCTATCTGGACACCCCCTAATCCAGGACTCCCTCAGTAGCCCCTGAACCAGGATTCAATGACGACGAGTCCGGCACGCAGATTGTCTTCGGCATTGCAAGGCGGGTTCCTCCTCCAAGTACTTCATAGAAGATTTTGAACACAAAGGTAGTGTCTGGCTCTGCAAAATAAGTTTCCACATATTGCCATAGAGAGAATAATATTTACACAAATCTAATCTGCCGACGTATTCCGTAGCGTGACATCACACTACGACCAAGTCTTTATTCGAATCATTTTACTGTCCCACCTCAGCGTGTTTAGCGAGGCGGTTTCCTTGGCACGTCTTGTTAAAGCAGAGATCGTGTCCCCTTATTCCGGGAGTCTCATCAATACAGGTGTGGGTAACCCAACCGCGCCATTGAATACGACGCTTGGGAGATAAGCGAGTTTTACCAGGCTGGTGGGGGCGCATAGTCGCGTCCATCCATATAAGGGGATAAGGATCTGCCTTTTCATCCACGCCTTCTTCCTCCTTTGCCTATCCATTTCCGCGCACTCGAGCTCTAGCGCCCAAGTCCGCACACCCCACCTCAACCTTCTCCAGCCATGTCCGGAGCGGGAGGCAAGTGGATGGTCTCCTCCGTCACGGAGGGACACATCAAAAGACTGAGGAAGGCCGGATACTTGTCTAACGACATTGCACACTGGCTTCCCGAAGAGGGGCAGCTCATCCCCACCCCTAGGCCCCATGAGAGTGTGGTGTTCCTCCCCCATTTCCTTCGCGGACTGGGCTTCCCTCTCCACCCATTTGTTCGGGGGCTCATGTTCTACTATGGCCTGGATTTCCACGATCTGGCCGAACTTTGTCCTCAACATCTCGGCGTTTATCGTCATGTGCGAGGCCTTCCTCCGCATCCACCCCCATTTCGGCCTATGGCTCAAGACTTTCAATGTCAAGCCGAAGGTGGTGCGCGGCACCCAGGCGGAGTGCGGAGGCGCCATGGTGGGCAAGATGCCCAATGTCCTATGGCTAGAGGGCTCCTTCGTGGAGACCGTAAAGGGGTGGCAATCGGGGTGGTTTTACATCACCGAGCCGCGACCCTGAATGGGTCGCAGTCCCCGAGTTCAGATCCGGACCCCCTACGTGGCTCACCTCCTGGAAAGAGACGGGCCTGTCGTGGGGTAAAAAAAGAGAGCTGACTGGACTCCAAACATGTGTCCAAACCCTGGTGGACAAGAAGCTCAAACTTGTCAACGTAGTCCAGGTTATGCTCATCCATCGGATCCTCCCGTGTCAACAACGGGCTTTCAACCTGTGGGAGTTCGACGGGCACAGCACCAAACTCTGAGCAGGCTCTTCGACACGACGTACGAAGATGCCTGGAAGGTGCTTTTCAAGGGTGCCGAGGCCCCCGCATCCGCTACCGAGGATCGCGGATTCAGCACGCAGCGTCACGCTAGTGTGGTAAGCTGTTTTTACCTTTTATAGGGTATTAGTTTTTCGTAGTTTGACTCCATGCGGGATCTAAGCTCCCTTACCTTTGATAGGATTGGCAGAAGACATCCAGACAGATCAACTGTCCGGCTCCTTTGCCCGAAGGCTCAGTGGACGCTCGCTTAGCGAAGCTGCTAGTTCCGGCACCCTATGTGGTGCTAGAGAAGAAGGCCAAGAAGAAGGCCACGGGGACTCGAAAGAGTGCCCGACGCCTGGGGGTGTCGGATTCATCATCCGACGACTCCAAGACGCACTCCTCCCATGAAGACGAGGAGGAAGAAGAGACCTCTCCCCCTCCAGCGGGGGGGGGGGAGAAGAAAAGGAAGGCCGCCCCAACTGGGGAGGCCGAAGGGTCCAAGAAGGGGAAAACCCTCCCTCCGGACGGCTCCACCAACACCGACGACGACGAAGAGGAGTGGCTGCACAGGGCCAAGCCCCTGGCAAGATCGTAAGTGTCCGGATACCAGAGTGATTCATAGTATTCCTCCATTGCACAGCTTTTCCTTAAGTCGAACATGTTTATGCAGTCCACCCAAAGACCGGCTCGACGTGTCGTTGAGCGGTTCCCTGGATTCGTCGGATGTGAATTCGCTTCCGACGGCTACCTCCCCCCACCCTACGGACGACGCCGAGGTGCTGTCCCAACAGGTTCCAAGCCAGGAGGAGGTGGTCCTGGAGGCGCCGCAAGGCGACCTCCCGGACTCCAGGCGCAAAGGGGATAAAACCCCCAAGGGCTCCGAGTCCGGCCTTGAGCCGGACACCGCGCCAGAACCTTCAACGGTTCCGGACTCCGGTAGGCAGCCTCCTTCCAAGAGGAGCAAGCCTACCAAGCCGGTGACCTCCGTTCAACCGGAGGCACCAGACAATTTTCTGGAGGTGCTTAACGGTGCCTCCATCGACGAGGAGCACCGCACTATTATGAGTGCGGTGATCCAGAAGGTTCAGTCTGCCAAGAGCGGACTGACTGAAGCCTGTGCCAGCCTTCTAATAGGCTTTGAGGTAAGTAAAGAATATGTAAAAATATTACCGCATAGACAGTAGCCCCTGATGCTCTGTTCGGCGTTCGGAAAGAAAAGCCGAATAGAGGATCTAATAACATTCACAGGAGTCTAACATAATTAAGTCAATATGCGTATGCAGGCTTCGCTGCTGGCCTCTGCCGCACTGACTGCGGAGGTGGATACACTGAAGCAGAACCTTGCGCGGTCCGAGAACGAGCTCGGCCATGCCAAGAGGCAACTCGAGGAGAGGGAGGGTAAGTAATACCTTGCGCAAGTATATAGAGAAGATGTGGTTGTAAAAAATGATAGGATCAACGTGCTACTATAGGGGCCACGACCGAGGTGGCAACCCTTAAGCAAGCGCTGTCCGAGGCCGAAAACAAAGCGGCCGCGGAGCGCACGGAGAGAGGGAAGCAGGAGGCGCGGGTGGAGGAGGTGCAGAAAGAGCTCGAGGCTCTCGTGAAAAAACACGAGAGCTTGGAGCTTGACTCAAAGACGCAAGCGTCCAAGCTTGCGGCAGCCCTCAAAAGCGCGAAGTCTGCCAAGGCCGAAGCCCAGAAAGCCCTCAAAGAAATTGAAGCGATGAAGAAGATAGCGGCGGGTAAGGCATTCATTATGCAAAGCAAGCACGTGAAAGTGAATTACTTGTTACTTACCCGAGTCCGGAGCTCTCCAGGAGCATTCGCATATTTGCCCCGCAGTGCGTCTGATGCCGCCGCCTACTACCGAGCCGAAGAGGGGAACTCGACGGAGAAGGTGTTCTAGTCTCAGTATGCTGAGGCCGGACACCTGGTGCCTTTGAGCAACCAGCTGAAGCAAATGGTCGAGCTCCACAAGGTTGCCGAACATGCCATAAAGGGCCTCATTGTTCGGCCGTGGCCTGGAGAGGCTCTGCCTGGGAGCTACTTCGGGCTGGTGAGGTGGCTGGTGGATGCCTGTCCACGGCTTGAAGTAATCAAGCGCTCCGTCTGCATCGAAGGTGCCCGTAGGGCGCTTCCCGTGCTAAAGTGCACTGGGGCAAGATGGATGCGGAGAAGCTGGTGAAGGACGGGCCGCTGCCGGGCAAGGAGCATCGCGCCCCGGAAGCGTATTATGAGGGCGTCCTGAAGGGTGCCCGCCTTATAGCGGATGAATGCTCCAAAGATGTAATTTTTGAGTAAACTCGCATTTGTGATCCTGTACGCTGAAAACTTGTTCATATGCGCTAAGCAACGCTTTTGAATTTAAAATATTACCTTCTGTGCGGCCATTTATCAAATTTGAGAGATGGCGAGTCGTCGGCTTCTGCCCCCATGCCACGAGTGCTGGGGTGTTCGGGATAAACATGAGCGCTCTTTTTCCCATTCTTGGGTCCTTCGAGGGAGGCGCTCAACACAACGAACAAGGCAATCAGACTATAATGCTTGAACACTCTCACTTAGCCATAGAATTCTATAATTTTAAATTTCGGCGAAGCCCCTAGTGTTCGGAAGACCGAGTTCGGGGCGCTATCCATGCCTAGGCCAGACAAAGCCGGCTCCTCACTCTAAGCGGCATAAGTCTTTAGGGACTCGAAAACCTCTCGAACAGCGACCAGCTCTCGCCTCATCATGACGGTCAGTTTTAGCTTTCTCTACTGAGGTGCTTAGCCCAGCTCAACTGGGGCACAATCGCAGTAGTTCTCCTAGTGCTACCTTAGCCGATATAACGGAATGTAAGGTACCAAAACATAGGAGCCGGGCAAACCCAACTATTGACCCAAGACATGATTCGGAGCCGATGCATATAATGCTATAAGTTCGGGGTGCCACACTTGTGAAAGTGTTCGGACTTCTCACACCATATTGTGGGGTACTTAAGCCCCTGGCGTATTGGCCGTACCAAAGTGTACGGGTGCAACATGTCATTAATGAACATATATTCGTAAAAAAAAGGTAATGCAGTAATAGACGGAAGCTATGCATTGTTTATTTAAAAAAGCTGCGATCAAAGCAGAATGATACAAATAGTGCAATAAGCAAAAGATGGGACTATTTAACATGTCCTTTCCAGGGGCGAGCTACGGAATGGTATGTAAAACAGGTATACTTCTCGTTATAGAGACCACCTTAGAGCTCCATAGTGCGGCGTAGCTTTCTGCTTCCCTGGTTGTATCATTTGTGCGGCAATTATACTGCCGGACAAGCCTTCCGAAGAATGGAGTCCTGAAAATAAGAGAAAATTAAGAAATCGGCAGCCCCTAGTGCGGTTTAAGCCGCGTTTCGGGCGTGCCGTGATGGTGCCCCTCCCCCTGTGCCCATGGTATTTCCAGAGCGTAGTTATATATGCGGAACACTGGTTTCGCAAGTTCGCGAGGGCTGGGGTTGGGGCCGCATTGCTACGCTTTCTCGGAACGTGCCAGGCGGTCTTTTTGTAGGTTACTCCGGGCGCGCTTGACGGTGTCCAAACGTTTAATGGCCGGACTGGAGAATTGCCTTGAGAGGCTGCTTTGTACTTCCGCTGCGATAGCCGCTGTATGCTCCTCCGTTCGGAGAGAGCGTTCGGTGTTTCCATTGACCGTGATGACTCCTCGAGGGCCTGGCATCTTGAGCTTGAGGTATGCGTAGTGCGGCACCGCATTGAACTTGGCAAATGCGGTTCGCCCGAGCAGTGCGTGATAGCCACTGCGGAACGGGACTATGTCGAAGATTAACTCCTCGCTTCAGAAATTATCCGGAGATCCGAAGACCACTTCAAGTGTAACTGAGCCTGTACAGTTGGCCTCTACACCTGGTATGACGCCTTTAAAGGTCGTTCTAGTGGGTTTAATCCTCGAGGGATCGATGCCTATTTTCCGCACTGTATCCTGGTAAAGCAGGTTCAGGCTGCTGCCGCCGTCCATAAGGACTCTAGTGAGGTGAAATCCGTCAATAATTGGGTCTAGAACCAATGCGGAAAATCCGCCATCATGGATGCTAGTGGGATGGTCCCTTCGATCAAAAGTGATCGGGCAGGAAGACCATGGGTTGAACTTTGGGGCGATTGGCTCCATCGCGTATACGTTCCTTAGCACACGCTTCCGCTCCCTCTTGGGGACGTGGGTTGCGTATATCATGTTCACCGTCCACACTTGTGGGGGAAAACCTTTCTGTCCACTGTTGTTCGGCGGCCGGGGCTCCTCCTCTTCATCGCTATGCAGCCCCTTGTCTCTGCTTTCGGCATTTAACTTGCCTGCTTGCTCGAACACCCAACAATCCCTGTTGGTGTGATTGGCTGGTTTTTCGGGGGTGCCATGTATCTGGCATGAGCGGTCAAGTATTCGGTCCAAACTGGACGGGCCCGGAGTATTTCTTTTGAATGGCTTTTTCCACTGACCGGGTTTAGAGCCTCTGAATCCGGCATTAACTGCCATATCCTCAGCGTTGTCGCCGTTAATGCGGCGCTTTTGCTTGTTGCGATGCGACCTACCACTGCTATCCTTGGTATCCGAATTACCAGGGCTCTTGGTCATGTTATTGCTGCGAGCTAGCCAGTTGTCTTCTCCCACGCAAAAGCAGGTCATAAGTGTCGTGAGGGCTGCCATAGATTTTGGCTTTTCCTGTCCTAGGTGCCGTGCAAGCCACTCATCGCGGATGTTATGCTTGAAGGCTGCTAGGGCCTCTGCGTCCGAACAGTCAACGATTTGATTTTTCTTGGTTAGGAATCGTGTCCATAATTGTCTGGCCGATTCCTCTAGCTGCTGAATTATGTGGCTTAGGTCATAGGCGTCTGGTGGTCGCACATAAGTGCCCTGGAATTGTCAAGGAATGCGGCTTCCAGGTCCTCCCAACAACCGATTGATTCTGCTGGCAAGCTGTTAAGCCAATGCCGGGCTGGTCCTTTAAGCTTGAGTGGGAGGTATTTGATGGCGTGTAGGTCATCACCGCGGGCCATGTGGATATGAAGGAGATAGTCCTCGATCCATACCGCAGGATCTGTTGTACCATCGTATGATTCGATGTTCACGGGTTTGAAACCCTCGGGGATTTGATGATCCATTACTTCATCTGTGAAGTATAGTGGGTGTGCGGCGCCTCTGTATTGGGCTATATCACGACGCAGCTCAAACGAGCTTTGTCTACTGTGTTCAGCCCGGCCGAATTTACTGTATCTGACGTGACGAGTACCGTCTCGTGCCGTGGGGCGCCCACGTGATCCGTAGATCGATCTTGTTTGCCTTGCCTTGTCCTCCAATATATCTCGCAGGTCTGGCGCATTTTCCCATGCCTTGGTATTTTTTGAGCGGCGCCGGGGTGCGGCTTGAGTGGAGGGCCGAGAGGCCTCTCTGTCGCGGCCACGGGGTGGCCGGTCGGCCGCATCATGCGCTGGTGATGTAGGTTTAGGTGCTTCCTCCTCTAATTGGGGTAGCAACCTGCGCTTTGGGTAGCTCTTGGAGGGCCGTCCGAGTTCATACTCTTCGGCCGCAAGGACCTCAGTCCATCTGTCGGCTAGCAAATCTTGATTAGCTCTAAGCTGTTGCTATTTTTTCTTGAGGCTGCTCGCCGTGGCCATAAGCCTGCGTTTGAAACGCTCTTGTTCGACGGGATCCTTTGGCACGACAAATTCGTCGTCGTCGAGGCTTGCCTCGTCTTCGGAGGGAGGTATATAGTTATCGTCCTCGACCTCTCTGTCTGCCGCTCTCTCATGAGGCCTGGCTTTTCCATCCTCCTGTGCTAAATTTTGCTGGAGGTGGTTGTCTTCGGCACTGTCCGGGGTGTTATTATCTCCCGTGCCGGAATCAACATTTTTGCTTTGGCGGGATTTAGAGCGGCGCCGCTGACGCTGCTTCTTGGAGGGGTCATCCTCCGCTGTTCCATCGCCATTGTCTTCTTTTGGGGTGTCCACCATGTATATATCATACGACAAGGTGGCTTTCCAGTGCCCTATAGGCACTGGTTCTTGATCGTCTCCTGCATCAGCGTCCATACCGTCGATGTCTTCGGAGTTGAAGTCGAGCATGTCGGTTAAATCATCGACAGTGGCTACGAAGTGGGTGGTGGGTGGGCTTTGAATTTCTTCATCATCCGCATCCCAACCTTGCTGACCATAGTCCGGCCAGGGCTCTCTTGATAAAGAGAGAGACTTTAGTGACTTCAGAATATCGCCAAAGGGCGAGTGCTGAAAGATGTCCGCGGCGGTGAACTCCATGATCGGCACCCAATCGGGTTCGATCGGTAGGGGTGCGGAGGGTTCGGAGTCTGGAGAGGAGTCCGGCTCCTTGGAGTCACGGGCTTCGCAGAGAATAGGGTTGGTGTTCGGCTCGATCGCCGCAGAGATTGCAGGCCCCAAGGCGGTGTCCAACCACCCATCCTCGATTGGCGCAGTTGGCTCCGAATTAAGGGTCGGAGCTGATGCGGGTGCGGCCTCCCGGGCACTGTTCGGAGGCAGAGCTAGATCATGCCCATCATGACAGTGCGGCGCGCTCGGCTGCGGCTTGAATCCGTCGAATATCAAGTCTCCGCGGAGGTCCGCTGTGTAGTTTATACTTCCAAATCTGACCTGATGGCCAGGGGCGTAGCTTTCGATCTGCTCTAGATGACCAAGCGAATTGGCCCGCAGTGCAAAGCCGCCGAATACGAAGATTTGTCCAGGGAGAAAAGTCTCACCCTAGATCGCATCGCTGTTGATGATCGGAGAAGCCATCGGGCCTAAAAGTGACAACACAGAGGAACTCTCAATGAAAGCACCAATGTCGGTGTCAAAACCGGCGGATCTCGGGTAGGGGGTCCTGAACTGTGCGTCTAGGCCGGATGGTAACAGGAGGCAGGGGACACGATGTTTTACCCAGGTTCGGGCCCTCTTGATGAAGGTAAAACCCTACGTCCTGCTTGATTAATATTGATGATATGGGTAGTACAAGAGTAGATCTACCATGAGATCGGAGAGGCTAAACCCTAGAAGCTAGCCTATGGTATGATTTTTGTTCGTCGTATGGACTAAAACCCTCCGGTTTATATAGACACCGGAGAGGGCTAGGGTTACACAGAGTCGGTTACAATGGTAGGAGATCTACATATCCGTATCGCCAAGCAAGCCTTCCACGCCAAGGAAAGTCCCTTCCGGACACGGGACGAAGTCTTCAATCTTGTATCTTCATAGTCCAGGAGTCTGGCCGAAGGTATAGTCCGGCTATCCGGACACCCCCTAATCCAGGACTCCCTCAACGGACTTTAAACCTTAGGCGAGTACTGGACTGCAGCTAAGCCTCCGAGTGGGAGGGTTGCTCACCACTCGGTAGGATTTTTTAAACTTAGGCGAGTACTGGACTGCAGCTAAGCCTCCGAGTGGGAGGGTTGCTCACCACTCGGTAGGATTTTTTTAAACTTAGGCGAGTACTGGGCTGCAGCTAAGCCCGTGAGTGGGAGGGTTGCTCACCACTCGGTAGGATTTTTTTAAACTTAGGCAAAACAGATTCGCAGCTAAGCCCCCAAGTGAGAGGCTTGCTCACCACTCGGTAGGATTTTCTTTTGAACTTAGGCGAAACAGATTCATAGCTAAGTCACCCACTGGGGGATTTCATACGCAAATAAAAGCAACAACAATCGTTCAAGAGGATTGTAAAGCTCTTGTCTTTGATAAACAAATTACAAAGGTATACCTTATTACATTTTATTCGAACGAGTACTTAAGTATAAAAGGGGCGGAGCAGCTCCGCATTCCAAGCCCGTGGCTCGTCCTTCTTATGCTCGACATTGTAAAGGTGGTATGATCCATTGTGGAGCACTCTGGTGACAATGAAGGGACCTTCCCAAGCCGGGGCGAGCTTGTGTGGTTTCTACTAATCCACTCGAAGAATCAAGTCATCCTCTTGAAAGGCTCGACCCTTCACGTGTCTAGCATGGAATCGACGCAAGTCTTGCTGATAAATGGTTGACCGGATCAAGGCCATCTCTCTTTCCTCCTCTAGGAGGTCGACTGTGTCTTGCCGAGCTTGTTCTGCTTCATCTTCAGAGAAGAGCTCAACTCGTGGTGCATTATGAAGCAAGTCACTCGGTAGAACAGCTTCAGCTCCATAGACCAAGAAGAATGGAGTTCGGCCAATCGACCGATTGGGAGTTGTCCTCAATCCCCAAAGAACTGATGGAAGTTCATCAACCCAGGCGCCCGCTGCGTGCTTGAGATCTCGCATCAGTCGGGGTTTTAGTACTTTGAGAATTAGGCCATTTGCTCTTTCTGCTTGTCCATTCGACTGGGGATGGACGACTGAAGCATAGTCGACTCGTGTGCCTTGTGAGGTGCAGAAGGTTATGAACTCATCAGAATCGAAGTTCGATCCGTTGTCAGTGATGATGCTGTGCGGAACCCCATATCTGAATGTCAACTCTCTGATGAAGCTGACAGCAATACTAGCTTCAAGATTCTTAATAGGCTTGGCTTCGATCCATTTGGTAAAATTGTCGACTGCTACAAGCACATGAGTGAAGCCACTCCTACCAGTCCTCAGTGGACCAACCATGTCCAATCCCCAAACAGCAAAGGGCCAGACGAGTGGAATGGTCTTCAGGGCTGATGCAGGTTTGTGCGACATATTGGAGTAGAACTGGCAGCCTTCACATCTGTCGACTATATCTTTCGCCATTTCATTTGTACATGGCCAATAAAATCCAGCTCGGTATGCTTTAGCCACAATGGTCCGAGAGGACGCATGGTGACCACAGGTCCCCGAATGGATGTCGTGGAGGATCACTCGACCTTCTTCTGGCGTTATGCATTTCTGGCTGACCCCAGTTGCACGTTCTCTGAACAATTGTCCTCTTATTACAGTAAAGGCCTTGGATCAACGGACGATCTGTCGAGCCTCTTCTTCATCCTCTGGGAGCTCTTTCCTAAGGATATATGCAATGTATGGCACTGTCCAGTCGGGAGTGATGACCAACACCTCCATGATCAAGTCGACGACGGCTGGGACCTCGACTTCAGTCGGATCTGAGGTACTCTTAGGCTGCGGGGGCTCTTCAGCAAAGGGATCTTCTTGAACTGAAGGTGCATGAATATGCTCCAGGAACACATTACTGGGAATAGCTTCTCTCTTGGAGCCTATCTTTGCTAAATCATCTGCTGCTTGATTTTTCAGTCGGGGGATATGATGGAGCTCTAACCCCTCAAACTTCTTTTCCAACTTCCTCACCGCGTTGCAGTAACCAGTCATGGCTGGGCTCTGACGTCCCACTCCTTCATCACTTGATTGACTACCAAATCTGAGTCGCCATAGACCATGAGGCGACGTATGCCGAGTGAGATGGCCATATGCAACCCATACAAGAGTGGTTCATATTCTGCTTCATTATTGGAGGAATCAAAGTGAATCTGGAGGACATATTTGAGCTTGTCTCCTCAGGGGGATACCAGTACCACCCCAGCACCGGAACCATTCAGCATCTTGGAACCATCAAAGAACATGGTTCAGTGCTCCGAGTGAACTTGAGTCGGTAGTTGTTGTTCAATCCACTCGGCAAGGAAATGCGCTATTGCTTGGGACTTGATAGCTTTCTTTGCCTTGAACTTGATATCTAAGGGAAGGAGTTCGATCGCCCACTTTGCCACTCGACTAGTTGCATCTCTGTTGTTCAGAATCTCTGATAATGGAGCATCGCTGACGACTGTAATGGAGTGATCAGAGAAGTAATGTGCAACCTTCTTCGTGGTCATATAAATCCCATAAACAAGCTTCTGATAATGTGGATATCTTTCCTTTGACGGAGTCAAAACTTCAGAGACATAATATACTGGGCACTGAACTTTGTAGGCTTTTCCTTCTTCTTCCCACTCGACCGTAAGTACTGTACTGACGACTTGTCCGGTGGCTGCAATGTAAAGCAGTAAAGGCTCTTTGCTGATTGGAGCAGCAAGCACCGGCTAGGGGAAAAGCAGGGCTTTAAGCTCTGCAAATGCTGCATCAGCTTCAGGAGTCCACTCGAACTTATCTGACTTCTTCATCAGTCGGTAAAGAGGCAGTGCCTTTTCACCAAGGCGAGAAATGAATCGACTTAGGGCGGCCAAACAACCAGTAAGCTTCTGGACATCATGCACACGCACAGGGCGTTTCATCCGGAGTATGGTACCCACTTTCTCTGGGTTAGCGTCGATCCCTCGTTCAGAAATGAGAAAACCGAGTAATTTTTTGCCTGGAACTCCAAACGTGCACTTTGATGGATTAAGCTTGATATCATACCTTCTAAGGTTGGCAAAGGTTTCAACAAGGTGAGCCAGTAGGTCAGAACCTTTACGTGACTTGACCACAATGTCATCCATGTATGCTTCCACATTCCGACTGATCTGAGTGAGCAAGCACTTCTGAATCATCCGCATGAATGTGGCTCCAGCGTTCTTCAAACCGAATGGCATAGTGACATAACAGAAGCACCCAAATGGGGTGATGAAAGCTGTTTTTATCTCATTGGGTTCATACAGACGGATCTGATGATACCCGGAATAAGCTATTTGGTCGATGCAAGGGAGAGGAAAGTGATCTTTTGGGCAGGCCCGATTGATATTTTTGAAGTCGATGCACATGCGAAGTGAGTCGTCCTTCTTTGGGACCATGACGACATTAGCTAACCACTCGGAGTGGTAGATCTCTCGGATAAACTCAGCTGCCACAAGCCGAACCACTTCTTCACCGATTGCCTTTCTCTTCTGTACGGTGGACCGTCAAAAATGTTCTTTGACTAGTTTCACCTTTGGGTCGACTCGCAAACGATGCTCAGCCAGTCCCCTGGGAACACCTGGCATGTCAGAAGGTTTCCATGCAAAGATGTCCCAGTTCTCACAGAGGAACTAGATGAGCGCTTCTTCCTATTTGGAGTCGAGTGTTGTTGAAATGTGAGTCGGAGCAGCATTGGGATCCGTTGGATGAATATGAATCAGCTTCGTTTCACCAGACGACTGGAATGCTGAATCTGTGGCAGGCTTCTTAGCTCGCAACAAATCACTCGGATCTGCATTTTTTTTGATACTCCTGCAACTCCACTACTGCCATCTGTGCATCGGTGATCTTTAAGCCCTTCTGGAAGCACTCTTCTACCTTCTTTCGACTGCCAGTGATAGTGATCACCCCTTTAGGACCAGGCATCTTCAATTTGAGGTACACGTAACATGGTCGAGCCATAAAACGTGCATAAGCTGGCCTGCCTAGAATAGCATGATAAGCACTCTGGAAATCCACAACTTCAAATGTCAACTTTTCTTTGCGGTAATTCTTGGAATCACCAAAAACTACATCAAGGGCGATCTGGCCGAGTGACGCAACCTTCTTTCCAGGAATAACTCCATGGAAACTCATATTACTTTCACTGAGTCTGGACATCGGAATGCCCATTCCTTTCAACGTCTCTGCATATAGTATATTCAGACCACTGCCACCATCCATCAGAACCTTAGTCAATCGAGTGCCTTCGACTACTGGGCCGACCACCAGCGCTTGCCTCCCAGGGGTGGCTATGTGCACTGGGTGATCGGATTGGTCGAATGTAATGGCAGTCTGAGACCACTTCAAATAACTAGGTGTCACCGGAGTGACCATGTTCACTTCTCTATTGATGACTTTCAGTCGACTCTTACTCTCAACATCAGCGAAAATCATCAGAGTGGAATTGACGTGGGGGTAACCATCGTCGTCCTCCTCTTCATCCTCAACCTTTTCTGCTTCCTTCTCCTTTTCCTTGGGCTGTTTCTCTCGGAATTGCTGGATTAGGAGTCGACACTGTCGAGTGGTATGCTTCGGGTAAATGAAATTACCCTCTTCATCTTTTTTGGTGTGAATGTGGCATGGCAAGTCTAGCACATCATTTCCATCTTGATCTTTTACTTTCTTGGGGTTCCACGGCCCTTTGGGTTTCCCTTTGAACTTTCCTTGAGTCACGACTAAGGCTTCACCAGGAGCGGCTGGCTCGGCTTTGCGCTTCTGCTTCCGACTGGAGTTCCCTCCTCCGGTTTCATGGGCGACTATTTTGTGCTTGCCACTCTGGAGTCGGTCTTCTTATTCACCATTGGAGTACTTGGTGGCAATCTCTATCATCTGAGTCAGAGTCATATCTCCTGTCCGACCAAATTTCAGATTCAACTCCCAATACTTAACGCCTTCTTCGAAGGCACAAATTGCCTGGTGATCCGACACATTCTCCACTATGTGGTGCAACATGATCCATCTCTGGATATAATCTCTCAAAGTTTCATTCGGTTTCTGAACGCAACACTGCAATTCTGTCAGCCCCGCTGGTCGTTTGCAAGTACCTTCAAATGTTCTGACAAATACTCGGGCAAGATCTTCCCAAGTATAAATACTACCAGGCGCTAACTGATTCAGCCATGCTCTGGCCGAGCCCTCTAACATCAAAGGAAGGTGCTTCATGTCCACTTCATCGTTGCCACCACCAATCTGTACAGCCACTCGATAATCCTCAAGCCAAGTGTCAGGCTTGGACTCGCCAGTGAACTTACTGACTCCAGTCGCCAACCTGAAGTTGGGAGGAATCACCGCAGCCCTGATGGCTCTGCTGAAGCACTCTAGACCTGAGACATGTACCCTGCTGCTGGTTGGGAAATCTCTGTCCTGACCTTCTCTGTGAGCTCTGTTTCTGTCGACCAGACCCTAAACGAGAATAGATCTCGCATCAAAGCCCGGCTCCCTGGGGTCGACTGGAATCCTTCGCCCGCCACTATGAGGACGTCTGTCATCATGTTGCCGACGCACGTATGACCCACTCCTTGGGGGAGGCGTGGGCACTCGACGACGATCATCATGATCGAGTCGGTGATCATACTGCTCGCGGTTTCTATACTGATCTCGTCGGTCCCCACATCCTTCACGCCTCGGGGGTGATCTCGGGCTGTGAGCCGATTGGACTGTGTCTGCAACCACGGATTTGCTATGAATCCTATTCCGCGATTGAGATACTACTATATTCTGCTCTCCCGCCGCACGGAGCAAAGCCCGGATCTGCACCAAACCTTGACCAGCTTCTGACTGGGAAGGTTGGATTGACTCCGCTATTCGGGCTACAGCTGCGAGCTTCTGGATCGGAGTTCGGTATACCTGAGTCGGAGGCGGAAAAAGTTGGCGTCGACTGGACTTGGCAATACGCTGCCGAGCACGCTCGTCGAGTGCGCTCTGGAGGTTCTCCAGTCGAGTGCGCTCAGCCAAGTTGGCCAGGCGTACCTCCTCCAAGGTCTGGGCCTCAGGGGTTTCTCCAACGATAGGAGTGTGAAGCGCATCCATGTGCCGGCGGCGAAGTTCTTCCCTTCGCTGCGAAGAGAGGGGTTCGGGGTGGTACTCTTCGTGAACACGCGATGGATCACCATCCCCATCGTCTCCGTCTTCACGGGTGAAACCAGGAGGATTGCGTGGTCCATTGACCATCAAAGCTTCTGCCGCGGGGTCGCTATTGTCGCACTCGGATGTAGTCTCTACGGAGCCAGTCGACAGGTCGAACAGGCCGTAGAGAGTTTCATCGGGCTCGATTGCCGTGACTTGGGGGGTGGCCGACTGGAGAGCCACCGCATGCCTCACCCTCCGCTGAAGCCTCGATTGATCGGAACGTTTGCTCCGGCGGGCTGCAGGGAGGGAAGTCAGCACAGGAGCCGACCGACACTGAGTCGACGGCTGCCGCAGGAGGACGCCACGGATGCACGCGCGAAAGTGCGTTGCCCCACGGACGGGGAGCGCCTCGACGTCAAGTGGCACTTCCTGGAGCCAAGCGGAGTCGTCGACGATGAACACGAGCGCGCCGAGATGGATCTCGTGGCCCTCGGCCAAACCTTCGCCTGAAACCATGTTGATGGGGATCAGGAAAATTGCAACTTCTCCAACAAGTCGCAAAGACACCTGCCCCACGGTGGGCACCAACTGTCGTGGTTCTAAGTCTGACAGTAGAATGGGGGGTAGGGATGTAGAGGCAAGATCCTAGCTATGGAGGAGTTGTACACACGAGTTTTACGAGTTTAGGCCCTTCTCAGAGGAAGTAACAGCCCTACGTCTCGGAGCCCGGAGGCGGTCGACTGGATTATATGCGTATGTATTACAGGGGGTGCGAACCCTTGTCCCAGAGGAGGGGGGTGGCTTATATAGAGTGCGCCAAGACCTCAGCTCCCCTCCGTTACACAGGGTTCAATGTTCATAAAGAGAGAGCGTTACAGGTAACATCTATAATAAAGTGCTACAAATGATCATTAAATATACGAGTGAATGCCCGACCGTTGCTGTGTAGAACGGCTTTAGGTCTTCTTGTACATCGAGTGGTCTTTTACATGGTCGAGTGGTTGAATAGTCGAGTGACGCAAAGAAGGAGTAGTCTCTGAGTGAATGGTAGGTCGAGTGGATTGCACTCGACACCTTTATTGGGTCCACCTCGTTTACTCTTGAACTTCTTTGCTTCTAAGACAAGGACCTTGGGTAGGACGTATAGGTCAGGCCTATTACCCTACCCCAGGTCTATGTCCTCATCAGTGGGTAAATCAAAAGCGCCACTGGAATATTTTTCACTACCCCAATCATACACACAAAAAGGGGCGACGCCACCATAGGGGCTGGTATGGGCGGCCGCCTCGGGTGGCTGGAAAGTGTGCACCTAGTTTGAGTCGTCTAGGTTGGCCCAGGCTAGTTTTGTTCGTCCCAACGCACGAGCAGGCAATGTAAAAAATGAAGAAAAATGTTTCAATTTGGATGGGCCAATAACATAAGTGCAAGGCAGGCCCTATAGCAGGCTCGCGGCCCAAACGAGCGCCTCCCATATCGATCGACAGCAGGAAAAATCCCAATTCATTCGCTCCAGCCTCCAGTCTGGTTCGCTCCTAACCTAGCCGCCGCTGGACAGAACGACACAGCACTTCCTCGCGCCCTCATTGGAGGGCGGTCGCCGGGCTTGAAGCGAATGGAAGGACAAGAAGATGAAGATCCAACCCTGGGTGTAGCCTACGTGGGAGGCAGCGGGGGCAGCACGGGCATGGCATCGAGCTTGCGCAAACGGACAGTCACAGCTTGCAAGAGTAGCATGCACAACGAGCAAGTACATCACATCCCTGATTATATCTAATTCAACTCTTCAATTTCTGACCAATAGTTAAACCTGACGGTGTTGTAAAACTGTTTATATGTAGGGAATCTATGAGAAAATGAAACCAATTTCTACTTACTTTATAACTCCCCCAATCAATACTGAACTGACTGAATCTGATGTATCTAATCAAGTTTTCGATGCAAACATCCAAGCTCATGTTGTTCTTGAGCCTGAAGTGTCTAATGAACAGACTGCTAATGAAGGATTTGATGCAAACATTTTACATGCTCCTGGTGATGAACATATAGAGTCTAATGAGGGATCTAATGCAAGCATTTTGCAAGCTCCCATTGAAGGATTTAGTGTCTAATGATGATCTGCTATGTTGATAGAGACATAGAGATTTGCAGGCAATGATGACAAGCAAATTATAGTGCATTTTCATGGCTTGAGGAAACGTTGAGGCCATCTACTAGAAAGTCCCCGTATCATGAAAACATAACATAAATACTTTTCTAATATGTTGTTTGAAACTATTGGCATACTTGTGCAGGATAGATATATTGATATGCAGTTTGCGCACTGGTTATAGGTCCAATTACACTTCTATATTTTCAGCCAGAGAACGAATAATTCAAGTAGGTACATACCATGTTTGTAGTCCTTGTACACCATGTTGCATTTTGTGTTTTTGGTGCTTGCATCATTTAATGTTTATAATCTAAACTACTTTGGATGATTAGTTGGTTTTCAAAGTGCATGTAGCTTCACATTTCTCAAGTTATGTTGATTTCTGGAGTGCAAGTGCCTTCGTATTTTTTAAGTTAAATGTTCTCCCCTGGTAACTTGAATTCGTGGATTCGCCATTGCACACAAATCATACACGAATGCCAGTACGAATTAAATGAAATGCAGGGACTTACGCTAGCTCGTTGTACAGGCTCACTGCAGCTCTGCTTGCGCTTGGGATGTTCCATGTACAAGTCCATGTTACCACTTGCTTGGATGTGCAAGCCTTGTGCTCCTTGCATCCCCCTCTGCATTTTTGACATGGCGAATGGTTGATCAAATAAGAGGAATCGACCTTGCTGTTGTACCGGAGGGCAGATACTTACAAGGTTATACGGGTGTGCATGATGTGTACCAGATCCCGTAGCGCCGTCATGCTTCGCTAAAAAATGGATTTGCTTGTTTCAGATGATATCTCCAGAAGAAATAAGAGTTAAAGTCAGAGTTGCATAGGCGTGTAAGCTAAGAGAGCAGTGAAAGGATATCCAAACATCGTCGAAACAATGCACAAGGGAGTGATGTGTGGATACCTAGTTCGGGCCGGCGTGTGGGCATGCTCACCTAGCTAGAGTGCGGGTCACTTAAGAGCCGTTGAGGGTGATGCGCTGGCGTTGGCTGACCGCGCACGGATGCAGATCTTGAGTGGCAGTAGAGCGCTACGATGCGGTGGATGATACCATTGGTGAAGCCCCAACGGCCTCGGGGGGCGGAGGTGCGACGATGTGCTCGGTGAAGTAGCCCCGGTGATCTGGGAGACGACATCGGTGAAGCGCACCTGATGCGGTGGAAGTCGGTGTCTGTGAGGCACGTCGGTTGCGGCGGCCGACGTTGTTGGTGGACCACCCGGTGCGGTGGACGAGGGCGTAGATGAGGTAGCTCCAGTGTGGTGGTGAAGTGCGACCGTCGTCTTCGTCGTCGTCGTCCGACACAGAGGTGGGGAAAGAGACAAGACGAGGGGCGATTCGAACTTTGCTTGGGTTGGCGGTGAATTAGGGATTTGAGCAATCTGGGCGCGAAAGGGGACGGTGGAGAAAGGAGATTTTGCAGGGCTGGAATTGTGGCCGCTAGATATTTCAATCCGAAACGTGAAAGCGCGAACTTATTTTGTCGTTGTCCTTTTTTGGTGGGAGGGGGGAGGGAGGAAGGGGGGTGGGTGGGACGCAGCTTTGGTGCCTTAAAGGCACCTGCCTTTGGGTCACTCACATGTGGGCCAGCGACCTGTTGGGCCCACATGTGATGGACACAAAGGTAGGCGCCTTAAGGCACCGAAGTCTCCGTCCGGGTGGGTGGCTGGGTGCTAAGCCATCGTACGACACACACGACCACCATGACACGACCCTGGTCTGCCTGGTGTGCCTACATTTGAGAGGAGATTTGAGAATGCAAACGAATCTTCTTTCATTTGCAAATGAATCTGTATGTATTACCATGCCCGTGTTTTACTTCGAAATAATTAGTCATTCCAAACGAGATACTATAAATTAATTAATGAGGAGTTATTTGAAAAAACAAAATGGTATCCATGGTATCCACGCTAACGTGGATTAGAATGTGTGTCACATAATTAGTTATTTGAATTAGAGTGTGTGTCACATAGCGATCTCCAATTCTAACGTGGATTTCACATTTCACTGTATCCATGCTACTTTTTAAATACAAATTCATATGTATATGATGAACACCATGGTAGTTAGAAAACTTTTGGATTGATTCAAACATATGACCTACAAAATAGCACAACAAATCGAGTCAATGTCAACTTTTCGAAACCTAGTATGGCACGAATTCGAAATAATTACCCATATTCATGGTCCTCAGTTCAAATCTTACAATGTACACCGAATTGAAACATCGATATTAAGTCTCATACTATCTACATTCAAATGCTGTTTTTAGCCCCCCCCCCCCGCACACACGCTACATACTTCCTGTATCAGTCAATATTCCTCTCCTAACCACCTTAGGAAGCTATCAGTTTCCAACATACATTCATTCTTTCTCTCCATGTTTCGATCTCTAACTCTCTCAACTACATAACCCCCCTTTTCCACTCTGTTACCAAATGTACTTACCTCACACACCCGCCATTGCACCTCATGCCGAGCTCTCTCTCTCCCTCTCCCTCTCACCCTCTAGCGCTAAATACATGCATTGCCTATCTAGCCCCCCAACCTCTCGTGCACACGCACGCACCTTGTCTATCTAGGTCACTCCCTCGAGACTGTCTCACTCTTTCTTCCGCACGGCGGGCCACACTCGCTCAATCTCGCTCTCTTTATCTGAGTCTCGTTTAACCTCATTTTCTTTCACACACAAATGATATATCTCCCTGTTCGGGCCTCAGTCGACACACTCTATACTCTATCATGCAGATTGTCTATCTAGGTCAGTCCATCCAAGCCGCCCCCACTCTTTCGACCTCATGGCGGGCCACGCTCGCTCAATCTCTCTCTCTCCCTCTCTCTCTCTCTTTGTATGTCTCGATTGACCTCGCTCTTTCTCGGACAAAAACGATATATCACCATGTTTGAGCCCAATTCGACCTATTCACATTGTATACTCTCTCACGCACATTGTCTATCTAGGTACTCTCTCCAACCCGTCTCACTCTTTCGATCGCACGACGACCCTATGTGATCGATTGACCTTGCTTCCTCCCACGCACAAAATATATCTACACGTCTGTGACTGGATCATCTCTCTAGCTCTATCTTACATCCCTCACCCTTGCCAAAAGCTCAATCGGACAATATCTCTCCAGAGCATATATATCTGTTCAATGAATGTCGGACCACACTCACTTTGTCTCTCTATCTATATGTCTCTCGATTGACCTCACTTTCTCACGCCGTATCTTCCATACATTGAAGCTACCTCTCCATCCCTCGCAAAGCCGGAGCTATTTACATTGCGAGGGGCACTCCAACCTTGGATTAATTTGTGTAGGCATTTATTCCGGTCGGTTTAGATTATATTCTTGTAGCATTCGGCCCACAACTACTCCAAACACCGTTGCAACCCCCGCAACTCCCCTAGTTGATTTCCCTCCGGCTCGGTAATCGCTCTCTCGCACGTCATTTCTCGCCTTCAACGTCACACCATGGTATTATTGCAAAAAACTCTATTGTTCTATTTAATTATTATAAATAAGCTACAAAACTACACACTGATTGTCCACTTGGAATGGAACAAATTTTGACCCACAAATTAAAGTGCTACAAACTACACACCAAGGGGCCCACATGTCATGAAACAAATTTGGACCCATATACAAATTAAAAAATAAAGGACGAGGATTGAACATGCAAGCAGGGCCTTCAAGCCGCACGTCAATAGGCAACATACGTAGAACAACAATGTTTGTTGTACCTACCTTTGTTCACATAATGTTTTTATATTACCACAGCCTATTTAATGGATAGCATGTAATATTATTTTTAGTACTATTCGCCTTCACTTACTGGTGGGTTCCATGTGTGCTCTCTCTCTCCTCCCCTTCCACGTTTAGATGCACGGGCAAACACAAAGAACTCGCGGACGATGTTGCCGTTGACCATATCTGGACGCGTTCACAAGTTACGACACCAGTTTCACGTACTAGCAGCACTAGTCAGTGTGCACGTGCAATGCACGTTAATTTGGAAGTATATTAAGTGCATGCAGATATTAAGTAGGATATTATTTGCGTGTTATTATCTGATTATCACTATTTTTGGCATAAAATTAACTGCACGCTAAACATGTTAAGCGCTCGACATTGAAGCAGTCCAGGTCGTTGGATGACAAGGAATACATGTGGCTTGATGACGTTTTATATTTAATTTGATACGGCTCTAGCAGAACATTCAATCGATCAAACCATATATTTCGCCTAGTCTGACTCTGACTTGAAATTATACGACGATCAATCTAAAATAAACGAAAATGATAAACGTTTCGATTTTAAGCATGGCAATCCGAACATTTTTCATGGCAAATTTAGATTACGCGGTGGCGGCGGGGGCGTCTTGCGGTGGGAAGCGGCTCCTCTGCCGTGCTCTGTGTGTCGTCGGGCCACTGACCGACCACGACGGCGGCGCCTTGCGCCATTGTTGGCGTACTCCTGGACGTTGGCCTAGCTTCAAGGAAGGCCAAAATGTTATGGACTTCGGAGCGAGTCAACTGGCGGGAGGAGGCGACTGGCGTTTGTGCAAGGAAGCGGTCGACGGCGGCCATCCATGCCACTGAAGGGGACACTGGCACCCGCGCGGGGACAGGCGCTGTCAACGGCGCGGCGAAGACATTCGTGTGCATGGGCACCAGCACGGGCGCACACGTCAGTGCACGCGCAGGCGCATGCGCTGGTAGGTGCACGGGCACGGGCACGGGCGTGCGCGTTAGTGCACTCGCAGGCGCTGGCAGGTGCACGGGCGCGTGAAAGTCGGTGGGGACCTCGTGGAACCCCGTGGCATCAAGCTCGGCGACAATGTGTGGCTCCCAACCCATCAATGCCACGGGGATGGGCGCTGGCGCAATCGGGGCAACGGGAGCTGGAACGGGAGCGGGGACAGGCGCGGCGTCTTCCCGCAAGGCCATTTCAAGCTCGTCCCAAAGCGCCTTATGTTTTTGAGACTCCGGCTGGGTGTCTTCTTCGGGAAACTGGAAGACTAAGGGCAGACCATCGTGATGCGGCATGGCGTACGTTTAGGTCAGGCTGGTTGGAGGTAGACGACAGGAGAATCAGAGAGGAAGAGAGAAGATTGTAGCGATACTGGGTAGTGCGGGGTTGATTTTAAACTGTGGCGCCGGAGACATTAAAAGTGGGAGCAGTTGGGATGAAGGTGGGCGGCGGAGCCTGGTCAAAGGGCTCGCCTCCCGGTGAGCCTGCACACCAGTCTGCTCGCACACCCCCCTGTCAACTGGCGCGGCGGTCTGCTCGCACGCCTCCCGTCGACTCACACGCTTGCTCGGACGGCACCTGCCGATGAGAAGCGGGACTCGTGGCGGCACGTAAACGCCCATGGTTTCAATAGTGAAAGCGTTCGCCTTAACATGACAGGTCTTTGTTCCAAAATACCTTGGCTCTTCATTTGTGCAACTTGTCATAAGCAGCTTGTCTCAAATTGAAGAAAAAAATTACGAAGTAATATTTGTGCCATATCATGTGACCATGCTCAGTTTCAAGAATTTATGGTCACTTTTGGATTTTCTGAAATTTTAAGATCTAGGATTCGAAACAATATCATAACCTGCATCATGCAATAAATTTTCAAGCCATACATCAGTCCTGTTGTATTTCTTAAGAAAGGATTTGGTCAAACATTTTGCTTAGTTAGACTTCAGACAAGTTATATATGCAGAGTAAAAGGATAATCCCTCCGTACCAGTGCATTGCCCGATATATTAACTCAATTACTAGGCATGAACAAACAGGCTCAATTCTGTGCTCATCCTGCTGTAGTAGTAGTACTAGGCAATGCGGTTTACGGGTGACCTTGGCGAGCGGCGACCGAGGGAATTGAACCGTGCTCGACAATGTAGGTAACGTTGTCTAGTTACTAAAGCATCCCTCCGTTGTTCATCGGTAGTCATTATGGACCGGGGACATGAGAGGAATTTCCTAGGGCTGGAATTCTGGCCGCCAGATATTTCGACTCGAAACACGGAGGCTCGACTGGTAGGGGTTGCCTAATGTGCGTACCACGCACGCCACCAGAAGGACACGAGCCCGGTTTTTTTAGGATCAACACGAGCCAAGGTCTGGCTGGTACGCCATTGGGTCTTACCATTCGAGAATACGAAAGGAACCTTTTAAATTGCTGAACAAATCTATGTGTATTACAATGCCCATATTTTCCTTGCAAATACTAATCTCAACGTGGTAATTGATTTATGACGAGTTGTTGAATTAGAGTGAGTTTGTGATATAGTGATCTCAACATGGATTTCACATTTCATGGTATCCCTAGTAAGTTTTTCAATGCAAATTCAAATTTAAAAGATGAACAATATGGAGGTGAGAAAACTTTGTATGTATCAAGCATATGACCACACACACACACACGAACACAACGACAATCCAATAAGTATAGTGCATCTATTTTTCCAAACCATGCATGTATGACAGGAATTCAAAAATACTCCTTCTGTTCCTAAATATTAGTCTTTTAGAGATTTCAGCAAGTGACTACATACAGAGCAAAATGAGTGAATCTACATCTAAAATATGTCTATATACATCCGTATGTGCCAGTCCATTTGAAATCTCTAAAAAGACTAATATTTAGGAATGAATGGAGTAAAATATAAGACATGCATGGTCCTCAATTCAATATTTAAAATGAACATGAAATTGAAACATGCATATTAAGTCTAGTACTACAGTACATGCAAATGTTGTGTTTAATTAGGCAAAGCTATGATTGTCGGGGGTCAACCCCTCGACCTTAGATAAAATTGTGAAGCTCTGTTTAGGGTTGTTTAGATTATATTTGTCCCCACCCTCCCAACCACCGATTGGTTGTGCACCCCACCCCTCCTCCCGGGAGAATATCATGTGCCCCCATACCTTAGATGCTATATGCCGATACGAGTTGCTTGGAGCTTGTAGATCTGAGATATAGCAGCTCACATGATGTCTTAATATTTTTGCAGGAAACCTTGATGAGTTTGAGAATTGCACACAATTTGTAAAAAAACTACTCAGATGCCCTTGGATCCCATATCCAACGACCTCGAAGCTCGTATCACCATAGCATCTAAGATGAAGGAGGACATCATATTCTCCTGTATGTAACAATATCATGTGCTACCACACCTTAGATGCTTTGGTGATACAAACTCTTCGGAGCCATTGGATTTGTGACCCAACACCTCCTCGGTGGTTTGAATGGTTTTTTGCAGAAAAGCCCCCAAAGAGTTTGGCCACTGCTTACAAGCACAAAGACTGCTCAGATGCCATTGGATATCAGATCAAACGACCTCGAAGCTCGTATCACCGTAGCATCCAAGCTGCAAGAGCACCTTATGTTTTCTCGCACGGGAAAATATGAGGTGCTTCCGCACCATAGATTCTATGGTGATACGAGTTCACGGAGATCTTAACGGCCCACAGTAGGAGGTTTGAATGTTTTTGCAATATACGGCTGAGAGAGTTTGGGAATGCGCAGAAAGTACAAGTACTACGCATGTGCCATCTGATCACTGATCATACGACCTAGATGCTCATATCACCGTAGCGGGTAATTAAGCTACGGGGAGCACCTAATATGAGCAACGGGGAGCCGTTGGATCCAAGATGCAGCGGCACACACGAGGCCTGAATGTTTTATTTGCAAAAAAACCTTTGGAGAGTTTGGAAATTGCGCATAATTACAAAGACTACTCCCAAGCCATTAATCTCACTTCCAACGGTGTAAAAACTCGTATCACCATAGCATCTAAGTTGCGGGGTGGATGTGATATTCTATGCCGCTGTCATTTTTGTTCGTAAAGTTGCAAAATATGTGTAACTCGTGTCGTTACTTGTCTAACCGCGCAAAGTGTTTGTTCAAAAAAACCATCCTACACTGAAATATCGGAACAACACACGGGGGGTCCCACTTGTCATTAATCAAATTTGGAGCTAAACTAACAAATATGAAAGACAAGATTCGAACTGGCAACCTGGACTACAAAGCGTAAGTCGATAGCCTGAAACAACAACGGTTGTTGGCTTTGTCCCATAACTTGATTTTATACAGTAGTACAGTTGAGTAGAGTAGAGGGAGTGCCTCGTCAACACGTGCATGGCCGTTGACTCACTTACTGGTGGGTCGCAGGTCTGCGATCTCTCTCTTCTCTCCATCGTGTAACCTTTGCACGGGCACACACGAAGAGCGGCGCTAGCTTGCATGGTGTTATTACAACTAAAAAATCTTGGAAAATAGAAGAATTGCCTAGAACAAGAGACGTTGTGGCTGGTCGAGACGGAGCTAACCACACCTATCCTCCGTGCCACGTTAGCATGATGAAGCTGTGTGTCTAGTGGGGTGTTTTCGACCGACTGGCTGGGTCCCGAGGTCGAACCATAGGTACTACGTCTGATACAGTATATTTTTACACGCACATTTTTCCTCCGTGCCGAGACATGGCACACCCTACCGCGCGGTTTCGGGGTCCTCCCAGGTGGTGCACGCATATATTCTTCCTGACGTGGGACGCCCTACCGCGCCTTTTCGCTGAAGCAAGTAAATGAGTCGTCAAATCATGAAAGACCACCTTTCACGCCAAGTACATTAGTGAAGCACGGTGGCTAGCTAGTTGGGCTAGTTTGACCGATTAGCTAGGCTGCCGCCACATTTGTTTTTTCACCCCTTTTTTATCTACTTGCCGGCAGGTAAATTTAAATATTGTAGCGACCCGACCTGAATGGATCAAGTCTCTGTGCTTAAGTGTCATCCCTGGATCGGTATGCTGACACACACAGTACTCGAGGATATTTATAACAGAGGTAAATCACATGTATAAAGTAACGTAAATACTATTACCTCAATCAAAAATAGCGGAAGTAACAACAAGGTTGTGGATTCCCATCAACACCAACGGCAAAGTTGAGTGTAGAAATCGTAACCCTAACGTATCACTTACTCGTCGTAAGATAATCCTGCAACATGAGACGTTGCAGCCACAAAGGGTCAGTACATTGAATGTACTAGCAAATTCACACCATAGAGAATGATGAATAAAGGCTATCACTACATGCATATTTGGCTGGTGGAAAAGCTCTATGGTTATATGTTTTTGCGAAAAGCCAATCTTTCCCTACTACAAAGGAATACATTTTAATTAACTATCATGGTGGTTGTTGAACATTGAGAATGGTTGACAGCATCCTCAATCCCAATTAAGTAACATCATTAAACCCAACAACTTAATTTAATGTAACATGATGAGATCAACAGGAGAATCCAAGAACTAGATACTCAAGACGTCCATAACCGGGGACACGGCTAATCATGATTAGTTTGTACACTCTGTAGAGGTCTGGGCACTTTTCCCCACAAGACACGATCGCCTCCGTTGGATTTCTCGCACTACATGGTGTTTGAGAAACGGATGACCGAGACATGGTCTTTCAGAAGCGCTAGCACCTTACGATGGATAGACCATTACACGTACTTTCCCCTAAATATGCTAGTCTACCCTGTAAGAGTTCGCATGACTTAATCAACTATGCTAGAGCCCATACGGAAGTTTCTAGTATGAAAAATCTCATGATCCCTTTGGGCTTGGCTGGCGGTCCATAAAAAAAACAGGCAATCCTGGTCTACCCAGGTGCCTAGACAGGCAATCCTGGAATACCCAGGTGCCTCAATCCACCCAGATGTGTGTTTAAGTTGCCACCTTAAGTAAACCATTAATTAACAATCTCACATCTGTCATGAATACTCTCAAAACCCAATCCACGTCTACGAGCATAGCATGACACTATAAGCATAACGTAATAGTAACTCCCAAGGTTTGAATGCAGGGCAATAGGTTCCTACCTCATCAACTACTTCCCAATACCCACAATTTAATTAGATCCTAATCATGCAATGTTTGAGGTTTGATCTAATGCAATAAAAACTAGGTATGAAAGGGATATGATCAAAGTGTGAACTTGCCTGCAATGTTGATGAAGATGATTCACACTCAAAACTCTTGATAGTTCTACTCGTCACACTCCGGTCAATCTATCGTAAGCAAGCAATAGTAACCACACATAAGAAATCACTCAAAGTATCAGAAAGATCGAAGAAGACAATTCGGAAAACATCAAAACCAAGCAAATAAATATTGCAACATAAAACAATTTCTAACAGTACCAAAATTATATGAATTTGGCCTTATCAGAAAGTTTAGGTCAAGAGCTTCGATTTGTAAAAAGAATCAACTCAAACGGGGCTACGAAACTCAAGTTATGATCAAACAAAGTTTGAATTCAAATCTGATCTAATTTAAATTTTAAACTTTTCAAAAACATGTTTGAGTTGGATTACTGGATAGAGGAGATCATAAAGAAGAAGTGGGCGTTGGTTTCGTTGGATTTGGACAAACGAGTAAAAAGTTATGGCTATTTGAAAAATCAGAGCCAAGCTGTTTTACGGAAGAAAAAAAATAGCTACGGGCTAGGGTCTAATGTATTAATACGTAGACTAATTGATAATCTAATTATTTTATCATATTAGTCTAAAAAAATAATAAACTACAAAAGTATAAGAAGAAAAAATAACAAAGAGAGATACCTTTATAAGGTAGAGAAAAGACAACTTTGGAGAAAGTAGACAATTTCCAAAAGTCGCGCCGGAGAGGAGAAATATATTTTTCTTAAATGAATCTAGTCAAACCAAAATATTTATTTAACCCGAATCGGACGATTTTTGGAGGCTCTATGGGTCTATATTTATTGGTGGAAAAAAGGTTTAGAGGTCAAAAGCTAGGCAATGTGGGACTAAACATAGACGAAAATATACGAAACAGAGAAGAAAAAAGGCAGATGGGCCTAAAAGGCCTTCGGCCGGCCGCGCGCGCATACTGCGGCTGCAGTTTTTTTTACAAAATTCGGCCTAACAAAAAAAAGAAAAAAAAATGAAAAGACTGGCTGGGCCTGGCCTATTTAAGAGAAAAAAAACAATGGGGCGCCAGAAGCTACTATATTGCACATGTAGGCGATAAATAAATATGGGCCGCACGTACAGTTTTTTTGTTTTTTTAGAAACAGAATGAAATCCGAATAAAAACATAAAATAAAAATTTTATATAGGCATATTATATATCTAAATTTTCAGAAAAAGATTTTCTACGATATGAACATTTTTATAATGCCAAATAAAATCCACACAAATTTAGATAATTCAAAGAGTGCTACTGGTCTAATAAAATCCGATAAAAATCATTTAAAAAATATCAAAATGATTTCAAATTTATTTTTGTCCAATTTTCTATTGTAGGGAATCATGTTACCCTAATTTCCATATATTTTATTTTTGGAGAAAAATAATTTGAATAAAACTCAAATAACTCCAAATTGAAAATAATTTCCAAAAAGGACTTTGAATTTGATCCTTTTAACTTCCAACTCATATTTCATATATTTTGAAGAAGTCATTTTATCTTCTCTCATGAAAATCATTGAGTTGCTTGAAGTTTAAGAATTTGAAATATTTTCAAATGAAATTCAAATATTTTCAACACCCTTTTCATTTAATTTAAATGGAAGAAGTCATGTCATCTTCCCTCTAGGGTTTTGGGTTGAAAAAAATTTGAATTCATGGAGATCACGAATGAAAAATGAAAGTTTGGGAAAGTCCTTTTATTCCCTCTCATTTAACTTTCAAAAGTTTCGAATTTCACTCAATCAATCACACAACAATCAAACAATCAATCAATCTATCTATTTATTTTAACATTCCAAAATTTAGAATTTTGGGATGTTACAAACCTACCACCCTTAAAATGAATCTCGTCCTCGAGATTCGGAGAGGCTAGCAAGAAAAGGTTAGGGTTGGGGGTCTTCTCAAAATTTCATCAATCGTCTCCGGGGTCTGGGGTGCTACCACCCTTAGAAGCATGGTTACGGTTCCATCAAAACTCATATACTTCATCCATATTGTTAACAGTGTCGGTCTTCTCAGATCGTCAGGATAATTCCTTATCTGGGCTCTTTCGGTAGTGGCATAACCTTTTCCTCAATTCTTTTGTCCTTTCATCTTGGTAAGGTTATTCCGAGACTGGGTCTTCTTACCTGACGGGTTTGGCGCCAGTACTAAACAACTAATCGATATCTCATGGTGGTCAACAAATTTATGGTTTCTCCTGCAGGAAATGGGTCCGGGTTGATCCTCGCCGTATAACCTACGGTTGGCAAAAAGCTGCCGTGTACAAGGGAAAAATTCTTATACCACTCTAAGGTTTAACAAGGTTTAATATCGTCGTCTCTCTACTATAGGCAAGTCACTCAGATTTACCATCCCATATAGCAAGGCGAACAATAAGAGTAAGTCGGTATGGTGATCAATCCATCCCGCACCCAAATCATTACTTTGTATACGGTTTAGCGAATCTCGCATTCTAACACTCGGTCATCCTCACAAGCATTGCAAAATTTCTCTTGTCCATGAACTGCGTTCAGAAAATCCATTGATTCTGCAAGCCAAACAAACATCTATCGTTCCTTCACAACTCTCAGGTTTTGCGTTACTCCTATAAAATCGTCTGTCAACAAAGATATATCCTCTTCCAGGGTTTTTCCTTTAGCAAAACTGCGCTTGCTTCTTGGCAGGTCCTGGGGCCTGTGGGTTATGGCCCATCTCATCACTTGTAGTCCTTGAACTTCCCATCGGGCAACTGATCATTATTCCAACTCCCTAGTATTCTTAAATCCATCCAATTGTACTGTCTTCCTTCTATTGGCACCAAACTAGGACATGATTACTCAGACTTATCATGGAATTTCCATTGATCCATATTTCTGACATCATACCTCCTTTATATCCAATAGTAATTCATCTCTTCATCCTCCTGGGATATCCCACATACCGAGATAAAAACTTATACTTATGGAGTCCATATTCCACATCATTATCCTTTCCAGGGTCAAGCATCCTTACAGGGAAATATTGGCCATCTCTGCATGGCACTCTTCAACTGAGAAACGTGAAACACATCATGAACTCCTGACAGTCCTCCGGGTAACTCCAACTTGTAGGCCACTTCTCTCATACGCTCCAAAACTCGGTATGTCCTACAAATCTCGGGGCTAATTTTCCCTTAACTCCAAATCGTTTAATTCCTTGCAGAGGGAACACATGAAGACATGCTCTATCTCCAATTTCATAGACTACCTCCTTGCGTTTTTAAGTCTACATAACTCTTCTACCTGGACCGAGCTACCTTCAGTCTATCTTGAATCAACTTAACATTTTCTTCTGACTTCTTGATCACATTAATTTGGTCCAAACAACTGACGGTCTCCACTTCATCCCACATACTCTTGGGGCATCACACATATCGAGACAAAACTCGTATTCATTTTGTCTGAAATCTACTCAGTGGAGTATCCTTATCTTTTCCAGGGGTCAAGGGTTCTTACAGGGTACTACCACCCTTAAAATGCACAAATCTTCCATAGACCATATTTCTCATATCCTCAGAATGGCCAAAATTCTTCTTCATAGAGTAACAACTCATAAAATCCATATCAGTACCAACGATGCTAACTTTATTCATCCTCAAGTGATTACAATCTCTCGCTTTTCCATTACATGTCTCAACTCAATCACCTTGATACAAAAGAGTTGTTCTCCCTTCTACTACTATACTTCTCACAGACTCAACTATTTATCACAAGTCTCCTTCTCCTTGGGGCATTCTCTGGCAAAGTGCCCTGCTCCATTACAACTAAAACATATTACTTCTGACAAGTATCGAGGTTTCCTTTTTGGGCAACTGTTGAGGTAGTGCCCTGACTCCTTGCACCTGTAACACGTGATATGACTCAGGTCCTTCCTAGAATCCAATCTTCTTCTCTTCCTGGACCTTTCCATGCCAATCATGGCTTCTATTTCCCGTGGGTCATATTCTACTTCCTCTGTCGGGAATTCTACTAGATCCCCATTCAAACAATTTTGGGAGATGTGTCCTTCTTCTCCACATGAATAGCAAGACTTAGTGTAGGGTTTTCTCGGGTCTTCTTTAGGTGTGTCCTCCATCTCTTCCTTCATCACAGCTTCTTCTAAAATTTCCATGAGGGCTCCTTTCATTACTTCTTTATTCTGCTGGATGGTTCGTTGTACCATGGGGTAAATGTGACACTGAGTAGGATAGTGGGTAGTCCCTTCACACAAGAAACAAGTAATCTGCCTAGTTGGGCATTCTTCAACTGGGTGACTTCCTTCACAATTTGGGCATTCATCCTTGTGTTCTTTATGGTTGTGTCCTATTTCTCCACAAATCTTGCATGCACAAGGTTTCTTCATATACTTTCCATAAGGCTTCAACTTCTGGGACACAAGCCGAGACTTTGGCAGAGTCAACTTAAATTATTTCCAAGTGGTTACTCCTTGCCATCCATTGATGGTTTGGTACATCCTCCACCAAGTAGCAGCACCTCTTTCAAAGCACTTAAGAGCATGCTAGGTCATATCATGTCCAACTATAGGGTTATTCTCCATGTGATCCTCCATGTTCTGAATCCATCGGTCTGTCTCCAACTGACTCATTGGTCCAGAAAATACAAGCTCATCTTCATTCATCCTCTATTGGGTCCATGGGTTTGGGGTGAGATAAGAGAGATAGAGTGGGATGCACACAATACAAACAACAGTTTTAAAAAGACAGATTTTATTGGGGCTGTCGGAAAAAACATCAAACAAATGACAGCTCACAAACGTCGCATCTAGCGTAGGCATATAACAGGGGTTTGGTCTTCTAAAGGTCAATAAATCTTCAACTCTCCAAACTCTTCAAGCCTTGTTCATGCCTCCAATGGCTTCTTCCGATCATGCTTGTCTTCTCAAGTTCTTTTTCCAGATCATCTTTGTTGACGTGAAATCTCTCGTGACATCCTTTAATATTTCGGAGTTGTATTTCAAACTTCTAGGTTTCAACATCCTTGGCATGAGCCATGGTCCTACTGTCCTTCAGTTCCTGACAAATCTCCGGTATCTCGAGGTTTTGCTCCTCCAGCTTGGCTACTTTCAGCTTCTGGTTCCTGAGTTCTTCACAAAATGCTTCCTTGTCTAATACGGCTTCCTGGAGCTCCATCTTAGAATTCTTGATGTACCACTCCAGATCTTGGTGATACACCGGCTAAGGTTAAAACTCCATCTTTTGCTGATAGGTGCTCCATCAGCCTTCTACCATCCAATCCTTCCGAAGAAATGCCCGCTTAACTCAACCTAGTGACAAATAGCATAAGCGGGCGATGACATCATGGATAACCGTGTTTCTGCTCTTATCATTTCCATGAGCTATCATTCCATAGTTGATATCTCCTGCCTTAGGGTTTTCAAAACTTCGAGTTCTCATGCTCCTTGTTTCAGTCTTTCTCTGATACACCTTGATCTCGGGTATTGACAACTTCCATAGTCTGCCAAGTTCCATAAGGGTAGCCTTCCTAGGTCATACAAATCTAGGAATTCTTCAGAGCCTTCAAATTCTACTTGTCTTCGGAGTCTTCAACCGTTGTAGTTTCCATTATTATAATGTATGGTATAATCCTCTTCATTCTGAATGGTCTCGGTTGTCCGATATCTTGTACTTCTTGAAGTGGTCTCATCCGTCGAATCTTCGTGTGGTCAAAAGGGAAAAGGGGTATGGTCTCACTAAAAGGGGATATTTGAATAAGCTCAGAAGAGAAGAGAGGTAAAAGATCTTTTGAAAGGGAAAGTTGTAGAGAAAAATCTTTGCTATGGGCTTGCTAGTTTCTAGGGTCACGTCCTACAGTCAACATGTGCTCTGATACCATCTTGTAGCGACCCGACCCGAATGGATCAAGTCTCTGTGCTTAAGTGTCATCCCTGGATCGGTATCCTGACACACACAGTACTCGAGGATTTATAACAGAGGTAAATCACATGTATAAAGTAACGTAAATACTATTACCTCAATCCAAAATAGCGGAAGTAACAACAAGGTTGTGGATTCCCATCAACACCAACGGCAAAGTTGAGTGTAGAAATCGTAACCCTAACGTATCACTTACTCGTCGTAAGATAATCCTGCAACATGAGACGTTGCAGCCACAAAGGGTCAGTACATTGAATGTACTGGCAAATTCACACCATAGAGAATGATGAATAAAGGCTATCACTACATGCATATTTGGCTGGTGGAAAAGCTCTATGGTTATATGTTTTTGCGAAAAGCCAATTTTTCCCTACTGCAAAGGAATACATTTTAATTAACTATCATGGTGGTTGTTGAACATTGAGAATGGCTGACAGCATCCTCAATCCCAATTAAGTAACATCATTAAACCCAACAACTTAATTTAAAGTAACATGATAAGATCAACAAGAGAATCCAAGAACTAGATACTCAAGACGTCCATAACCGGGGACACGGCTAATCATGATTAGTTTGTACACTCTGTAGAGGTCTGCGCACTTTTCCCCACAAGACTCGATCGCCTCCGTTGGATTTCTCGCACTACATGGTGTTTGAGAAACGGATGACCAAGACATGGTCTTTCAGAAGCGCTAGCACCTTACGATGGATAGACCGTTACACGTACTTTCCCCTACATCTGCTAGTCTACCCTGTAAGAGTTCACATGACTTAATCAACTATGCTAGAGCCCATAATAGCTTGTGGCTGCACACGGAAGTTTCTAGTATGAAAAATCTCATGACCCCTTTGGGCCTGGGTGGCGGTCCATAAAAAACAGGCAATCCTGGTCTACCCAGGTGCCTAGACAGGCAATCCTGGAATACCCAGGTGCCTTAATCCACCCAGATGTGTGTTTAAGTTGCCACCTTAAGTAAACCATTAATTAACAATCTCACATCTGTCATGAATACTCTCAAAACCCAATCCACGTCTACGAGCATAGCATGGCACTATAAGCATAACATAATAGTAACTCCCAAGGTTTGAATGCAGGGCAACAGGTTCCTACCTCATCAACTACTTCCCAATACCCACAATTTAATTAGATCCTAATCATGCAATGTTTGAGGTTTGATCTAATGCAATAAAAACTAGGTATGAAATGGATATGACCAAAGTGTGAACTTGCCTGCAATGTTGATGAAGATGATTCGCACTCAAAACTCTTGATAGTTCTACTCGTCACACTCCGGTCAATCTATCATAAGCAAGCAATAGTAACCACACATAAGCAATCACTCAAAGTATCAGAAAGATCGAAGAAGACAATTCGGAAAACATCAAAACCAAGAAAATAACTCTTGCAACATAAAACAGTTTCTAACAGTGCCAAAATTGTATGAATTTGACCTTATCAGAAAGTTTAGGTCAAGAGCTTCGATTTGCAAAAAGAATCAACTCAAACGGGGCTACGAAACTCAAGTTATGATCAAACGAAGTTTGAATTCAAATTTGATCTAATTTAAATTTTAAACTTTTCAAAAACATGTTTGAGTTGGATTACTGGATAGAGGAGATCATAACGAAGAAGTGGGCGTTGGTTTCGTTGGATTTGGACAAACGAGTAAAAAGTTATGGCTATTTGAAAAATCAGGGTCAAGCTGTTTTATGGAAGAAAAAAATAGCTACGGACTAGGGTCTAATGTATAAATACGTAGACTAATTGATAATCTAATTATTTTATCATATTAGTCTAAAAATATAATAAACTACGAAAGTATAAGAAGAAAAAAAACAAAGAGAGATATCTTTATAAGGTAGAGAAAAGACAACTTTGGAGAAAAAAGACAATTTTCAAAAGTCGCGTCGGAGAGGAGAAATATATTTTCTTAAATGAATCTTGTCAAACCAAAATATTGATTTAACCCGAATCGGATGATTTTTGAAGGCTCTATGGGTCTATATTTATTGGTGGAAAAGAGGCTTAGGGGTTAAAGGCTAGGCAATATGGGACTAAACGTAGACGAAAATATACGAAACAGAGAAGAAAAGAGGCGGATGGGCCTAAAAGGCCTTCGGCCGGCCGCGCGCACACTGCGGCTGTAGTTTTTTTTTTTTACAAAATTCGGCCTAAGAAAAAAAAAGAAAAAAACGAAAAGACTGGCTGGGCCTGGCCTATTTAAGAGAGAAAAAAACAATGGGGCGCCAGAAGCTACTATATTGCACATATAGGCGATAAATAAATATGGGCCGCACATACAGATTTTTTTTAGAAACAGAAGGAAATCCGAATAACAAAAATAAAATAAAAACTTTATATCGGCATATTATATATCAATTTTTTCAGAAAAATATTTTCTATGACATGGACATTTTTATAATTCCGAATAAGATCCATACAAATTTAGATAATTCAAAGAGTGCTACTGGTCTAATAAAATCCGATAAAAATCATTTTAAAAATATCAAAATGATTTCAAATTTATTTCTCTCCAATTTTCTGTTGTAGGGAATCATGTTACCCTAATTTCCGTATATTTTATTTTTGGAGAAAAATAATTTGAATAAAACTCAAATAACTCCAAATTGAAAATAATTTCCAAAAAAGACTTTGAATTTGATCCTTTTAACTTCCAACTCATATTTCATATATTTTGAAGAAGTCATTTTATCTTCTCTCATGAAAATCATTGAGTTGCTTGAAGTTTAAGAATTCTGAAATATTTTCAAATGAAATTCAAATATTTTCAACACCCTTTTCATTTAATTTAAATGGAAGAAGTCATATCATCTTCTCTCTAGGGTTTTGGGTTGAAAAGAATTTGAATTCATGGAGATCACGAATGAAAAATGGAAGTTTGGGAAAGTCCTTTTATTCCCTCTCATTTAACTTTCAAAAGTTTCAAATTTCACTCAATCAATCACACAACAAGCAAACAATCAATCAATCTATCTATTTATTATAACATTCCAAAATTTAGAATTTTGGGATGTTACAAATATCCACCGCGGCGTTGCTCTGGTGTTTGGGTGCGGCAGGATTTTTAATTTTTTGATTGACGGGGGCAGGCGTGGCAGGATTTTTATTTTTGTGATTGACGGGAGCAGGCGCGGCAGCAATTAGTCACGATGACTCCGCTTGTAAAACCCACTGCTCCCTGATGTGATAGTCGTCGACTGGTGTTTTACCATGGTGAAAACCAAAAGATTCCCCGCTCCTCGGCTGGCTCCCTCCGCCTTCCTGTAGATTGCATTGCCTTTCAGCCATTTCACCCCCTACATCACCAAAGTCGTGCGCCTCGAGAAGCAGAGGGACTTCGGTGGTGTTTAGGTGCCCTCTGCATGGGCATGTCCTTGTCTCGGTGCAACATGACCGTTGGATCAAACTCAGACGGTGCAGATCAGTCACTATAGCACAAAGCGTGTGGGTGTGTTTGGTTGCATTCTCATCTCAATATAGTTGTTTCCTCTTCGTGTATTTGTGTTAACCTACTAGTGTGGACTCATGCACCCTTCATGCACTCTGCCAAACACCCAAAAGTGGGTCGAGAAGGGAACTTTTGCTCCCACCCCATGCACCCTTCATACACCCTGCCTAACACTATTCGTGCTTCATATGGTTCATGTTTCATGGAGTACTGTAGCACTATACTCTCCGTGCGCTGTAGACCTAGTTCTGTTAACATTGATCTCACCGTTCATTCTCGACTGGACAGTCGAAAAAGTGGTACTATGTTACTACATTACTGTTCATATAGTTGACATGCGCACAACATCATTTGTTTTCGTCATATCTTACTACACTAGCAACAAGATTATGTAGTACTGACGTATGAACCACTACACATGCCTAGTAGTAGGAGCACTGTGTATGTTCAAGTGGCTGTCGTGTTTCGCACTCCTCCGTCGTAAGAGTGGAAATGCTTGCTGTATTCATTTTTTATTTAGAAAAACAGTGGACACGTTCTACCGTGTGGATCCTCCTCCGGCCATGCACTAATTACTCACTTCCGCGATCGTGGGACAGCCAGCATCGGGGTCCACCAGCCATGCACTAAATTACTCCATAGTAGAGTGACGGTAGACTACCCCGATCGAAGCGCCGCTGTAATACCCAATGAGCCGTCAAATCACAAAACCCCCTCCTTTATAGCAGTAAGTTGGACGGACTAAGCAACCATCATTTCACTCTTCTCTCTCAGCTTCCTCTCTACCCAACTCTCTTCTCCCTCATCTTGTTCCTCATTTCTTCAAGAAAACCCCGACCTGCTTCTGCCATTGTTCTTCTCTCCCAAAGAAGGAAAGGTGAGCACATCAATGGTGTTGATTCTGGCCAAGGCCCGGTCTTGCAACCCCGAGACTGATCCTATAACTCCCTCTCTGTTCTTCTTTTGGGTTTGTGATTATGGTTTCTTTTCTTTTATTTCTATTTGATAGTTTCTTGATGGACGCTGGAGCACCGGCTGAAGTGATGTCTATGGCTCTGGCCAAAACCGTCGAGGCTCATGGTATGAAGAAGCGCAAGAACCCCACCGAGACTACCGCAAACAAGCTCAAAGCCATTGCCCTGTCCAAGCCCCCCTCTCCGGGATACCTCATTAAGCAAGTCCAGGTAATATGTCTTCTTGACGATCTTTTTCTCGATCTTGATCGTGTTTTTTCATCTAACACACAGTACTAGTACTAGTAGTACAACTTTCTGGGTGATCTTGCATGTGATTTTTGTGTGCCAAATGACGGTTCTAAATTCCTCTTTTGACCAAAACATGCGAGAGGTTGACACTAATTTATTATAGATTACTTTCAACTGGAGTAATTTATGAACATCAATGCTACCTTTGAAAAGGGTATATTTGCCTCAGTAACTTGTGTTATGGATATTGCAAGTAATCCCTCTGCTCTCATGCCTTTGAAGACATGTTGTAGTGTCTTTGTTCACTCATTTCTATGCGTATATGTAGTCATATATGGAGTATAATATCGAAAATCATCTTATATTTCTGAACGGAGGTAGTAATAAAATATGGTTTCTGTTTGAATTAGAACCAGGTCCGCGGTGGAGATGAAGTTCTCAAAGTCATGCCGTGTGAACTGGAAGACCTGAGGATGAGTTCTACTGCTAAACTATCCAGTTGTTGTGTCCTTGTCGCCACGTGTCCTGAACTAGTGTTTTCCTGTAGCATTGTTGTCAGGCGTGTTCTTGAGGCTGTACTTGACCACAACAATTTCCTAGCTATGCCTTCGATTACGAAGGGTGTGGTTCTTATAAAGCTTCCCAACAAATCTGATGCGGCATGTCTTCATCATCATGTTTATGAGTGGAAAGACCACTCTGTTAGGTTCTCCAAGGTTGACGAGATGGTGATGGTGCATGTAGACATCTCTCACGAAGTCCATGGCCTAGTCAGTTATGCGGGGTTCATCCCATAGGTCGGTGGCAAGAAATAGTCTGCAGAGTTTAATTAGTGCAACTTTGCTTGTCTGTAGTAAGTACTATTGTTCAGTACTTGATTTGTGTTTGTGAACCCTGTATTGTTTATTAGTACCGCCGCTTTTGGTGTGTGGTCAGTCCTGAGAACGGTCTATGTTAATGTTTGTCCACTCAATTCAGTCTGTATATTTTGAAGTATCAAGATCATCTTTTTTGTGAGGACGGTTTATTAATTATGGTTACACTCCAATATCTGTATGCATTGCAGGGTTTGTCGCATCCACCAGGATTTCCAGTCCCATGGATGTTCGGTCCATACGATTTGTCACGACCTTTGGACTGTCCTGCTTGTGGGAGTAGGCGGGGCCCTTGCATGCCACCCGTAGTTGGACGATCAATCTTTTGTTTAGTACTTCAACATAGTGATTTCCTGGTAAGGATTCACTCGTGTCACAGCAAGTAAATCTTATTGATTTACTGTCTAAATCTTATTGATTTAATGTCATGTTTTCTTTCTTTTCCTGCAATTTTATGATGCAGGTTTTGCCATGTGACATTCATCATAGAATAAACCGTTTGGTTTGCTCTACGATGGCTATTTTTGCAGGTTTCGCTTCTTATGTCATGTTAGTAATGAAGGCACTGTCCATCACTTATATTACTGAAAAAAATTGGATCAGTCTGTTGTCTGAGTACAAGCTGAATCCCTATGATGAACTGCAGTTTGGTTTAACAAAACGCCACAATTAGTCCTTCTCGCGTTTAAAAGAAATGAAGAAAAAATTGGATCATGGTCACGAAGCCTAGTCAAGTTAGAAAGCTGATCATAGCAGACCAGACACGATTGCCGTTGTCTCGCACATCGGTACCACCTTCAGCAATGGATCAAGCACTAGCAGTTGCTCTAGCACTGACAGCGGCAGCAGCTTAGTCTGATCCAGCTGAGGATTGGGCACCGACCGCGTCAGCGGATCAGGCTGATCGACCAGAGGATCGGGCATCGACACCGGCACCTGCTCCGACACCGGCACCAGCTCTACAAGGAGCACCATCTCCGGCAGCAGCATCGACTTCGGCACCTGCACCAACACTTGCACTTGCATCTGCTCCGGCCCGTGTAGCAGCAACCGAATGAGCAGTTGCACCGGCAACAGACTGGGCTGCAGTTCGCACTTCATATACCAAAGTCCTTACAAAAACCGACATGTCCACCTTCTTAGTAAGCATTGGCCGCCCAAGTGCTTCGTTCTTTTTTCTTTCCATGTTGTTTCGCATGATTCACTATGTTGATCTAACTGTCTGGGTATGTCTTCTTGTTTGCAAACAGAGAATTCCTAGAGCAACGAGGGAGTCGTTCAACAATCCGGGCGACAGCGGCCAAGTTTCTCTTACCATGCGCAGCCTTGGTGTGAATGAACCTACTCAATATACCGTAAGTACAAAGGATGGTCACATGAGGATTGATGCTAAAGGATGGTCAAGGTTCAAATCTAAATCATATCTTGCGGTAGGGGATGATCTCAAAATCGAACTTTCTCGGCAAGGAGAGCTGGTCCAAATCAACTTTGAAATTCTTCAGTAGCAGCATGCAACTGCCGAACTGATCTATCCTCCAAGAGATTTTGATGTAATAATCTGGCATGGTGAAACAGGTGTCCTGTGTGTATGGGTAATACGACAGTATTATTCATCACATGGTATATCGTTGATAGAATTGCAACTCTCATTGCTGGTTAGGAACTATCGTTCGATTTCATTCCAAGAGCTGTCGTGCTTTATTTAATTTTGTCTATTCGCCTTGCGACAACATCTAAAACCAGCGCCGTACCGATCGCTTGCAATATGAAAAGCGCTGAGGTAGAACACATGGCCCCCCAAACATGCAGGGTGGGCCTGCGCCCCAAAGTCCAGAACCGTGAGCCTGTCTGAGTATTATATTCTCAGTTGAACCCCCATAATGCCCGTGCGTTGCACGTAACATCAAGATGCATTTGTATGAGTATTTTGTCTTGTGAGAGAAAAGGATGAATGAGGGAAGGCCTTATTTGTAAATGTGGAAAGGTGTGTGGGTACCTTTCTACAAAATTACCATAGTTTCCTTCCTATCCATAAGATATAAATCGGACGGCCTATATTGCAGGATGGCAGGCACACCATCATCACCAACTCGTCTATACTGTGTTAAAAAAACTCTGTTTTCTATAATTATATATGTTATATATATTCCCCTTGATTTTTCTTATGTATAAAGTTGTGATATAAAAGATCTTTATATTTCTTTAGAGAGGGAATATCTCTGTCAAAAATAAATTTATGTGTAATATCTCTCTATCACAATGAAGACAAGCCATGGATATAAGTTCTGAGTTGGGTTCATGAACCAAGAAGATCGCTGCTTTTTTATGGCCGAACTTGGATAAACTTTCTCAAGTGTTACGGACTGAAAGTTGGCGCACGAATGTTGATGGAAATAGCAGAACCTGGTCTCATCTTCACTACGATCTTCCACCCTGACGTCATTCCAATTGTTCATCCATGTTAGTTTTGTATCTAGTTCTTGCTTGTTGCCTCGATTACTTCTTAATCCACCTATTCTATCTAACTAATCACAATTTAACTTTAGAAGTAGCAACGAATCTCTCACGAAGAAGCTACTTCTAACTAATATATTCTTATAATTGGTGGCACGTGTAGGTTTTTTCAGAGTTAAGCAGGCTGCTCGTTTGTTATTCTATAACAACTCGGCTGTTACTGATGGCACTGAAGTTGACTGGGACGACATCCACAAGTTCCTACACTTTATTGATCGTCTTGAGGTCCTAGTGGGGCGTTTCAATGGTGGAAGTCCACGTGGGATATGTGTGCCACTGCTGCACTCATTGAATAGGTCCAACTGTGTCGAGAAACTTATGGTACGAGCTGTTTTCTGTTATATATGTTGTTCATAAACTATTGCTTATTGATGACCCACAAGTATAGAGGATCTATCGTAGTCCTTAAGATAAGTAAGAGTGTCGAACCCAACGAGGAGCAGAAGGAAATGATAAGCGGTTTCCAGCAAGGTATTCTCTGCAAGTATTGAAATAAGTGGTAACAGATAGTTTTGTGATAGGATAATTTATAACGAGCAACAAGTAACAAAAGTAAATAAAGTGCAACAAGGTGGCCCAATCCTTTTTGTAGCAAAGGACAAGCCTGGACAAACTCTTATATAGAGAAAAGTGCTCCCGAGGACACATGGGAATATCGTCAAGCTAGTTTTCATCACGCTCATATGATTCGCATTCGGTAGTTTGATAATCTGATATGTGGGTGGACCGGTGCTTGGGTACTGTCCTTACTTGGACAAGCATCCCACTTATGATTAAACTCTATTGCAAGAATCCACAACTACAACAAAAGTATTAAGGTAAACCTAACCATAGCATGAAACACATGGATCCAAATCAGCCCCTTACGAAGCAACGCATAAACTAGGGTTTAAGCTTCTGTCACTCTAGCAACCCATCATCTACTTATTACTTCCCAATGCCTTCCTCTAGGCCCAAACAATGGTGAAGTGTCATGTAGTCGACGCTCACATGACACCACTAGAGAAGAGACAACATACATCTCATCAAAATATCGGACGAAGACCAAATTCACATGACTACTAATAGCAAGACTTCTCCCATGTCCCCAGGAACAAACGTAACTACTCACAAAGCATATTCATGTTCATAATCAGAGGGGTATTAATATGCATATAGGATCTGAACATATGATCTTCCACCAAATAAACCAACTAGCATCAACTACAAGGAGTAATTAACACTACTAGCAACCCACAGGTACCAATTCTGGACTTGGATACAAGAATTGGATACAAGAGATGAACTAAGGTTTTGAGAGGAGATGGTGCTGGTGAAGATGTTGATGGAGATTGCCCTCTCCCGATGAGAGGAGCGTTGGTGATGACGATGGCGATGATTTCCCCCTCCCGGAGGGAAGTTTCCCCGGCAGAACATCTCCGCCAGAGCCCTAGATTGGTTCCGCCTCATGGCGGCAGAATTTCATCCGAGAAGATGGCCTATTATTTTTTCCTCATAGAAAGACTTGATATAGCAGAAGATGGTCATTGGAGGGCCATCAGGGGGCCCATGAGGTAGGGGGCATGCCCCCCACCCTCGTGGGCAGGGTGTGGCCCCCCTGGTGAACTTCTTGCACTTAATATTTATTATATATTCTGAAATTGACTTCCGTGAAGTTTCAGGACTTTTGGAGCTGTGCAGAATAGGTTTCTAATATTTGCTCCTTTTCCGGCCCAAAATCCCAGCTGCCAGCATTCTCCCTCTTTATGGAAACCCTGTAAAATAAGAGAGAATAGGCATAAGTATTGTGACATAATGTGTAATAACAGCCCATAATGCAATAAATATCGATATAAAAGCATGATGCAAAATGGACGTATCAACTCCCCCAAGCTTAGGCCTTGCTTGTCCTCAAGCGAAAGCCGAAATCAAAAAATATGTCCATATGTTTAGAGATAGAGGTGTCGATAAAAATAAAATACGGACATGAGGGCATCATGATCATTCTTAGAACAACAACTTATATAATTCTTGTCATATAATTTCTTATGCTAGAGTAATAATTTCAATCACAATTTCAAGTATGAATCATAAACTTCATTGACAACTAACAAACTATAATCTCAGTCATTGGAGCAATTGCAATTTATCATAACATAGGAAAGAGTCAACATATAAGAGCGTTTCAGCAAGTCCACATACTAAACTATCATATAGTCTTTCACAATTGCTGACACTCACGCAATACTTATGGGTATGGAGTTTTAATCGAACACAGAGAAAGATAGGGGCTTATAGTTTTGCCTCCCAACGTTTTACCTCAAGGGTAATGTCAACAATAATAGTTCATGAACCACTCACATCCAATTAGCCATATATACCAGGATCTCTCCAACATATTGTGCTTGCCAAAGGATAAAATGTAAAAAGGAAGGGTGAAGATCACCATGACTCTTATGCAAGGTAGAAGATAAAAGTAAAAGATAGGCCCTTCACAGAGGGAAGCAGAGGTTGTCATGAGCTTTTATGGTTTGATGCACAAAATCTTAGTGCGAAAGAACGCCACTTTATATTGCCACTTGTGATATGGACCTTTATTATGCAGTCTGTCGCTTTTATTTCTTCCATATCACACGATCGTATAAGTTTATTTTCTCCCACACTAATAAGTCATACATATTTAGAGGGCAATTTTTATTGCTTTTCACCGATGACAACTTACTTGGAGGATCTTACTCAATCCATAGGTAGGTATGGTGGACACTCATGGCAAAACTGTTTTAAGGGTATATGGAAGCACAAGTAGTATCTCTACTTGGTGCTATGAATTTGGCTAGCATGAGAGAGAAAGGCAAGCTCAACCATGTTGGATGATCCATGACAATATAATTTATCTTAGATGTAAGAAAACATAACCCATTACGGTGTCTTCCTTGTCCAACGTCAACTCTTTAGCATGTCATATTTTAGTGAGTTCTCACAATCATAAAAGATGTCCAAGATAGTGATCTATATGTGAAGACTTCTCTTTCTTTATTACTTCCTATTAATTGCAACGATGACCAAAACTATGCTTGTTAACTCTCAACAACTTTTATTCATCATACTTTTTCTATGTGAGCTCATTACTCTCCATGAGATCCATATGATCTCTTTGTTTATTTTTATTTCTTTCTCTTTTCTTTTATTCACTTAAGATCATGGCAAAAGAATCAAGCCCTTGACTCAACACTAATCTTTATTATATATAGCTCACAGACTCGATTACATAGAAGGATCATAAAGCAAAACTCACAACTAGATCATACTAAGAACTTTTATTCTACTAGATCGAAATATTACCGAAAGGATTGAACTAAGAAAAGCGGTAAACATAAAAGTGATGGTGATACGATACCGGGGCACTCCCCCAAGCTTGGCAGTTGCCAAGGGGAGTGCCCATACCAGATACTCAATTCTTCTTTGTTGGTGAAGAAGGTGATGGTTTTTTTGATGGCGTAGGTTTCTTCCTTAATTTGCGCTTGAGGACAGAATTTTGGTCCCTTAGGTCCTCGATCTCCTGTTCCAGGCTCAATATCTTTTTGCATAGTTCCTGCTTCTTTTTCTGCAAGAGGCGAAAAGGGATAAACTCGATCTTAGGTTTCTTTACTCTATCTGGGAGGCTTAACTTTTTGAACTCCACATGCATGTCCCCAGGTTGAGGTAGTTGGACTTCATCTTCATCTGAGCTCGTCTCCTCCTTTCCCTTGGGTTCATAGTCCTTTTCTTCTTCTGTAGTCCAACCACAATGCTCCACATCCCCATAGACCTTAGGATCTGCAAGGTAATCAGCCACATAGCTTTCTCCTTCCGAATCCTGGGACGACATGTTGCTTTGTCTGCAGCAGGACAACTCAAAACAAAGGCAAGAGATATTTGTGTGATACGGGAGTCAAAACCTCCGGGAGATTATATAATGAATTTTTAGCGACCAAAATATGTAACATGTAAGAAAACGGAGTCCGGAAAGCGCACGAGGTGCCCACGAGGTAGGGGGCGCACCTAGGGGGGTAGGGCGCGCCCTCCACCCTCGTGGAGGCCTCGTGTCCTTTCCGGACTGCTACTTATTTTTCTATTTTTCTAAATATTCCAAAATGGAGAAATATTGCCTTAAAAACTGTTTTGGAGTCGGTTTGCTTACTGTACCACATACCTATTCCTTTTCGGAGTCTGGGACGTTCCGGAAAGTGTCCCTTATGTATTCCTCCGGGGTTACAGTTTCAATAACATTGGTTTCAACATATATGGGATTACCTGAGATATAATGTTTGATTCTTTGACCGTTCACTACCTTCGGATTTGTGCCTTCGAAATTGTTGATTTTATGGCACCGGAACGATAGACCTCCTCGATAACGTAAGGACCTTCCCATTTAGAGAGAAGTTTTCCTGCAAAAAATCTTAAACGAGAGTTGTATAGCAATACATAATTACCTACATTAAACTCACGCTTTGTATCCTTTTATCATGCCATCTTTTAACTTTTTCTTTAAACAACTTGGCATTTTCATAGGCTTGGGTTCTCCATTCATCAAGTGAGCTAATATCAAATAACCTCTTCTCACCGGCAAGTTTGAAATCATAATTGAGTTCTTTAATAGCCCAATAAGCCTTATGTTCTAGTTCGAGAGGTAAGTGACATGCTTTTCCATAAACCATTTTATACGGAGACATACCCATAGGATTTTTATATGCAGTTCTATATGCCCATAATGCATCATCAAGTTTCTTGGACCAATTCTTTCTGGATATATCAACAGTCTTTTGCAAAATTAATTTGAGTTCTCTATTACTCAATTCTACTTGACCACTAGACTGAGGGTGATAAGGAGATGCAATTCTATGGTTAACATCATATTTAGCAAGCATTTTATGGAAAGCACGATGAATAAAATGTGAATCACCATCAGTCATTAAATATCTAGGGACTCCAAACCTCGGAAAAATAACTTGTTTAAGCATTTTAATAGAAGTGTTATGATCAGCACTACTAGTTGGAATAGCTTCTACCCACTTAGTAATGTAATCAACAACAACTAAAATATGTGTATAACCATTAGAGGCAGGAAAAGGTCCCATATAATCAAAGCCCCAAACATCAAATGGTTCAATAACGAGTGAATAGTTCATAGGCATTTCTTGACGTCTACTGATATTACCAATTCTTTGACATTCATCACAAGATAAGACAAACTTATGGGCATCTTTGAAGAGAGTAGGCCAATAAAACCAGATTGCAATACCTTATGTGCAGTACTGGGTGGTGTCGAGGTTATCTCACCAACAACTACATAACGGAGATTTCTGATGTCGGCGAACTCAGGTATTCCAGAACTGCAACGATAAAATTGTGATGACAACACCTCGGAGCTCAACTCCCCGGGACACTGCCACAACCCCTAAATGTCAAGAGGTGCCAAGAACAATGTTATCATCATAAAACCATCAGAACGATTCCAAGATACCCGCATGATCCTAAAAAAAATTCGTGAAATTTGAGGAGATAAGAGTCAAAAATCTACGTCAGGAGGCCTCACCAGAGCGACGAAGGGACTGAGGAGTAAAAAGAATCCTACTCTCCGATATATATATAATCCTATAAGACTCAAAACATTTTTCTTCTAGACTCAACAACGCCAGCGATTCGATCGAGCAGGGGGCTCCTAAGTCGGGGAAGGCTCTGATTACCAACTTGTAACACCCATGATGCGGCTATATCTCCCACATGTCGGAGCATGACTTAGAGGCATAACCGCATAGTAGGCATGTCGCAAGAGGGGTAATCTTTACACATCCCATGTACTGAATAAGAGAGGGATAAAGAGTTGGCTTACAATCGCCACTTCACACAATACATAAATATATCATTACATCAACCAGAATACAATCAAGGTCCAACTACGGAACCAAAATAAAAGAAGACCACCCCTAATGCTAGATCCCCGATCGCCCCAACTGGGATCCACTACTGATCAACTGGAAAACGAAAACAACACAACGAACACGATCTTCATCGAGCTCCCACTCGAGCTGGGTTGCGTCACCTGCACTAGTATCATCGACACCTGCAACTGTTTGGAAGTATCTGTGAGTCATGAGGACTCAGCAATCTCACACCCGTGAGATCAAGACTATTTAAGCTTATGGGTAGGATAAGGCAATGAGGTGGAGCTGTAGCAAGCACTAAGCATATATGGTGGCTAACATACGCAAATGAGAGCGAGAAGAGAAGCAAAGCACGATCGTAAACTAGAAGTGATCAAGAAGTGATCCTGAAACTACTTACATTCAAGCATAACACAAGAACCATGTTCACTTCCCGGACTCCGCCAGAAAGAGACCATCACGGCTACACACGCGGTTGATGCATTTTAATTAAGTTAAGTTTCAAGTTCTCTACCGGATATTAACAAATTCCCATCTGCCCATAACCGCGGGCACGGCTTTCGGAAGTTCAAAACCCTGCAGCGGTGTCCCAACTTAGCCCATCACAAGCTCTCATGGTCAACGAAGGATATTCCTTCTCCCAGGAAGACCCGATCGGACTCGGAATCCCGGCTACAAGACATTTCGACAATGGTAAAACAAGACCAGCAAAGCCACCCGATGTGCCGACAATCCTGATAGGAGTTGCACGTATCTCGTTCTCAGGGCAACACCAGATGATACTAGCTACGAGTAAAACCAAACCTCAAGTTTCCCCGAGGTGGCCCGCAGGCAGCTCGGTTCGGACCAACACTTAGACAAGCACTGGCCCCGGGGGGGCTAAAATAAAGATGACCCTTGGGAGCGCGACTCCCAAGGGAAAAGTAGGTGGTGGTGAGGCAAATGGTAAAACCAAAGTTGGGCCTTGCTGGAGGACTTTTATTCAAAGCGAATTGTCAAGGGGTCCCCATAACACCCAACCATGTAAGGAATGCAAAATCAAGGAACATAACACCGGTATGATGGAAACTACGGCGGCAAGAGTGGAACAAAACACCAGGCATAAGGCCGAGCCTTCCACCCTTTACCAAGTATATAGATGCATTACTTAAAATAAGAGATATTGTGATATCCCAACAGATCCCTGCTCCAACATGGAACAAACTCCATCTTCACGTGCAACTAGCAACACTATAAGAGGGGCTGAGCAAAGCGGTAACATAGCCAAACAACGGTTTGCTAGGTAAGGTGGGGTAGAGGCTTGACATGGCAATATGGGAGGCATGATATAGCAAGTGGTAGGTATCGCAGCATAGCAATAGAGCGAGCAACTAGAAAGCAAATATAGAAGTGATTTCGAGGGTATGGTCATCTTGCCTGAGATCCCGCAAGGAAGACGAACGAGTCCATGAAGAAGACAAACAGACGTAGTCGAACGGATCCTCACAAACGGGACGTTATCGGAACTAACCCGAAGAAGCAACACCGGAAAGAAGCAAGCAACATAGTAAACAACCACCACATAAACATGGCATGATTCACAACCAAGTATGATGCATGCCCGATTTAATGATACATGGCATGGCATGGCAAAGTGCACAAGCAAACCTACAAATTAAGTGGAGCTCAATATGCAACGAGTTGCATATTGATGAAACACCACAACAATTATTTAGTTCTCTCCCGTTTAAGTACTCAACAATATTAAATGTTGATTATCATGGCAAGAGGTGAAGCAAAAGAAAACTACATATCTAGGCAAGTTTAAATGAGGCCGGAACAACAAACAACAAGTCCGGAAAATCCTCATGTGCATATTTATGGATTTGGTACTGTTCTTCCCTAAACATAATTTTAGAGTTGTTAAACATGCAAAGTAAAGCCACGATGTTAAACTAGGCATTTTTCTACCCCATTTACATATAAATTTTATTTAAAACCGAGCTACGATTATTAAGTTACGAATTAAAGCATTTTAACATGGCATATGAGCAAATTAATGCAAACAGCAGTTTAAACATTTTAAACATAGATGAAAGTTGCAAACTATTAAACTAGACAAAATTCTAGTCATTTTACATATATAAATTGTTTACATGCGATGCACGGTTGGTGAGTTAGGATATGCATGAAGTACAAGGGCTTTTCTGTAAAACTGGTAACACTGGATAAATGGACAAAACGCAGAACGAAAAAACGTGACATAGGCCGAATCTGGCTGGCCCAACCGCATAGAGGTCTGAAGGGGGGTCTCACCATGGGCTTGGCCCAAATCTATGGAGGAGGCGGCCTGGCAGGGCACGCTGGGCCTTGGTCGTGGTCGGCCCACACACGCGCGAGGAAGGCGGCCCAGCAGGGGAGCGTGGAGATGGGCCGCGGTGAAGGTGATGGCCCACACGAGCGGGCCACGTTCAACGGGGCGCTAGAGGCGCGACGATGCAGCACCGAACGAGGCAGGACGACGGTGGCGGTTTGGCGCGACTCCGGTGAGGTCCAAGGCGCGGGATGCCTGGAGATGAGGTCATGGACGGCTGGAGGAAGCGGATCGGGGCGGTGGCTCGCCGGATCCGAGGCGCCTGGCCTGGATCTGGCCGGAGTAGGCCGACGGAGAGGCGGAGTTCGGTAGCAGCGGGGCGGAGCACCTGCGGGAGAGGACGACGACGGGGTGAGTTCGGGCATGGGGAAGAAGGGAGAGGGTGCGACGGGGCTGTCCTGAGCGGAGGTGGTCGCCGGTGGAGACTCCGACGGGAGGAGGCCGGCGAGGGCGATGCGGTGGTTGCGGGAGATCTTCAGGGAGCAGCGGGGAGGCAGATCATTCGGGCGACGGCGGCGAAGCGCTTGGGCCCCGATGGGCTTCCCAGGGCCCGAAGCGGGTCCTGGCGGGCTTGGAGGTGGAGGGAGGTTGGCCGGGACGCGTGGCGCGCCCGGGTTGGAGGAGGGCGCGGTCAGGTGGCGGCGAGGCTAATGGAGGCGCGACAAGTGGCGACGGAGGACTTAGCCGGCACGGAAAACGAGGCAGAGGTGGGAGGCGGCGGCGGCTGAGGGTTAGGGGAGGCTAGGGGTAGGGTTTTTAGACTAGGATTAGTCCAAAAATGGACTAGGGGGGTGTTTAAGTAGGAAAAGGAGGGCTAGAGGAGGGGGTTTGAGGCCGTTTCGGAGCCCTCCGATCTCGGACGGTTCCGGACGCGGGGATGGAGTAGGTGGGCTGTGATGGGTTGTGCAAGTGGACTAGTGGGCTGAGAGGAGAGGAAAGAAGGCAGGCCGGCAGCCGTTTCTAGAGACCGAAAACGTCTGACGTAAAGACCGACTATACTGCCACTATAGTTAACCGTTGGGGCGTCAAACGGACTCCGAATGCGATGAAATTTGGCAGGCGGCCTACTGACAACATAACAACACCGCATGCCAACTTTCAACCCATTCCGAGTACATTTTCCGGCCACTTATAAAATAATATTTCGGACGTGTCGCGGGCGCGTGCAAGTGCAGTTGGACTCAGAACGGACAACGGAAAGAATTGGGAGACCCGGATGGATGCAAGTTTTCGAAAACATGCAGATGCAATGCAAATGATGACATGGCAAGATGTGACACTCAAGCGAAAGACATGGCAAAGACAATGAATAACTAGAAGACACCTGGCGCAACGGTCTCGGGGTGTTACAAGTGGGTCATCAAGCACATTTTCTAACCTAGACAAGTTGTCTGCAACGGGGTTCTCAGCTCCCTTTCTATCAACAATATGTAAATCAAATTCTTGTAGCAAGAGAACCATCTAATAAGTCTAGGTTTAGCATCTTTCTTTTCCATAAGATATTTAATAGCAGCATGATCAGTGTGAATAGTTACTTTAGAATCAACAATATAAGGTCTGAACTTATCACAAGCAAATACAACTGCTAAGAATTCTTTTTCAGTAGTAGCATAATTTGTTTGAGCATTGTCTAGGGTTTTACTAGCATATTGAATAACGTTTAGTTTCTTATCAACTCTTTGCCCTAGAACAGCACCTGCAGCATAATCGCTAGCATCACACATAATTTCAAAAGGTAAATTCCAATGAGGTGGCTGAACAATAGGTGCAGAGATCAATGCTTTCTTAAGTATTTCAAATGCTTCTACACAATCATCATCAAAGACAAATGGTATATCTTTTTGTAATAAATTAGTCAGAGGTCGAGAAATTTTTGAGAAGTCCTTAATGAACCTCCTATAAAATCCGGCGTGACCAAGGAAACTTCTTATACCTTTAATGTCCTTGGGGCATGTCATCTTTTCAATAGCATCAACCTTGGCTTTATCAACTTCAATACCTCTTTTAGAAACTTTATGCCCCAAGACAATACCTTCATTAACCATAAAGTGGCACCTTTCCCAATTCAAGAAAAGATTAGTTTCTTCACATCTCTGCAAAATTCAATCAAGGTTGCTCAAGCAATCATCAAAAGAAGACCCATAGATAGAAAAATCGTCCATGAAAACTTCACAAATCTTTTCACAAAAGTCAGAGAATATAGCCATCATGCATATTTGAAAGGTAGCAGGTGCATTACATAAACCAAAAGGCATACGTCTATAAGCAAAAGTACCAAAAGGACAAGTAAAAGTAGTCTTAGATTGATCCTTGGCCGACACAGGTATTTGAGAGAAACCAGAATAACCATCTAGAAAGAAAAATGTGTATGTTTGGATAATCTTTCTAGCATTTGATCGATAAAAGGTAAGGGTAATGATCCTTTTTAGTGGCCTTATTTAATTTGCGGAAATCAATTACCATCCTATAACCTGTAATAATTCTTTGAGGAATCAATTCATCTTTATCATTAGGAACGATAGCAATACCTCCCTTCTTAGGGACATAATGGACAGGACTTACCCACTGACTATCAACAACGGGATAGATTATACCTGCCTCTAGGAGCTTTAGTATTTCTTTTCTTACCACTTCTTTCATTTTAGGATTCAGCCGTCGTTGATGATCACGAACTGGTTTAGCATCTTCTTCTAAATTTATTTTATGTTGACATAGAGTGGGACTAATGCCCTTAAGATCATCAAGACTATACCCAATAGTAGCACGATGCTTCTTCAGAGTTTTCAATAATCTCTCTTCTTCATGCTCTGAAAGGTTAGCACTAATAATAACAGGATATATCTTTTTCTCATCAAGATAAGCATATTTAAGAGTATCAGGTAATGGTTTAAGCTCAAACACGGGATCAACCTTGGGTGGAGGAGGATCCCCTAGGATTTCAACAGGCAAATTGTGTTTCAGGATGGGTTCCTGTTTAAAGAATACTTCAGCTATTTCCCTTCTTTCATTCATAAACATATCATTTTCATGGTCTAGCAAATATTGTTCTAAAGGATCAATAGGAGGTACGGCAATAGAAGCAAGACCAATAATTTCATCTTTACTAGGCAATTCCTCTTCACGGTGTTGTCTATTAAATTTAGAGAAATTAAATTCATGAGACATATCATCTAAACCGATAGTAACAACATCCTTTTTGCAATCTATCTTAGCATTAATAGTGTTTAAGAAGGGTCTACCAAATATAATGGGACAAAAGCTATCTTGTGGGGAACCAAGAACAAGAAAATCAACAGGATATTTAGTTTCCCCACACAAGACTTAAACATCTCTAACAATTCCCATTGGTGATATAGTATCTCTATTGGCAAGTTTAACTGTGACATCAATATCTTCTAACTCAACAGGTGCAATATCATGCATAATTTATCTATATAGGCTAATAGGTATTGCACTAGCACTGGCACCCATATCATATAAGCCATGATAACAATGATCTCCTATTTTAACAGAAATAACAGGCATGCCTACCACATGTCTAGGTTTATCTTTAGCACAAGGTTTAGCAATTCTAGCAGTTTCATCACAGAAATAAATAACATGCCCATCAACATTGTCAGACAAGAGATCTTTAACAATAGCAATATTAGGTTCAACTTTAACTTGCTCAAGAGGTGTATATGTTTTAATATTGCTTTTACGAACCACAGTTGAAGCTTTAGCATGATCCTTTATCTGAACAGGGAAAGGTGGTCTCTCATCATAAGAAGTAGGAACAATAGGATCATTATAAGTGACAATCTTTTCTTCAACTTTAATAGGTGCATCTACTTTTACTTCTATGGGAGGATGATATTTGAACCACTTCTCCTTGGGGAGATCAACATAAGTAGCAAAAGATTCACAGAAAGAAGCTACTATTTCAGAGTCAAGTCCATATTTAGTGCTAAATTTACGGAAAACATCGGTATCCATAAAAGATTTAACACAATCAAACTTAGGTGTCATACCTGACTTCTTACCTTCGTCGAGGTCCCAATCTTCAGAGTTGCGTTTAATTCTTTCCAATAATTCCCATTTGAATTCAATAGTCTTCATCATAAAAGAGCCAGCACAAGAAGTATCAAGCATGGTGCGACTGTTATCAGAAAGCCGAGCATATAAATTTTGAATAATCATCTCTCTTGAGATCTCATGATTGGGGCATGAATATAACATTGATTTAATCCTCCCCCAAGCTTGAGCGATGCTTTCTCCTTTGCGAGGCCAAAAATTATATATATAATTGTGATCACGATGAACAAGATGCATAGGATAAAACTTTTGATGAAATTCCAATTTCAATCGTTTGTGGTTCCATGACCCCGTATCATCACATAGCCTATACCATGTCAATGCATCTTCCCTTAAAGATAAAGGGAAGACCTTCTTCTTAACAACATCTCTGGGTACACCTACAAGCTTAAATAATCCACAAACTTCATCAACATATATTAGGTGCTCATCAGGATGCATTGTTCCATCTCCTGCAAAAGGATTAGCTAGCAGTTTTTCTAACATACCTGAAGGAAATTCAAAGCAGACATTTTCATTTTCATTTTCATTTTCAGTAGGTTCAGTTGGTTGAGGAGCAACTCTTTGCTCTACTGTTCGGGGTGAAGATACCCCGAACAAGCCCCTCAAATGATTACTTTCCATAGTAACAAGTGACAATAAATTTCAGCACACTATATAAAATTTTCTTTACCAAATTCCACCTACCAAAGGCGCTTCACTCCCCGGCAACGGCGCTAGAAAAGAGTCTTGATGACCCACAAGTAAAGAGGATCTATCATAGTCCTATCGATAAGTAAGAGTGTCGAACCCAACGAGGAGCAGAAGGAAATGATAAGCGGTTTCCAGCAAGGTATTCTCTGCAAGTACTGAAATAAGTGCTAACAGATAGTTTTGTGATAGGATAATTTATAATGAGAAACAAGTAACAAAAGTAAATAAAATGCAGCAAGGTGGCCCAATCCTTTTTGTAGCGAAGGACAAGCCTGGACAAACTCTTATATAGAGAAAAGCGCTCCCGAGGACACATGGGAATATCGTCAAGCTAGTTTTCATCACGCTCATATGATTCATGTTCGGTACTTTGATAATCTGATATGTGGGTGGACTGGTGCTTGGGTACTGTACTTACTTGGACAAGCATCCCACTTATGATTAACCTCTATTGCAAGCATTCGCAACTACAACAAAAGTATTAAGGTAAACCTAACCATAGCATGAAACATATGGATCCAAATCAGCCCCTTACGAAGCAACGCATAAACTAGGGTTTAAGCTTCTGTCACTCTAGCAACCCATCATCTACTTATTTCTTCCCAATGCCTTCCTCTAGGCCCAAACAATGGTGAAGTGTCATGTAGTCGACGTTCACATGACACCACTAGAGAAGAGACAACATACATCTCATCAAAATATCGAACGAAGACCAAATTCACATGACTACTAATAGCAAGACTTCTCCCATGTCCTCAGGAACAAACGTAACTACTCACAAAGTATATTCATGTTCATAATCAGAGGGGTATTAATATGCATATAGGATCTGAACATATGATCTTCCACCAAATAAACCAACTAGCATCAACTACAAGGAGTAATTAATACTACTAGCAACCCACAGGTACCAATCCCGAACTTGGAGACAAGAATTGGATACAAGAGATGAACTAGGGTTTTGAGAGGAGATGGTGCTAGTGAAGATGTTGATGGAGATTGCCCTCTCTCGATGAGACGAGCGTTGGTGATGACGATGGCGATGATTTCCCCCTCCCAGAGGGAAGTTTCCCTGGCAGAACAGCTCCGCCAGAGCCCTAGATTGGTTCCGCCAAGGTTCCGCCTCGTGGTGGCGGAGTTTCATCTGAGAAGATGGCTTATTATTTTTTCCTCATCAAAAGACTTTATATAGCAGAAGATGGTCATCGGAGGGCCACCAGGGGGCCCATGAGGTAGGGGGCGCGCCCCCCACCCTCGTGGGCAGGGTGTGGCCCCCCTGGTGAACTTCTCGCGCTCAATATTTATTACTGAAATTGACTTCCATGAAGTTTCAGAACTTTTGGAGCTGTGCAGAATAGGTTTCTAATATTTGCTCCTTTTCCAGCCCCGAATCCCAGCTGCCGGCATTCTCCCTCTTTATGGAAACCCTGTAAAATAAGAGGGAATAGGCATAAGTATTGTGACATAACGTGTAATAACAGCCCATAATGCAATAAATATCGATATAAAAGCATGATGCAAAATGGACATATCACTTATACATAGTTTTACAACTGTGATCTTGTTGAAATAGAAACTGCCCAGTTCTATTGTTCCTATACAGATGCCTGACCATGGTCGGGTCAGACTTGCGCTTGGTCACAACATGATGTTTATGTCGACCTACTCCATTCCCCTTAGAGGTGAAGATATACTTATTCATGGATGGTCTCAAATAATGAAGGCCCGTCCATCTTAGAGAATAGGACAGAAGATTATGTTCCTGCTTTTCCATGACTCTAAAGTGAATATCCTGTTTATTGACCACATTGCGAGATGAAGCCGCTTTCAGAAGGTTGTGGATGCGTGGGGTGGCACCTGGGCCTTGTCCTGGGGCTTGGCGGCCTCACCCTTGGTTAACTGTAGGCAAAGTAGCACTGTTCGAGGCGTGCTTTGTACGGTTGAACCTATATAAGTACTCATACTGCTTTCAGCTATGGTTGTTAAGTGCCCCTGCCGATTTCAATTAAGGTTGTTAAGTACTCCTGCTGCTTTTACAGTCTGTCGTGTTTCTTCAGTCCTATCTTCCTCCAGCCGCCAAAACCAAACCAGCACCGGCGGGGCCACCTGCTTCCGCCTCCCATGGCTGGTTGCGCCTGAGCGCACACATCGCCGCCCCACCGTCTCCTAAATCGTTAACGCCGACGTCCGAGGCCTCGCCGTCGTCCTCCGCGCGCTTTGGTGCGCTCGCCGCGGCGCCACCCTCTTGCGTTGTCAACATGGTCAACAAACTATATGAATCGGCGGAAGTATGTGGAGAGGATGACAGTAGGGGCCCACCATGTCAGCGTATGGAAAAATAAAATGCTTCCTCCTAGTGTTTTCCTGACATATGGGACCCACGACATTGTGAGCGTATATAGTCAATAGACAAGAGAAGAACACAAGATCGGCTGACACCTTGGACGTAGCTGCTCGAGCAGTATTTTTTTGTTATTGTTGAGACGGAGCAGTGTTTGAATTGGGCTGTGGCCCGTCTAGCCCAGGCTTATATTTCATGTTCACCATGTGAACAGCCCAGCTATTTTTTCTTTGTGAAAATGAGCCCAGTTTACTTTTTCTGAAGAATACCCAATCCAGGCCTACTTATTTTTCTACGCCCTGATGGGCTGCAACTCTTTCAAGATGCCTGCAAATCTTGAAAGTAATATGAAATGGGTTGTAAATATAAAAACACATGACAAATTGGCAATTACTTTATAATTTCTGAATTTTTTCACATTTTCAGATTCCTATTTCACTAGGCATTAACCAAATTTAAATATATCTTCAAAGTACTTTAAATCTGGCTTGACATTTCGGTATGAAAAATAGTTTGGAACCCACAGAAATGTGTGAAATTGGCCCTGGCCAACCAAAAAAACGGACTGCAATAAATTGCATAAGAAGTCGCAATGAGCTATATATAAATTATTAAAAAAAGAGGGAACAGTCTGACTTGTGGGCCTATTAAGTTGACGCGTATGCAAGATTTTTTAGTTATTATATACGTCAACAAACGATTCTAGCAGACGTAACCGTTGGATGTCAATCCAATGACCGTCGTGTTTCTTCAATCTCTGATCTTCTTGCTCCAGCCGCCAAATCCAGCGCCGGCGGGACCGCCTGCTCCCGCCTCCCGTGGCCGGCTGCGCTAGCGCGCAGGCCTCACCACCCCACCGTACTCCCATCACTGGCCTAGCCATTCCTCTACTCACCGACACCTGCTGTTATTCTCTGGCGACGGCAGATGAACCAGTAAACCCTCGTACAGTCGTACTCCCCTTCGCGTGGGAAACAACTGCCGAGTCTTCCTTGGCTCCGTGTCGTTCCCTTCCTAGGCCTCGCCATCGTCCACCGCCCTGGTCCTCTCGGCGCGGCCTGGTCAATGTGGTCAACGACCGACATGCATCTGAAGTGGACTGACGTGGAGAGGCTGACAGCTGGGTCCACGGCCACACGCAAGGAAATGCCTCCTTATTACGCGCAAAATAATGATTCATCCACCTGAGATCTGGGACCCACCGAAAGGGCCTCTGTATTTTGCGAAAAAACGTTACCGCCGCTGACAGCTCGGACCCACCAGCTATATCTTCGCACGCAATGAAATTCCTCCTTATTACGCACAAAAAAATAAATACCCCCTGCTAGCTGGGACCCAGTATAGTGGGAGGCTGACTTGTGGGCCTACTAAGTTGACGGGGACGGAGGGATTTGTCAACTTAGTCAATATGCATGATTGTAGCTCCAGTGATCGTACGATGTCCATCCAACAGCCATAGTGCTTCTTCAACCTCTGGTCTTCTTGCTCCAGCCGCCCAAACCAGCATCGGTCATGCCTCATGCTCCTGCCTCCCGTGGCCGGCTGCGATGCCACGGAGGCCTCACCGCCCCCTACTACTCCCACTGTTGGCCAGGCCATCCCTCTACTCACCCACACCCCCTGTTATTCTGCGACGATGGAAGCCTCACACCGCAGCGAACCAGTGAACCATCATACTCCTCTATGCGTGGGCATCTACTGCCACGTCTTCCCCGGCTCCGCGTCGTCCCCTTCCTAGGCCTCATCGTCGTCCACCGCCCTGGTGCTCTCGGCGCGGCGTGGTCAACGTGGTCAAGGAACGGCTTCCATCGGACGTGGAATATACGTGGAGAGGCTGACAGATGGGTCCACGGCCGCAGCAAGGAAGTGCCTCCTTATTACGTGGAAAATAATGATTCCTCCACCTGATAGCAGGGACCCACCGGACGGGCAACCGCATTTCGCGAAAAAAATGTTTCTCCCCTGACTGCTGGGACCTACCAGCTACATCTTCGCACACAAGGAAGTGCGTCCGGGCAAAAAAAATGACTCGCCCCCTGACTGCTGGGACCCACCAACTACATCTTCGCACGCAAGGAAGTGCCTGACAGTCAGGACCCACCTGGTCGAAGCGTACGTAGCGTTATCATTCTGGTCGCGAACGTGTACGTACATACTGGTCCATGTAGAGGCGCGCACGTGTCGTAGTAGAGGCGCACACATAGCATGTACACGTACGTACAACGGCCAGTGTGGAAGCAAGAAAATATGGCCACATACGTACATATGGGCGGGGTCTCAAACGCCTACTCGCGCATACATATGGCCAGGGCTCGTGTACATGGCTGGGTCAGAATGGAGAAACCGCGTCATCGTCATGTTCATGGGGAGCCAACCGGCTGGGTCAGAACGGAATGCGTTATCGTGTTCATCAGGAGGGCTTGGACGGAACAACCGATGGAAACGAGGCATGGCGTACCGCACAACGGAGGAAACAACCTTGTGTTTTACCGGCCACGTTCGAAACGGGATCCTGTTCATCGGGAGGGGTCTGGCGTACCGCAAAACGGAGGAAACGGACCTCCTATGGTCGAAACGAGGGTCCTGTTCATCGGTAGGGGTGTGTTGTACCGCAAAACGGAGGAAACAGACTTGTGTTGGAGCGCTACGGTCGAAACGAGTGTCCTGTTCATCGGGAGGGGTGTGGCGTACCGCAAAACGGGACTCCACGGGATACTATTCATCTCCACCGTCTACCCCCTCCAGCCTCCATGGGCTACTTTTCATCCACCATCGACCTCCTCCAGCCTCCACCTGCGACTTTTCATCCACGGGCTCCTGTTCATCCAGCCTCCACCGCGCGCTACTCCACCGGCTACTGTTCAACCAGCCCTCTCCACGGACTCCTGTTCAACCACCCCTCCATGGGCTACTGTTCATCCAGCCCTCCACCATCTACTGTTCATCCAGCCCTCCACGGGGTGGTCCTGTTCATCCAGCGCTCCACGGGGTCCTGTCCATCCAGCCCCAACCGGCTTGATCGATCGGGGTCCTGTTCATCTAGAGGCAACACCACAGGGTCCTATTCATCCACCCCACCGGGAACTGTTCATCCAACCCCCCCAGCAACGCTCACTGTTCATCCAGAGGCAGCATCGACCGGCTTCAGTTAGCAGCAGTAGCGAAGGAATCGCTCGATCAGGTTCAGTTAACAGCCATGATCAATCGCTCGGGTTCAGTAACGCGTAGCCTGCAGTGCAATCGCTCGGGTTCAGTAGGCGAACGCCTCGCTCGGGTTCAGTTAGAGCCCAACGCCTCGCACCCACACACGTGCGTGTATGAGAGAAACGCGCAAACCTCCATGCATCGCTCGGCCCCGACCACCCACCGAAACCGGGAACACCCCGATATTTTCCTCGCCCTCGCTTCTACCACGATTTTTTTCGACATGGACGACCCAAAGAATGTCATGCATCTGCGTCTCCGGACCGCCCAGGATGAAAAGCCCATTTTCTGTCATGATTTTTTGTCATAGAAGTAGGAGCCCACCACATCTATGATGATACCGGATTTTGTCACAATTTTCGTCATAGAAGTGTCATAAGTATGACAGAAAAAAAATTCGTTCGACCCAAAATGTCACGGATGTGTCTTTTTTTTGTAGTGACACAATAAATCTTAGGATGATGATTCAATAACCAACACACTAAAAATAAGATTGTTGTCCATTAACTACCAAGCAACCAAGTTGCTAGGAGTATTGATTTCACACATGGCAGTTCACTTGTCAGCATTCCGACTACAACCAACACGGAGACCGAGGGATGAATAATGATGGTGAGAAGTATCACTGTATCAAGAGTTCATAGGAGGTGGTGCAATTCCCATGACATTTCTGACATAAAGAGGAAACACTCCAAGGTAGAACAGAACAAAAGCTAGATTGGCATTTTGATCTGCGGAATACAACTGCCTTGACCCAATCCCAAAGATGGACGAGGTACTGGAGTTTGTTTCTCCTAGTCATTCCGGAATAGAATGGCTTGTCGGACCACAAGAATAATAGGCATCAATGAATGAATGCACGCATACTCTTGACTATCAATTGATAGACAAAGGTCAGAAAACAACTAAAGAGGGACAACTCAAAGGAACATATGGTTTTCTGAGTTGTGGATGCATAGATTTAGTATGTCAAACAAGTTCAACATATTTCTTCCAGATAACCCATGCATAAAGATAGAACTGGCAGAGTCACAACATAGAATCAAGAACTCATCAAGAGCACTCTGGTTGTGATCTTTCGGTTCAACGAGGAACTTCTGCCACAAGTAGTTCATGGTATTTGGAAGAGGAAAATACCACAGACCTCGAGGACTATCGCAAAGGTTACTAATATCCTAAAGGAATTAGCAAACACTATCAACATGAAGTAAGTAGGGCGAATCTCGGGTTTAAGAACCTAGGAAAAGAATGCCTACTAACTAAGTGGCATCACGGGATGCTTTCGAGAATGATGGACAGGATCATCACACTAGGAACACAAAACATTGCTAGGTTACTAGGTGATCCTCTAAGACACCTAGGGTCATAATAATAGCTCCAACATATATGTCGAGGCAACAAAGTACCTCAACTCACTGATTAGTGTGGTTAAACTGGCCCAAAGAAACATCGATAACGGAAAGAAGGGAGTTGCAAATGCATTAGACTATTTCGGAACCTGGGATGACTCGGACAACATAATAGCTGTAAATGCTCAAAAATATTTGAGACATCCTACAAAATAGTGGCATGACCACTCAACATCACAATATCAAGGTTCTGAGGCCAGCTATGAACATACGGAAGTAGTAGAAACTGAACCGATACTTGAATCCATCAATCCTATAAGTCTATGGATTAGTAACACGTGATCCTGATAGAAAGAATAGAAAGCCTAGTTCCTTAACCATGTAGGAAAGAAAAGATGACTCGGATCAGAAGGGCATAAGGTAAAGGAGTAAAAAGAGCCTTACATTCCCATCCACAATCAATTCCCTTATATAACTAAAGCATTTCTAGACGCAACTTCGACCAGTTTGGCTTGGTAAACCTACAGGCAGTCAGGCTCTGATACCAAAGCTGTCAGGACCCCGATCCTAAGTCACATCGATCTAGCATGTAACACATCATATCACTTTGCGGCCTCACGCACGGTATTCCCATGAGTGCCACCTTACCTGGCCCGGGACCATTTGCGCCTTTGGGCTCACGTATATGATAGTGTCGCTAGCTTCCATATGACAAAGAACTCGGACCGACATGACTAGTCATGAATCCAAAGTGGCACTAACTTACAGGAACATGCACCGACCCAACAACGAATGTGTCGGTCATCAACGTATGAATCCAAGTCGTAGCGAGCTACAAGGACTTAAAGGAAGAACGCGTGACATTTCTCGGAAGGGACAAGCATAGGAATGAAGAAGGACACATGCCGGCCAGCCTAAGTGTTCCGAAGTAGTAGCAAGCTACCATGACTCAGTGGAAAGCACTAGGAGACATTTCCCCATAAGAGAGGCTACCAAGAATAAACAACTAGATTGTCGGATCCCACACATACCAAGCATTTCATCAACATACACACAATATGCTCGATATGTGCAAATACAACATGGCATCACAACAAAACTCTATGACTCAAAATATTTATTCATTAGGCTTATTACAAACATGGGTCTGATGACCCAGCATTCAAGTCATACAAGCAACAAGGACAGGCGGAAGCATAAACATGTATGAGTATAGACATATGAAAAGAGAGAGAGCTAGTAAGCCTATCTATCTACAAGACTCTCCAAAGGGTACAAGATCGTAGCTGAGGTAGCAAGCTAAACATCGGAGTCCATGCGGAAGTACTAGTGAGATTGAAGTCTCTCTGCAAAACATAAATTAAGCAAACGTAAGTACATGTTGGGGAATGCAGTAATTTCAAAAAAATTCCTACGCACACGCAAGATCATGGTGATGCATAGCAACGAGAGGGGAGAGTATCATCTACGTACCCTCGTAGACCGTAAGCGGAAGCGTTATGACAACGCGGTTGATGTAGTCGTACGTCTTCACGATCGACCGATCTAGCACCAAAGGTACGGCACCTCCGTGATCTACACACGTTCAACTCGGTGACGTCCCGTGAACTCATGATCCAGTAGAGCTTCAAGGGAGAGTTTCGTCAGCACGACGGCGTGATGACGGTGATGATGATGCTACCGGAACAGGGCTTCGCCTAAGCACCGCTACGATATAACCGAGGTGGATTATGGTGGAGGGGGGCACCACACACGGCTAAAAGATCAATGATCAACTTGTGTGTCCATGGGGTGCCTCCTCCCCTGTATATAAAGGAGTGGATGAGGGGGAGGGCCGGCCCTCTACTATGGCGCGCCCTGGGAGTCCTACTCCCACTGGGAGTAGGATTCCCCCCTTCCATATAGTAGGAGTAGGAGAGAAAGAACGGGAAAAGAGAAGAGAAGGAAGGAGGGGGCGCCGCCCCTCCCCCTAGTCCAATTCGGACTAGGCCTGGGGGGGTGCGCAACCTCCCCTCTCTCTTTCCCCTAAAGCCCAAAAAGGCCCATATACTCCCCGGCAAATTCCCGTAACTCTCCGGTACTCCGATAAATACCCGAACCAGTCAGAACCTTTCCGATGTCCGAATATAGCCTTCCAATATATTGATCTTTATGTCTCGAACATTTAGAGACTCCTCTTCATGTCCCTGATCTCATCCGGGACTCCGAACAACCTTCGGTACATCAAAACACATAAACTCATAATATCGATCATCACCGAACGTTAAGCGTGCGGACCCTACGGGTTCGAGAACTATGCAGACATGACCGAGACTCATCTCCGGTCAATAACCAATAGCGGAACTTGGATGCTCATATTGGCTCCTACATATTCTACGAAGATCTTTATCGGTCAAACCCCATAACGGTATACGTTGTTCCCTTTGTCATCGGTATGTTACTTGCCCGAGATTCGATCGTCGGTATCTCAATACCTAGTTCAACCTTGTTACTGGCAAGTATCTTTACTCGTTCCATAATGCATCATCCCTCAACTAACTCATTAGTCACATTGCTTGCAAGGCTTATAATGATCTGCATTACCAAGAGGGCCCAGAGATACCTCTTCGACAATCGGAGTGACAAATCCTAATCTCGATCTATGCCAACTCAACAAGTACCATTGAAGACACCTGTAGAGCACCTTTATAATCACCCAGTTACGTTGTGACATTTGGTAGCACACAAAGTGTTCCTTTGGTATTCAGGAGTTGCATAATCTCATAGTCAGAGGAACATATATAAGTCATGAAGAAAGCAGTAGCAACAAACTAAACGATCATCGTGCTAAGCTAACGGAATGGGTCAAGTCAATAACATCATTCTCTAATGATGTGATCCCGTTAATCAAATGACAACTCATGTCCATGGCTAGGAAACTTAACCATCTTTGATTCAACGAGCTAGCCAAGTAGAGGCATACTAGGGACACTCTATTTGCCTATGTATTCACACATGTACTAAGTTTCCGGTTAATACAATTCTAGCATGAATAATAAACATTTACCATGATATAAGGAAATATAAATAACAACTTTATTATTGCCTCTAGGGCATATTTCCTTTAGTCTCCCACTTGCACTAGAGTCAATAATCTAGTTCACATCTTTATGTGATTAGTTCACATCTCCATGTGACTAATACCCAAAGGGTTTACTAGAGTCAATAATCTAGTTCACATCGCTATGTTATTAACACCCAAAGAGTGATCATGTTTTGCTTGTGAGAGAAGTTTAGCCTACGGGTCTGCAACATTCAGATCCATATGTATTTTGCAAATTTTCTATGTCTACAGTGCTTTGCATGGAGCTACTATAGCTAATTGCTCCCACTTTCAATATGTATCTAGATCGAGACTTAGAGTCATCCAGATCGGTGTCAAAGCTTGCATGGACGTAACTCTTTACGACGAACTCTTTGTCACCTGCATAACCGAGAAACATTTCCTTATTTCACTAAGGATATTTTGACCGTTGTCTAGTGATCCACTCCTGGATCACTATTGTACCCTCTTGCCAAACTTATGGTGAGGTACACAATAGGTATGGTACATAGCATGGCATACTTTATAGAACCTATGACTGAGGCATAGGGAATGACTTTTCATTCTCTTTCTATTTTCTGCCATGGTCGGGTTTTGAGTCTTTACTCAACTTCACACCTTGCAACACAGGCAAGAACTCCTTATTTGACTGTTCCATTTTGAACTACTTCAAAATCTTGTCATGGTATGTACTCATTGAAAATATATCAAGCGTCTTGATCTATCTCTATAGATCTTGATGCTCAATATGTAAGTAGCTTCATCGAGGTCTTTCTTTGAAAAACTCCTTTCAAACACTCCTTTATGCTTTCTAGAAAATTCTACATTATTTCCGACCAACAATATGTCATTCACATATACTTATCAGAAATGTTGTAGTGCTCCCACTCACTTTCTTATAAATACAGGCTTCTCCAAAAGTCTGTATAAAACTATATGCTTTTATCAACTCATCAAAGCGTATATTCCAACTCTGAGATGCTTGCACCAGTCCATAAATGGATCGCTGGAGCTTGCACACTTTGTTAGCACCTTTTGGATTGACAAAACCTTCTGGTTGCATCATATACAACTCTTCTTGAAGATATCCATTAAGGAATGCAGTTTTGACATCCATTTGCCAAATTTCATAATCATAAAATGCGGCAATTGCTAACATGATTCAGATGGACTTAAGCATCGCTACGGGTGAGAAGGTATCATCATAGTCAACTCCTTGAACTTGTCGAAAAACCTTTCGCAACAAGTCGAGCTTTGTAGACAGTAACATTACCGTCAGCATCAGTCTTCTTCTTGAAGATCCATTTATTCTCTATGGAGTGCCGATAATCGGGCAAATCAACCAAAGTCCATACTTTGTTCTCATACATGGATCCCATCTCAGATTTCATGGCTTCAAGCCATTTTGCGGAATCTGGGCTCATCATCGCTTGCTCATAGTTCGTAGGTTTGTCATGGTCAAGTAACATGACCTCCAGAACAGGATTACCGTACCACTCTGGTGAGGATCTCACTCTGGTTGACCTAGGAGGTTCGGTAGTAACTTGATCTGAAGTTACATGATCATCATCATTAGCTTCCTCACTAATTGGTGTAGGAGTCACAGGAACAGATTTCTGTGATGAACTATTTTCCAATAAGGGAGCAGGTACAGTTACCTCATCAAGTTCTACTTTCCTCCCACTCACTTCTTTTGAGAGAAACCCCTTCTCTAGAAAGGATCCATTCTTAGCAATAATGTCTTGCCTTCGGATCTGTGATAGAAGGTGTACCCAACTGTCTTCTTTGGGTATCCTATGAAGACACATTTATTCGATTTGGGTTTGAACTTATCAGGATGAAACTTTTTCACATAAGCATCGCTAACCCCAAACTTTAAGAAATGACAGCTTTGGTTTCTTGCCAAACCATAGTTCATACGGTGTCATCTCAACGGATTTAGATGGTGCCCTATTTAACGTGAATGCAGCTGTCTCTAATGCATAACCCCAAAACGATAGCGGTAAATCAGTAAGAGACATCATAGATCGCACCATATCTAGTAAAGTGCGATTACGATGTTCGGACACACCATTACGCTGTGGTGTTCCAGGTGGCGTGAGTTGCGAAACTATTCCACATCGTTTCAAATGAAGACCAAACTCATAACTCAAATATTCTCTGCCACGATCAGATCATAGAAACTTTATTTTCTTGTTACGATGATTTTCCACTTCACTCTAAAATTCTTTGAACTTTTCAAATGTTTCAGACTTATGTTTCGTCAAGTAGATATACCCATATCTGCTCAAATCATCTGTGAAGGTCAGAAATAATAAATTATTAACTTTGCATCTTTTGGCTTCAATATTATGAATATGTGTATCACTACGATCGAGATTCAATAAACCATTCACCTTGGGTGTATGACCTTAGAAGGTTTTATTCATGTAAACAGGATAACAATTATCCTTGACTTAAATGAATAACCGTATTGCAATAAACATGATCCAATCATATTATGCTCTACGCAAACACCAAATAACATTTATTTTAGGTTCAACACTAATCCCGAAGGTAAAGGGAGTGTGCGATGGTGATCTTATCAACCTTGGAATCACTTCCAACTCACATCATCACCTCGCCCTTAACTAGTCTTTGTTTATTTTGCAACTCCTGTTTTGAGTTACTACTCTTAGCAATTGAACCAGTATCAAATACTAAGGTGTTGCTATAAACACTAGTAAAGTACACATCAGTAACATGTATATCAAATATACTTTTGTTCACTTTGCCATCCTTCTTATCCGCCAAGTATCTAGGGCAGTTTCACTTCCAGTTACCATTTCCTTTGCAGTAGAAGCACTCAGTTCTAGGCTTAGGTCTAGCTTTGGGCTTCTTCATGGGAGCAGCAACTTGCTTGCTATTCTTCTTTGAAGTTCCTCTTTCTTTCCCTTTTCCCTTTTCTTGAAACTAGTGGTCTTGTTAACCATCAACACTTGATGCTATTTCTTGATTTCTACCTTCGCCGATTTCAGCATCGCGAAAAGCTTGGGAATTACTTTCGTCATCCCTTGCATATTATAGTTCATCACTAAGTTCTAGTAACTTGGTGATAGTGACTAGAGAACTTTGTCAATTACTATCTTATCTAGAAGATTAACTCCCACTTGATTCAAGCAATTGTAGTACCCAGACAATATGAGCACATGCTCACTGGTTGAGCTATTCTCCTCCATCTTGTAGGCCGAGTACCGTCAGAGGTCTCCTACCTCTCGACACAGGCATGAGTATGAAATACCAATTTCAACTCTTAGAACATCTTATATGCTTTGTGGCGTTCAAAAACATTTTTGAAGTCCCGGTTCCAAGCCTTAAAGCATGGTGCACTAAACTATTAAGTAGTCATCATACCGAGCTTTGTCAAACGTTCATAACGTCTGGAGTTGCTCCTGCAATAGTTATGTCACCTTGCGGTGCATCAAGGACATAATTCTTCTATGCAGCAACGAGGATAATCCTCAAATCACGGATCCAATCCGCACCATTGCTACTATCAACTTTCAACATAGTTTTCTCTAGGAACATATCATAAATAAAACGAGGAAGCTATACACAAGCATTTGATCTACAACGTAGATATGAAAATACTATCAGGACTAAGTACATGATAAATTAAAGTTCAATTAATCATCTTACTTGAGAACTCCCACTTAGATAGACATCCCTCTAATCATCTAAGTGATCACGTGATCGAAATCAACTAAACCATGTCCGATCATCACGTGAGATGGAGTAGTTTTCAATGGTGAACATCACTATGTTGATCATATCTATTATATGATTCACGCTCGACCTTTTGGTCTCCAGTGTTCCGAGGCCATATCTGCATATGCTAGGCTCATCAAGTTTAACCCGGGTATTCCGCGTGTGCAAAACTGGCTTGCACCCGTTGTATGTGAACGTAGAGCTTATCACACCCGATCATCACGTGGTGTCTCAGCACGAAGAACTGCCGCAACGGTGCATACTCAGGGAGAACACTTGTACCTTGAAATTCAGTGAGAGATCATCTTATAAGGCTACCGTCGAACTAAGCAAAATAAGATGCATAAAGGATAAACATCACATGCAATCAAAATATGTGACATGATATGTCCATGATCATCTTGCACCTTTGATCTCCATCTCCAAAGTACCGTCATGATCTCTATCGTCATTGGCATGACATCATGATCTCCATTATCTTGATCTCTATCAACATGTCATCACATGGTTGTCTCGCCAATTATTGCTCTTGCAACTATTACTATCGCATAGCGATAAAGTAAAGCAATTATTTGGCGCTTGCATCTTATGCAATAAAGAGACAACCATAAGGTTCCTGACAGTTGCCGATAACTTTAACAAAACATGATCATCTCATACAAAAATTTATATCTCATCATGTCTTGACCATATCACATCACAACATGCCCTGCAAAAACAAGTTAGACGTCCTCTACTTTGTTGTTGCAAGTTTTACGTGGCTGCTACAGGCTGAGCAAGAACCGCTCTTACCTACGCATCAAAAACCACAACGTGGTATAGTGATTGCTTTTTGATCTTCAGAAAGAACCCTGTTCATTGAATCCGATTCAACTAAAGCTGGAGAAACAGACACCCACTAGCCACCTGTGTGCGAAGCACGTTGATAGAACCAGTCTCTCGTAAGCGTACGCGTAATGTTGGTCTGGGATGCTTCATCCAACAATGCCGCTGAATCAAGAATCAACTAGTGAAGGTAAGCAATATGTATATACCCACGCCCACAACTCCTTTGTGTTCTACTCGTGCATATAACATCTACGCATAAACCTGGCTCAGATGCCACTGTTGGGGAACGCAGTAATTTCAAAAAATTTCCTACGCACACGCAACATCATGGTGATGCATAGCAACAAGAAGGGAGAGTATCTCTACGTACCCTCGTAGACCGTAAGCGGAAGCGTTATGACAACGCGGTTGATGTAGTCGTACGTCTTGACGGTCGACCGATCTAGCACCGAAGGTACGGCACCTCTGCGATCAGCACACGTTCAGCTCGGTGATGTCCCGCAAACTCACGATCCAGTAGAGCTTCGAGGGAGAGTTTCGTCAGCACGACGGCGTGATGATGGTGATGATGATGCTATCGGAACAGGGCTTCGCCTAAGCACCGCTACGATATAACCGAGGTGGATTATGGTGGAGGGGGGCACCGCACACGGCTAAAAGATCAATGATCAACTTGTGTGTCCATGGGGTGCTCCCCTCCCCCGTATATAAAGGAGTGGAGGAGGGGGAGGGCCGGCCCTCTACTATGGCGTGCCCTGGGGAGTCCTACTGCCACCGGGAGTAGGATTCCCCCCTTCCATGTAGTAGGAGTAGGAGAGAAGGAAAGGGAAAAGAGAAGAGAAGGAAGGAGGGGGTGGCGCAACCTCCCCTCTCTCTTTCCCCTAAAGCCCAAAAAGGCCCATATACCACCCGGCGAATCCCGTAACTCTCCGGTACTCCAATAAATACCCGAACCACTCAGAACCTTTCCGATGTCCGAATATAGCCTTCCAATATATCGATATTTTCATCTCGAACATTTCAAGACTCCTCGTCATGTCCCTGATCTCACCTGGGACTCCGAAAAACCTTCGGTACATCAAAACACATAAACTCATAATACCGATCGTCACCGAACGCTAGTGCGGACCGTACGGGTTCGAGAACTATGTAGACATGACCGAGACTCATCTCCGATCAATAACCAATAGCGAAACCTGGATGCTCATATTGGCTCCTACGTATTCTACGAAGATCTTTATCGGTCAAGCCGCATAACGGTATACGTTGTTCCCTTTGTCATCGGTATGTTACTTGCCCGAGATTCGATCGTCGGTATCTCAATACCTAGTTCAATCTCGTTACCAGCAAGTCTCTTTACTCGTTCTGTAATGCATCATCCTACAACTAACTCATTATTCACATTGCTTGCAAGTCTTATAGTGATTTGCATTTCCGAGAGGGTCCAGAGATACCTCTCCGACAATCGGAGTAACAAATCCTAATCTCGATCTATGCCAACTCAAAAAGTACCATCGAAGACACCTATAGAGTACCTTTATAATCACCCAATTATGTTGTGACGTTTGGTAGCACACAAAGTGTTCCTCTGGTATTCGGGAGTTGCATAATCTCATAGTTAGAGGAACATGTATAAGTCATGAAGAAAGCAGTAGCAACAAACTAAACGATCATCGTGCTAAGCTAACGGAATGGGCCAAGTCAATCACATCATTCTCTAATGATGTGATCCCGTTAATCAAATGACAACTCATGTCCATGGCTAGGAAACTTAACCATCTTTGATTCAACGAGCTAGTCAAGTAGTGGCATACTAGTGACACTCTGTTTGTCTATGTATTCACACATGTACTAAGTTTCCGGTTAATACAATTCTAGCATGAATAATAGAAGTTTATCATGATATAAGGAAATAAATAATAACTTTATTATTGCCTCTAGGGCATATTTCCTTCAGTACAAATGTACCCAGCAAGACTTACATGAGAACTAGCTACATATGCATCAGTATCAACAAAGGGGTGGTGGAGTTTAACTGTCGTAAGCCAGCTTTGACTCGGTGGCTATCCTGAACTACGACTGCAAGTAACTCTTTTAAGGTGGCACACACGAGTCCATGTATTCACCATATCAATACACCACTATGGATCCGCTCCGGTCTCCCTACGAGAATGCCATCCATAGCATTCACGCTTATCTTGCGCATTTTAGAGTATCCACTTTAACTTGTCTATGAACTGTATAGGCAACCCAGAAGTCCTTTACCATGGACACAACTATTCGAATAGATCATTTGTAACCCTGCAGGGGTGTACTTCTTCACACATGTTTCCACCACTTAGCGTTTGCACGGGACATGTGCTCGACAGACTTCAAGCGAAAGCCGACATGGGTGTAGACCACGACCTGACTAACCACACGAGTCCCTAGTCCAGGTTTATCGCCTATTCAGGTTCCTTCCACAGGGAGTCTGGCCAAGGTTTCCACTACGGCCCCGAAAGATGTTTGCAAGGTTCCTGAGGCACGAAACGGACGTTCCGGTACACCGTGCCGCGTGCCTACCGCATCACATCCCACCCCTTGGGTCATCACTGTGCACAACCTCCAGCATACTACAAACACCAAAAACTACTTGCAACTCCTGGACAGAGGACAGGGGGGTTAATAAGTCAAGCGGGGTCATATTTCAGGGCCCAACGTGTGGCAGTAGCTGTTCATGGATCACAAACACATAACTTAGTTCCTAAGGACGGTTTCAATGAGACAACCCATCATGTACTCCTACATGGCCTCTCACCGCTAACTTTACCAAATCATGTTCACACACTTAGCTCTCATCAGTAAGACATGTTCACCACATTCCAATTCATCCCCGATGAATCAAACCTGACTCAACTCTAAGCAGTAGCAGGCATGACAACAAGCATGAATGAGTAGGCACATCAGGGCTCAAACAACTCCTACTCATGCTAGTGGGTTTCATCTATTTACTATGGCAATGCCCGGTCATGCAGAGGAAAGGGATTCAGCTACCGCAGCATGTAATAGTTGAATTGTTGTTGTCCTAATGCAGTAAAAGAGATAAGAAGCGAGGGAGTGGGATTGTATTAGAATGAACAAGGGGGTTTTGCTTGCCTGGCACTTCTGAAGATAGTATAGTTCTTCATCTGTCATCGATCTCATCGTCAAAACCACATCTACTGAGAGTGGACAAATACCGGCAACAGAGAAGGAACACAATCAATGCAATGCAACAATATGATTCATGATCATGACATGGCAATATGTTGTGGTTTGAGCTAATGCAACTAGGACGAGAAGGGTTTGACTTATTTTGAACAAAAGGTTCAAGTTTCAAATTCAAATTATGAACTCATAATGCATTATCATGTTTTGATCTAAATAGCAAGGTTAAGTTTCTTTATGAGGCATGAAACTAGTATAGATGGATAGATTGGATTTTTCTGATCATTTTTCATATATAACTTTTTTCATTTGGAGTTGTAGATCAATTTCTGTGATTTTTTTAAAGTTCATAACAATTTCTGGAATTTTCTAAATAGGTTTTAATTCAGAAAATTCTTTACCGCATCAGCATTTCGTAACTATGACGTCAGCAGGTCAATAGGGCCGGTCCAGGTCAAACCTGACATCTGGGGTCCACACGTCAGTGACACAGGGCTGGTTAGTGTCATTGACAGGTGGGTCTGGTCAACGTCCATGTCGGCATTGTCAATGCTGACGTGTCGGTGCCACTGCGTTATGAACTAATCTAAACATAAATTAAATTAACCTGAACAGACACAGGGGCCTACATGGCAGTGGCTCTAGGGGTGTTTAGTAGGGTCATTAGCGCTAATTAAACCAGCGCCACGTCAATAGTTGACGCCGGTGACCACAGGAACGGCGAGGACTCGCCGGAGTTGCTCGGGATGGCGCTACAGAGCACCGCTTCGCGCGTGGTTTGCGGCTAGAGTGAGTTGGTGGTGCAGCGCATCTGATGGAGCAAGCAGAGGGGGATGTAGTGGTCTGTGGTGATGGCAGCAGCGAGCTAGGCGGCGGCCGGAGTTCGGGCGCCGATGAAAACGACGACACCATGCACGGAAAGATCAACGGGTAGCACCTACGTGTTCTGCAGTCTCTCGCAAAGCCAACAGGCATATGAACGGGACCGATTGGCCACCAAAGCCTCATCGGCGACGATCTTGTGCGGCGGCGTGCTTCGGGTGTCATGGAAAACGGCGGCTACAGTGAGCGCTTATGAAGCTATGCGAATAGAAATCGATCCCTATGATCGAAGTTATATACTCTATAACGTAGGCCTTATACACACAAGCAATGGAGAGCATACAAAGGCTTTGGAATATTATTTCTGGGCACTAGAACGAAACCCCTTCTTACCGCAAGCTTTTAATAATATGGCCGTGATCTGTCATTACGTGCGACTATCTCCACTATAGAAAAAAAAGAGAGGATCAAATTTTCTAGTAAATACTAGAAAAAAAGGGCTTTCTACATAGGGATCGTAAAAACAATGATTTTTCCCTATCAGCTATAGGAAGGAGCTAGGCCGCGGGGTCAAGGGGAAACGACGGCGAAGCTCACACTGATCACTAAGAGGGGCTCGGCTTGCTCAGGGATGTCCTGTGGCCGGTGAATCGACGACGGTGGTGGTTGGCTCCCAAGGACGAGGATGACGGCAATGGCGAGGCTGGGGGGCTCCCGGGCTTGTTTTGTTCTTCTTGTCGACGGGCAGAGCCACAATGGATCCTAGGGATACGGTGAGGAGGTCAGGCGAGCTTGGTGGGCGCGTTGGCAGCGAGCGGCGGCGACGGGCTAAGCTTAGGTGGTCGTGGGAGAGAGAGCAGAGAAGGGGGAGGAGTTCCAGAGAGAGGGGGTTCGTGCCCGTCTCTATGGCGCTGGGAGAGAGTCTTGGAGGCGTGAGGCAGGCAGGAAGGAGGTGGAGACGTTGGGCGCGCAGGCGTTGACACGACTCTGCCTACTGGAAGAGGTTGAAGACAACCGCTCCGGCCAGTGGGCTAGGTCGTCCAGCTAACCACGCGAGGTAAGGCCTAGGTGAGCCTTTTCCTTTTCCTGTTCTTCTTTTTCTATTTTGTTTTCTTTGTTCTGATTTAGTTTAGGAACTAAATCATTTTAGATAATTCTAAAAATTATTTTGGAGATTAACTGAATTATTTCAGATCTCCACAAATAACTTCAGAATATTTGGAACATTTAATATATATATATATATAGCATTTAAACGGTTCCAATTCAAATACTTTTATGTTAATCCAAAAATGACCTAGAAATATATATTCATCATTTTTGGCAGAGGTTTTCAGCTTAACCAGAAATCATGAACTTTTCTTAGGGACATTTTGGGTTTATTGAAAAAGATTTTATTCAAGCCTGGATGGATTGATTTAGTGCTAGGGTTTGAACAATCCCCGTTTCAAGTTTAAAAGAAATCTAGACATGATGCAACAACCAAGCTAGTCCAAGTGCATAGCAAGGCTAGGGATGTTACAAGTGGTACCATCACGAGGGAAATCAGGTGGCCTTTGGCTGACGTGGCCTAATAATCTCCAATTATTTGTTCATATTTCTAATTTTTCGTCTTATCCTAGCTTATGTTGTTAATATAGCTACTACAGAGGAGTTTGCTTTAGCTTATATGTATGGCCATCCCTATCATCATCAGACTAACCAAATATGGGAACAAGGGGCTTCTTTTGTGTATGATAACGTCAGAAAGCCTATAGTATGCATAGGGGACCTTAATATGGATAAGAGTTCTCCCTCTGTGAATGTTAGTCACATGCGCGCTTTTCATGCTCTTATCAAAAATTGATGTCTCTTTGATCTTGGTTACAGTGGACCAGCTTATACTTGGACCAATCGGCGCTACTTTTCTTGCCCTATCTATGAGCGCCTTGACCGATGTTTAGTAAATGCTGAATGGTGTGCTTTAGATCCTACTACAAATGTTTACATATTATCTATCATTTTGAGTGACCATGCTCCTATTTTAGTCTCTACTGAAGGTCAATATTGTAAAGCTAAGCAAAATTTTAAATTTGAAAATTGGTGGCTTATGGAAAAGGATTTTTAGTCTTTTGCTAAGTCTGATTGGATTAGTACTGCTCATAGGCCTTTCTATGTCAGAGCTAATCTTCTTGCATGATCACTCAAGAAATGGTGTGGAAACAAAAAATTAATCACACGAGAGCTCAATTCTCTTGAAGAACAAATCAATAATATTCAAATGTGGCCTTTACAGGTACAGAGTGACGCACTTGAGGCTTCTCTTGTAAACATGAATGGGGAAAACATGCTCAAACTCATTGAATATTATAGTCAAAGAGCCAAAAAACATTGGGACACTAAAGGGACAAAAATACTAGCTACTTTCATCATGCTGTGCTTAAGCGTAGAAGAAAGAATCAAATAGTTTCTATAGGGACAATGACAATATCACTCATTTCAACCCCGATAAAATTGCCCAAACTTTTGTGAACTATTTTAAGGATATCTTTACTTCCAACAATACAAATAACGGTAGGCCTTTTCTCCCTGCAAAAAAAATGGCAGGCCTTTTCTATGCTCACATTCTCCTACACCTGATCATGACTACATGAATAGTACACCAGATAAACAGGAAATTTGGAAGACTTAGATATGAGAAGGAATGCTTTACCAGGGCTTGATGGTTTAAATGTGGCCTTTTTCCTTGCTGCCTGGAGTTGGATTAGAGATGATGTAACTTCACCGATAAGGACTTTCATTGTGAAATGTATCATGCCACTGATACGTCTCCGTCGTATCCATAATTTTTGATTGTTTCATGCCAATATTCTACAACTTTCATACACTTTTGGCAACATTTTATATTATTTTTGGGACTAACATATTGATCCAGTGCCCAGTGCCAGTTCCTGTTTGTTGCATATTTTTTGTTTCACGAAATTTCCACACCAAACAAAGTCCAACCATGACAAAAATTTACGGAGAATTATTTTGGAATATATGTGATTTTTGGGAAAAAGAATCAACGCGAGACGATGCCCGAGGGGGCCACAAGCCCGGAGGGTGTGCCCCCTACCCAGGGTATGCCTGGCAGGCTTGTGGGTCTCCTGTAAGGTGGTTGGTGCCCTTCTTTCGCTGCAAGAAATATAATAGCTGGAAGAAAATTCCCTCAAATTTTCAGCTCAATCGGAGTTACGGATCTCCGAGAATTTAAGAAACGGTGAAGGGCCAAGAAATAGGAACGCGAAACAGAAGAGAACAAAGAGAGAGAGAGAGAGAGAGAGAGAGAGAGAGAGAGAGAGATCCAATATCGAAGGGGCTCCTGCCCTCTGGGGGCCATGGAGACCAAGGACCAAAGGGGGAATCCTCCTCCCAAATAGGGGGCAAGTAAGAAGAATAAGGAGGAGGGCTCTCTTCCGGTAGCACCGGAATGCTGTCAGGGCAATCATCGTGTGACGACGATCTACTCCAACAACTCTGTCATCTTCATCAACACCTCCATCACCTTCCCTCATCTATATTCAGTGGTCCACTCTCCCGTAATCCGTTGTACCCCCTACTTGAACATGGTGCTTTATGCTTCATATTATTTTCCAATGATGTGTTGCCATCCTATGATGTTTGAGTAGATTTTTGTTGTCCTATGGGTGATCGGTGAATTGCTATGATTGGTTTAATTTTCTTGTGGTTATTTTGTTGTCCTTTGGAGCCATCATATGAGCGCGCATGTGGATTATGCCATGGGGTTAGTTGTATGTTGATAGAACTATGCATTGGAGGGCAAGAGTGACAGAAACTTCTTCCTATCTTAGAAATTGATTCATACGGGTTGGAGGGGGACCAATATATCTTAATGCTATGGTTGGGGTTTACCTTAATGAGCTTTAGTAGTTGTGGATGCTTGCTAATAGTTCCAATAATAAGTGCATAGAATTCCAAGTAAGGGATGACATGCTAGTCGTGGCCTCTCCCACATAAAAACTTGCTATTAATCTAGTAACTTAGCCAATTGCTTAGGGACAATTCCACAAATCCTAGCACCGCTTTTCCACACTCACTATACTAATTTAATTTTACTTTAATTAGAACAACACCTAACTTTTATTTTCATGTTCTTTATTATCTTGCAAACCTATCTCTTTACACCTACAAAGTACTTCTAGTTTTATTCTTGTTCTAGGTAAAGCGAACATTAAGTGTGTGTAGAGTTGTGTCGGTGGTCAATAGAACTTGAGGAGAATATAAATTCTACCTTTAGCTCCTCATTGGGTTCGACACTCTTATTTATCGGAAAGCTACAATTGATCCCCTATACTTGTGGGTTATCAATCACGCCGTTGCCGGGGAGCAATAGTGTGGGGTGATTATTCTCGTGTGTGCTTGTTTGCTTTATCACTAAGTAGATTTTATTTTGTGTTCTAAGTTGTTTTATATCTTTAGTGATGGATACAGAACACGAAATACCCAAAAAAGTTAGTTGTACTTGCTACTCATGGAGATGTGGAACCTCCTAAAACCCTCAATGTTCGTTATGTGGAAAATATTAAACACTACTTTGGTAATCATGAGAAAACCCCATTCAACTTGATAATGGGAGGCACGCTAGATCAATGTGAATACTTTAGGGATTATTGCTCGACTCAAAAAGGGAAACTCTTATGGGATCAAATTGATTGTTTGCAATGGTATGCTCTAGGATGAAGGCCCCACATCTTCCCCTTTTCATGTGAATTTAATGATAATAAAACCTTGGCTTCTTATGCTAAGGGTGCATATGATTATTATGATGTGGAACAAATAGAAGATTTTGTTGCTTTTAAGGGTGCTTGTGAAATTAAATGTGTATTTGAAGAGTATGAAGATTATGATGATGCTCTTTACAGATCTGAAAAAATTTCTGTACTTAAATATTGCTATAAGAATTATAAATACAATGCCAATATTGATGAATTTATTGAGAAAGTCTTTGCTGTCCAGGAAGAGACTAATATTTTGCAAGAATCTATAGAAGAAGAAATTGCTGAAACTGTGAGCTCATTAGATGAAAAAGATGAAGAGGAGAGCGAAGAACAAAAGGAGGAAGAGTGGATTGATCACTCATGCCCACCTTCTAATGAGAGTAACTCTTTATCCCATACATTGTTTAATTTCCCTTCATGCTTACCGAAGGATGGATGCTATGATCCTTTGGATTCATTTGAAATATCCATTTTTGATGAACTTGATGCTTGTTATGCTCGTGGCCAAGATGCCAAATTGAATTATGCTTATGGAGATGAACTTGCTGTAGTTCCTTATGTTAAGAATGAATTTGTTGCTATTGCACCCATACATGATAGTCCTGTTATCTTTTTGAATTCTCCCAATTACACTATATTGGAGAAGTTTGCGCTTACTAAGGATTATATTGATGGGTTGCGTTTTAACATTACACATGATGATTTTGATGAATATAATATGCATTTGTTTGCTGCTCCTAATTGCAATTATTATGAGAGAGGAACTACATCTCCACCTCTCTATGTTTCAAACACAATAAAATTGCAAGAAACTATTTATGCTATGTATTGACCCTTATTATATGTGCATGAATTATTCTTATATGACATGCCGATGCATAGAAAAAGAGTTAGGCTTTGTCATTATGTGATATATGTTACTTTGTTCTCACTACTAAATTACAAATCATTATTAATTAAAATTGGCTTCGATATACCTTGGGATCCGGGTGGGTCAATTTCTTGAGCACTGTATGCCTAGCTTAAAGCGCTGCCAGGGAGAGTTTTAGAGAGTCATTTGTTTTTGTTGTGTGCTTTTAAAAAAGTTTTAAAACAAAAAATATAGAGGGGAACCTAAAAACTTTTTCAAAAAGAAAAATGAAAGTGAGAAAGACGAGCACCGTTGAAGTGGGGGATATCCTTGAACTTGTTCATGCCTATGAAAACTTTGTGAATCTTGAATTACGGAAACTTTTCAAAAAAAATAATTACCCCTTGTACAAATCCATTGTATTATAAAAATAATGTGCCGGGATTTACCTTTAGGATGTTTAAATTGCTTGTTTGGTATGTGCAGTGCAAAAAACAGAAACTTTTACTGTAGTGCGTGAATTTACATGTTTTACTGGAACATGCAAAACTTCTGAAACTTTGACACAATACTTCTATGCAAATTGTTTATTTTGTCCTATTTTTTCAGAATTTTTGTAGTTATTGAAGTGTATGTATCATCTACATCTTTACATACTGTCCTGTTTTTCACACATTGCTGTTATAGTTTCGTTATTTGCTTATGTTTGAAATTTTGTTGAGCCCCGTTGACTCGGGAGACATAGAATTTTGATAGCATATAGTGGGTAATGTTTGATTATAATTATACAATAAAGTTCGTTTAAGCTTTGTGTGGATGAAGTGTTCGAAGATTGAGGAGGTATTGATATGAGGAGAATAAGGATATGCAAGAGTTCAAGATTGGGGATGCCCAAGGCACCCCAAGTAAATATTCAAGGCCTCGCCGTCGTCCACCGCCCTGGTGCTCTCGGTGCGGCATGGTCAACGTGGTCAATGAACGACATCCATTGGAAGAGGACTGTACGTGGAGAGGATGATAGCTGGGTCCACAGCCGTACGCAAGGAAGTGCCTCCTTATTACACGCAAAATAATGATTCCTCCACCTGACAACAGGGACCCACTGGGAGTGCCTCTGTATTTCGCGGGAAAAAGTTCCTCCCGCCGACAGTTCGGACCCACCATCTATATCTTCGCACGCAAGGAAGTGTTGCCTTATTACGCACAAAAATGAATACTCCCCCTTCCAGCTGAGACCCTCCATATTTGGAGGCTGAATTGTGGGCCTACTAAGTTGGCGAGGATGCAGGATTTGTCAACTTAGTCAATATAAACGATTCTAGTTGCAATGACCATACGATGTCCATCCAATGGCCGTCATGTTTCTTCAACCTCTGGTCTTCTTGCTCCAGCAACCCAAACCATCATTGGCCGTGCTGCCTGCTCTTGCGTCTCATGGTCGGCTGTGCTGCCGCGCAGGCCTCACCGCCCCACCTTACTCCCATCGCTTGGCTGGCCATCCCTGTACTCACCCAGACCTCCTGTTATTCTCCGGCGATGGCAGCCTCACACTACAGTCGAACTAGTAAACCCTCATACTCCTGTCCATGTGGGAAATAACTATCGATTATTCCACGGCTCTGGGTCATTTCCTTCCCAGGCCTCGCCGTCGTCCACCGCCTTGGTGCTCTCGGCATGGCATGGTTAACATGGTCAGGGAACGACTTCCATCGAAAGAGGACTGTACATGGATAGGCTGATAGCTGGGTCCACGGCCGCAGCAAGGAAGTGCCTCCTTATTACACGCAAAATAATGATTCCTCCACCTGGCAACAAGGACCCACCGGAAGAGCCACCGTATTTTGCGGAAAAAACGTTTCCCCCCTAACAGCTGGGACCCACCAGCTACATCTTCGCACGCAAGGAAGTGCGTCAATTTTACGATCAAAAGAAATGATTCTTTCCCCTGATAGCTGGGACCCACAAGCTATATCTTTACACGCAAGGAAGTGCCTCCTTATCCTCCCTGACAGCTAGGACCCACCGGGTCAAACCGTACGTAGGGTTGTCTGCCTGGTCGTGAACGTGTACGTACATACTGTTCAATCGCTCTCTCTGCGGCGATGAATCGTGGCCGAGTAAGGAGATGCACGTGTCATAGTAGATCACTACAAAAAAAGACACATCCGTGACATTTTGGGCCGAACGATTTTTTTTCTGTCATGCTTATGACACTTCTATGATGATAATTGTGAAACCTGGTATCATCATAGATGTGGTGGGCTCCTACTTCTATGACAAAAAATCATGACAGAAAATAGGCTTTTCGTCCTGGGCGGGCCGGAGACGCGGCTGCATGACATTCTTTGGGCCGTCAATGACGGAAAAAACCATGGTAGAAGCGAGGGCGAGGAAAATATCGAGGAGTTCCTAGTTACGGTGGGTGGTCGGGGCCAAGTGATGCACGGAGGTTTGTGCGTTTCTCTCATACACGTACACGTGTGTGTGCGAGGTGTTGCGCTCTAACTGAATCCGAGCGATTGCACTGCAGGCTACGCGTTACTGAACCCGAGCGATCGATCCCTGGCTATTAACTGAACCCGATAGAGCGATTCCTTAGCTACTGCTGCTAACTGAAGCCGATCAAACCTGCTGCCTCGTGATGAACAGTGAGTGTTGTTGGGGGGGTGGATGAAGAGTTCCTGGTGGGGGGTTGGATGAACAGGAACCCGTGGTAGTAAAGGCCATTGCCGCTGGATGAAGAGGACCCCGATCGAGCCGGTTGGGGGTGGATGAACAGGACCCCATGGAGGGCGGGATGAACAGGACCTCGTGGAGGGCTGGTTGAACAGTAGCGGGTGGGGGGCTGGATGAATAGTAGCCCGTGGTGGGGTGGTTGAACAGGACCCCGTGGAGAGGGCTGGTTGAACAGTAGCTGGTGGAGGAGCAGTGGAGGCTGGATGGACAGGAGCCCGTGGATGAACAGTCACAGGTGGAGGCTGGAGGAGGTCGACGATGGATGAACAGTAGCTCGTGGAGGCTAGAGAAGGTCAACAGTGGAGATGAACAGTAGCCCGTGGAGTCCCGTTTTGCGGTATGCCACACCCTTCCCGATGAACAGGACCCCCGTTTCGACCATAGCGCTCCAACACAAGTCCGTTTCCTCCGTTTTGCGGTATGCCACACCCCTCCCGATCAACAGGACCCCGTTTCGACCATAGGAGGTCCTGCAGAAGTCTGTTTCCTCCATTTTGCGTTACGCCAGACTACTTCAGATGAACATGATCCCGATTCGACTGTGGTCAATCGAACACGAGGTTGTTTCCTCCGTTCTATGGTATGCCATGCCTCGTTTCGATCGGCTGTTCCGTCCAAGCCAGTTGGCTCCCGATGAACATGATGCATTCCGTTACCTCCCGATGAACACGACGACACAGTTTCTCCATTCCGACCTAGCCATGTACACGAGCCATGGCCGTATGTATGCGCGAGTAGGCATTCGAGACCCTGCCCGTATGTACGTACGTGGCCGTCTTTACTTTCCTGCACCCTGGCTATATGTACATGTACATGATATTAACAGGACTGCGTCACATGCTACGTGCGCACCTCTACTATGACACATGCGCGCCTATACTACGACACATGCCCTTCCTTACTCGGTCATGGTTCAACGCTGCAGCCTGCAGACAGAACGATCGTATGTACGTACACGTTCGTGACCAGAATGACAATGCTACGTATGCTTCGACCAGGTGGGTCCCGACTATCAGGGAGGATAAGGAGGCACTTCCTTGCGTGCGAAGATGTAGCTGGTGGTTCCCTGATAACCCACAAGCATAGGGGATCACAACCGTTTTCGAGGGTAGAGTATTCAACCCAAATTTATAGATTCGACACAAGGGGAGCCAAAGATTATTTGAAGGTATTAGCAACTGAGTTGTCAATTCATCCACACCTAGAGATTAATTATCTACAACAACGTGATCAGTAGCAAAGTAATATGATAGTTTTGATAATAGTAGCAGTAGCAATGGTAACAGTAACAGTGATAGTAGTAGTTTTGTAACAAGTGCAATAGTAACGATAGCAGTAGTAACTTAGCAAGAACAATATAGGATAAATTCGTAGGCATTGGATCGGTGACTTGTTGGATGATATTCATCATGAGACAATTATAACCGAGGGCGATACGACACTAGCTCCAGTTCATCAATATAATGTAGGCATGTATTCCGTAAATAGCCATACGTGCTTATGGAAAGAACTTGCATGACATCTTTTGTCCTAACCTCCCGTGGCAGCGGGGTCCACATTGGAAACTAAGGGATATTAAGGCCTCCTTTTGATAGAGAACCGGAACAAAGCATTAGCACACAATGAATACATAAACTCCTCAAACTACGGTCATCACCGGGAGTGGTCCCAGCTATTGTCACTCTGGGGTTGCCGGATCATAACACGTAGTAGGTGACTATAACTTGCAAGATCGGATCTAGAACATGGATATAATGTTGATAACATAAACAGTTCAGATCTGAAATCATGGCACCCGGGCCCAAAGTGACAAGCATTAAGCATCGCAAAGTCCTAGCAACATCAATCTTAGAACATAGTGGATACTAGGGATCAAGCCCTAACAAAACTAACTTGATTACATGATGAATCTCATCCAACTTCTCACCGACCAGCGAGCCCACGAAGGAATTACTCACTCTTGGTGGGGAGCATCATGGAATTAGCGATGGAAAAGGGTTGGTGATGACGAAGAACGAAGATCCCCCTCTCCGGAGCCCCAGACGGACTCCAGATTTGGCCTCCCGGTGAAGAACAGGAGGTGACGACGGCTCCGTCTTGTGGATCGCAATAATTCTTTCCCCCTAATATTTTTCTATAAAATAGAATTGTATAGCGTCGGTTTCAGGGTCTGCGGGGCCACCAGGTGGGGACAACCCACCTGGGTGCGCCTGGTGAGGGGGGCACGCCCTGGTGGGTTGTGCCCACCCAGGTGCCCCCCTTCGGTAGGTCTTGGCTCTAGAAATTCTCTTTTATTATATAAAAATTCATCACAAAGTTTCGTTCCATTCCGATAACTTTTATTTCTGCACAAAAACAACACCATGGTAGTTCTGCTGAAAACAACTTCAGCCCGGGGTTAGTTTCATTCAAATCATGCAAATTAGAGTCCAAAACAAGAGAAAAAGCGTTAGGAAAAGTAGATACGTTGGGGACGTATCAACTCCCCCAAGCTTAAACCTTTGCTTGTCCTCAAGCAATTCAGTTGATAAACTGAAAGTGAAAAAGAAAAACTTTTATGAACTCTTTTACTCTTGTTTGCATAAATAAGCTTAAACAACACCCAGGTTCTCAGCCAACATTATTACTAACCATGCCGACAATAACTCTTAAAGATTATATTAACTCATATCAATGACATAATCAGCTAGTGAGCAATAATAAGACATCTCAAACGGCAACACATTGTCAAAACAACCATGATATAATATGACAATAGTGGTATCTCGCTAGCCCTTTCTAAGACCGCAAAACATAAATGCAGAGCACCTCCAAAGTCCAAGCAGCGACTAAACATTGTAATTCATGGTAGAAAAGATCCAGTCATGATGCACCCAACATTAGCTACACACAATGCATAAGTCATGACAGCTGTGCTCTCAGGTTCTAGCGCTTGTTTTAGAAGGTGATGACACAACATAAAACTAAATAGATAGTCCCTTCGCAGAGGGAAGCAGTGATTTGGAGAGGTGCCATAGCTCAAGTTTTTAAAACAGAGATAAATGATATTTTGAGACATGCACCCTTCTCATTTACTTCACGACTATTAGTTATCAATATCTCCCATGCTAAGCACGCTAGTGGCGGTTCCCAAGCGATAAAAGTAAAGGTTTACTCCCCCTCCACCAACTATCACATTCCACGGCTTGTCCGAAACAACGGGTGCCGTCCAAACCAACAACAGTCCCGAGGGAGTTTTGTTTATTATTTGCATTTTTGAGTTCATGACTGGGAATCCCTATTACCGCCCTTTTCTCGTGCGATGGCGAGTGAATAAACACTCGACCTGAGAATAACCCGCTTAGCATGGACGATACCGACCACCTCCTGTCGTTCGATGAACGATCCAGGCACAAAAAAACGATATATATTTTAGAAGTTTTTTAGAGGTGGCACATGCAAGTTTACTTAGCACGGCAGGGTAATACCGCATATAGGTAGGTATGGTGGACTCATCTGGAATAACTTTTGGGTTCAAGGTTTTTGATGTACAAGAAGAATTCGCACTTAGTACAGGCGAAGGCTAGCAATTAGATTGAGAAGCGGCTAGCTAGAGAGCAACAACGATCATGATCATGCATTATGCATAAGTAACATTGGACACTAGCATGAGTAGGATATGATCACCATGAACATAAATATCATAGAGGCTATGTTGGTTTTGATTCAACTACATGCATGAACATGTGCCAAGTCAAGCCACTCAAACATTTAGAGGAGGATACCATATCATCATACCACATCACAATCATTTCAACACAATGTTGATATCTAAGATAAATTATTATTCACTCCCAGCTACTTATGCATGATATGAGAAACTATAATCTCTAATTGTCACTGCAAACATGTTTAATCATAATGGGCTAAATCATGGATACTAGGTTAAACATATTTACACAAACAGAACAAGTCGAGTTCATATCAGTTTCTATCTGCCACGACCAGTTCATCGAATATTGTCATTATTGCCTTTCACTTGCACGACCGAACAATGTGAAAATAATAATAGTGCAAGAGTGCCATGGACTAAGCTGGAATCTGCAAAACATTTTATTCAATAGGAGAAGACAAGGTAAAATGGGCGCTTTATGAGTTCAACAATTATTCATATGAGAGCCACTCAACATTTTTATCGTTGTCTTCTCCTTGGTGCAACTCGAATAAAAAGTAAATAAATTCATAGAAACACACTACAATATTTTTGGAGTTTTTGGTTTTCTTGAACAAGCAAATAAAAGGGAAAAGCAAAAACGAGAAAAACTATTTACATGGGAGAACTCCCTGAGGGAGTCCTGGACTAAGGGGTCCTCGGGCTTCCGGCCTCTTAGCCATGGGCCGGACTGATGGGCTGTGAAGATACGAAGACCGAAGACTGCACCTGTGTCCGGATAGGACTCTCCTTGGCATGGAAGGCGAGCTTGGCGATCGAATAAGTAGATTCCTTTCTTTGTAGCTGACCTTGTGTAACCCTAGATCCTCCCGGTGTCTATATAAACCGGAGGACTTAGTCCGGAGGGGGACAATCATTACCATAGTCATACATGCTAGGCTTTTAGGGTTTAGCCATCTCGATCTTGTGGTAGATCAACTCTTGTAATACTCATATTCATCAAGATCAATCAAGCAGGAAGTAGGCTATTACCTCCATAGAGAGGGCCCGAACCTGGGTAAACATCGTGTCCCCTATCTCCTGTTACCATCGACCTTAGACGCACAGTTCGGGACCCCCTACCCGAGATCCGCCGGTTTTTACACCGACATTGGTGCTTTCATTGAGAGTTCCACCGTGTCGTCCACAAAAGGTTTGATGGCTCCTTCAATCATCTAGAACGATGCTGTCCAAGGGGAGGTCTTCCTCCCCGGACAGATCTTCGTGTTCGGCGGCTTTGCACTGCGGGCCAACTCGCTTGGCCATCTGGAGTAGATCGAAAGCTACGCCCTGGCCGTCAGCTCAGATTCGGGATCTTGAACTATGTCACGGATATCCGCGGAGACTTGATCTTCGACGGATTCGATACCATGGCAATCGCTCCCCATCACCTCGATGAACATGACTTCGATCTATGATCAGGCCGTACCTAGGAAATTGCACTTGTAATCGCTCTGGCCTTAGATCCGGAGCAGGTCGCGCCATCCGAGGACAGGAAGCTTAACTCCGCCACGGAAGCTGCAGACTCCACGCTGTTGGAGCCGCACATAGACCTAACCTCTGGTAATGCATGTGTCACCGGAACCTCAGGCTCATTTCCGGTTATAAGTTCCGAACTATGTGCGTCCGCGCATGTCGAGCATGATCGGTCATCGATCGCTGAATTCAGTGCCACGGACATCTTGCGACACTCACATTTGGGCGATGTGCTGAACTCATTAAAAAAAATCTATCCTTAGCGGGGTATTCACAGCCGAACTATATCCGGTTCGAACTAGAAGCCAAGGACGGGGAATTTTGCTTCCCACCCGCCACCCACTTCATAGCCACTGTCGAAGACTTAACCGACATGTTCAGTTACGGCTCCGAAGACATCGACGATATGGACGACGATGCAGATGAGAAGCATGGCTAAAACCAGCCGTCTACTGGACACTGGACGGCCACTTCTTCGTATGATGTGTACATGGTGGACACACCCAAAACAACCAACGACGATGACAAAGAAAATCCAGTCGAGAATAAACCTCCTAAGACACAGCAAAAATGCCGGCGTCTTCGGCGCCGCTCTAAGTCACGTCGTTCAAAAGATAGCAATGCTGGCACCAGAGAAAATAATACTCCAGACGACGCCGAAAACAATGAAGACCTTGCTGATGTAACATCCGAACAGGAGGAGCAAGAAAACAGGCAAGCTAGCCCCGACGAATAGGCCAGGCCCAACGACTCGGAGGACGGTAGTTATCGTCCGCTCTTCAAGGATGAGGAAAGCCTCGACAACGAATATTTCATCGCGCTTGAGGAACCTCTTGAGCAGGAGCACTTCAGGCGCCAGCTAATAGCCATCGCAAGGAGCCTGAAAAAGAAGCAGCATCAGCTTCAAGCTGACTAAGATCTGCTCATCGACAGGTGGACTGATGTTCTGGCAGCCGAAGAATACGGCCTCAGATGCCCAGGAAAGAGTTACCTGAAGCGAAGGTTGCTACCTCAGTTCGATGAAGAGGCACCGGAGCCCATATCTCCCTCGCGTAATGCGGCCGGTCGACCACTACGCGGTCGGGATAGTGCGGCGGACCGACCACCACGTGGTCGGGATAGAGCGGCAACTCAGGTCGAACAGCAGCCTGCATCACCGCCACGTAAAAATAGAGACAAAACAGTTTGGGGTCATACATACGACCTTCGGCAGACCCTGGATAGTAGAGCAGGATATACCCGATCGATTTACAGATCAAGACGACGTTCCTTGACACATGATGATGGCTACCTATTCGGACGTGACAAACCTAGTCATGCCCAAGCCGACAACTGCAGACGGACTCCATCGGAGCTACGTCGCGATGCGGCCAGGTATAGAGGCGCCGCACACCCTCTTTGCTTCACTGATGAAGTAATGGATCACGAATTCCTTGAAGGGTTCAAACCCATGAATATTGAATCATACGACAGGACAACTGATCCCACGGTATGGATCGAGGACTTTATCCTCCACATCCACATGGCCCACAGAGATGACCTCCATGCTACCAAATACCTCCCACTTAAGCTTAAAGGACTAGCTCAGCACTGGTTAAATAGCCTGCCCGAAAATTCTATCAGTAGCTGGGAGGACTTGGAAGAAGCCTTCCTCGACAACTTGCAAGGTACATATGTCCGGCCACCAGACGCCGATGACTTAAGCCACATAGTTCAACAACCCGGAGAGTCAGCCAGGAAATTTTGGACTAGGTTCCTAACCAAAAAGAACCAGATCGTCGATTGTCCGGATGCCGAAGCCCTAGCGGCCTTTAAACATAGCATCCGCGATGAATGGCTCGCCCGCCACCTCGGCCAAGAAAAACCAAAATCTATGGCATCCCTTACAACACTCATGAACTGCTTTTGCGCGGGTGAGGATAGTTGGCTAGCTCATAGCAAAAACATAGCCAGTGAGGCAGGCCCTTCCGAGGTCAAAAACAGCAATGGCAAGATCTGACGTAACAGACACAAACACCGAAGCAATGGTGATAATACCGACGACACTACAGTCAACGCCGGATTCAACGGCTCCAAGTCCAGCCAGTGGAAGAACCATACAAAAGAAACAATCAGGGACCATCCATCCTGGACCGCATACTCGATCGCCCGTGCTAGATACATGGCACCCCAGACAAACCAGCCAATCATACCAACAGAGATTGTTGGGTTTTCAAACAGGCCGGCAAATTAAACGCCGAGAACAGGGAAAAGGGATCACAAAGCGAGGACGACGGTGAGGAGTCCCGGCAACCGATCACAGGGGGACAGAAGAGGTTTCCCCCTCAAGTCAAAATAGTGAACATGATATATGCTACACACATCCCCAAAAGGGAGCGCAAGCATGCACTAAGGGATGTCTACGTGATAGAGCCAGTCGCCCCAAAATTCAACCCATGGTCGTCATTCCCGATCACCTTTGATCGTCGGGATCATCCGACTAGTATCTTTCATGGTGGCTCAGCCGCGCTAGTCCTCGACCCTATCATTGACGGATTTCACCTGACACGCGTCCTTATGGACGGGGGTAGCAGCCTCAATCTACTATATAAGGACACAGTGTGCAAAATGGGCATTAATCCATCACAGATCAAACCCACAAAGACTACCTTCAAAGGAGTCATACCAGGTGTAGAGGCCCGCTGTACGGGCTCAATCACGCTCGAGGTGGTCTTCGGATCTCCGGAAAATTTGCGAAGCGAGGAGTTAATCTTCGACATAGTCCCCTTTTGCAGCGGCTATCACGCACTTCTCGGACGGGCCGCATTTGCCCGATTCAATGCAGTGCCACACTATGCTTATCTCAATCTCAAGATGCCCAGTCCACGTGGCGTCATAACAGTCAATGGAAATATGGGACGCTCCCTCCGTACAGAGGAGCACATAGCTGCCTTATTAGCAGAAGTACAGAGCGGCCTTCTCAAGCAGAACCTTAATTCGGCTGCCGAGCCCATGGACACCGTCAAGAGGGTCCGAACTACCCTGCAGCAGGACAGCTCGGCTCGTCAGGAGCTAGACTAGCAATTCGGCCTCCATCTTAGTCCTGGCCAAGTAGTGGCATTCGCACCACGCGTACATAACTACGCACTCAAAATTCCATGGGCATCGAGGGAGGCATAGCTAGTTTGTGATCCACAGTACGGCTCAACCGACACCGGATACACACATACTTTCACTTTTATCCGTTCCCTTTTCAGGTTTCAATCGTGTAGGCCCCATCTGATGGCCTGATCACCAGTCCTCTTGAAGGATAAACACACCAAGACGGCGAGAAACATACACATATGGGGGATTTTCAAGGTGGTTTCGTTAACAATCACTCTACCTGTTTTTTAGGACCCACATGCGGCTCTCCCTTGGTTTTTGGCATGTTAAATAGCATGTTGCTTATCGCACTACTTGTATCAATGTGCCTCGACGTATTAATCAAATTACAATGAAAACGGTTCGCAGCTGGAGCTTTAGGGCCCCAGGTGATATAGCTTATCACCTTTGCACCCTTTCTGTTTTCTTTCTTTTTTTTCTTTCTTTTTCTCTCCTTCTCCCATGTGGGTAACCCTATCAGGTAGCACCCATACACTTTGGTACATTTGATGTTTGCCAGGGGCTTCATAGCACCCCACACTACAGCGACAAAAGTCCGAACACTTTTTATAGTATAGTTCGGCACCCCGAATTTAGCACTATATGCATTGGCTCCGAATCATGTCTTTGGTCAATAGTTGGGTTGCCCGGCTCCTGTGCTTGCTACCTTACGTTCCGCTATATTGACTAAGGTAGTAAAGGGAGAACTACTGTGATTGGGCCTTGGTTTATCCAAAGGAGGATCTTAGTACAGTAGAGAAAGACGAAAACTGACTGTCATGATGCGGCGAGAGCCGGTCAGCTCTTCGGAGCTTGCAAATCGTTGGAGATTTCTTCCGCATTACGCGAAGGATCGGTACTTCCCGATCAGACGCTTATAGCACTATGGTTCAGATACTAGGGGCTGTACCCATGTTTTTATTGTCAAACTCCTATGGCTAAGTGAGGACGTTAAAGCCACATAGTCTGATTGCCTAGTTCATTGCACTAAACAACTCCTTCAGGGAACATATAGTTGGATCAGGATTGTTTAGATTCCATCCCGAACACCTCCGTACTACCTACGTGGGGGCAGAAGCCGACGACTGGCCAACCCTCAGATTTCATACAACACGGCCGCACATGAGGTAAAATTTAAAACATAACAAGCATTATATTACAAACCCACTTTGTTTTATCATACAAGGTAGAAGGAACTTGAATACATTCAGTCAAAGATAATGTCCTACGAACATTGCGTCGCTACAATACGAGACCCCTCCAGGACGTCGCCAAAATACCGCTCGGGTATACGGTGCTCCTTGCCCTCGGGTGGCCCCTCGGTCACAAGCTTGATGGTGTCCATATTCTCCCACCAGACCTTGGCGCGGGCAAAGGCCATACGCGCGCCCTCGATGTAGACGGACCGCTTGATGGCGTCCAGCCTAGGATAGGCATCCACCAGCCGCTTCACGAGGCCGAAGTAACTGCTGGGTATAGCTTCGGCTGGCCACAGACGAATTATTAAATCCTTCATGGCTAGTTCGGCCACCCTGTGCAGCTCGACCAGCTGTTTTAGCTGATCGCTAAAGGGCACTGGATGTTTTGGCGCAAGATATTGCGACCAGAATAGTTTCCTCGGCTCGGAAGAACTCCGCGGCATCGGACACACTACGTGGCAGATCAACAAAAGCCCCTGGATAACTCTGAATCCAGGTTAGTAAAAGATACTTCCTCTTCACATACTTGCTTTGCATACTAAATGACTTACCCGCCGCGATCGTCCTGGCCTCCTGGATCTCTCGGAGGGTGCCCTGGGCCTCACTCTAGGCCGTCTCCACACTCTGACGAGCCTTGGCGAGTTCGGTCTCTTAAGCCGACCCATCGCGCTCCAAGGTCTCGCACTTCCTCACCGCGTCCTGGAGCTCTTGTTGGACCTCGTTGACCTGGGCCTTGAGCTTCTTACGGGCGGCCTGCTCCTTGACAGCCTTCCCCTTGGCTTCGGCCAGGGCCTTTCTCAGGGCCTCGACCTCGGTTGTCGCTTCTATACATATCATGACACTTCAGTCAATGCATATCATTTTAATTCTTTCGAATACATAACGGGTTATCACATACCTTGTTTTTCTTGGAGCTACCTCCTCACCTGGCTGAGCTCTTCCTCGGCCTGCTCCAGTCTCCGCTTTAGTTCAGAGACCTCGGCAGTATGCGAGGCTGTGGCCAACAACGCGCCTGCTGTAACACCCACGATGCGGCTATATCTCCCACGTGTCGGAGCACGACTTAGAGGCATAACCGCATAGTAGGCATGTCGCAAGAGGGGTAATCTTTACACATCCCATGTACTGAATATGAAAGGGATAAAGAGTTGGCTTACAATCGCCACTTCACACAATACATAAATATAGCATTACATCATCCAGAATACAATCAAGGTCCGACTACGGAACCAAAATAAAGACAACCCCAAATGCATAGATCCCCGATCGCCCCAACTGGGCTCCTCTACTGATCGTCCGGAAAGGAAACATGGTAACATCCTGAATCCTCGTTGAACTCCCACTTGAGTTCGGTCGCATCTCCTGCACTGGCATCGTCGGCACCTGCATCTGGTTTTGGAAGTAATCTGTGAGTCACGGGGACTCAGCAATCTCACACCCTCGCGATCAAGACTATTTAAGCTTAAGGGGTAGGAAAGGGGTAGTGAGGTGGAGCTGCAGCAAGCACTAGCATATATGGTGGCTAACTTACGCAAATGAGAGCGAGAAGAGAAGCAAAGCACGGTCGAGAAGCTATAAAGATCAAGAAGTGATCCTGAAACTACTTACGTTCAAGCATAACACGAGACCGTGTTCTCTTCCCGGACTCCGCCGAAAAGAGACCATCACGGCTACACACGCGGTTGATTCATTTTAAATTAAGTTAAGTGTCAGGTTTTCTACAACCGGATATTAACAAATTCCCATCTTCCCATAACCACGGGCACGACTTTCGAAAGTTCATAACCCTGCAGGGGTGTCCCAAATTAGCCCATCACAAGCTCTCACGGTCAACGAAGGATATTCCTTCTAGCGAGAAGACCGATCAGTCTCGGAATCCTGGTTACAAGACATTTCGACAATGGTAAAACAAGACCAGCAAAGCCACCCGATGTGCCGACAAATCCCGATAGGAGTCGCACGTATCTCGTTCTCAGGGCACACCGGATAGGTCAAGCTATGAGTAAAACCAACCCTCGAGTTGCCCCGAGGTGGCCCCACAGGTTGCCCATTTCGGACCATACACTCAGAGGAGCACTGGCCCGGGGGGTTAAAATAAGATGACCCTTGAGTCTGCAGAACCCAAGGGAATGTATATGGTAGTAGGTAGGCAAATGGTAAAACCAAGGTTGAGCCTTGCTGGAGGAGTTTTATTCAAAGCGAACTGTCAAGGGGTTCCCATAACACCCAACCGCGTAAGGAACGCAAAATCAAGGAACATAACATCGGTATGACGGAAACTAGGGCGGTAAGAGTGGAACAAAACACCAGGCATAAGGCCGAGCCTTCCACCCTTTACCAAGTATATAGGTGCATTAAAGTAAACAAGATATATTAATGATATCCAACAATAAACATGTTCCAACAAGGAACAAACTCCATCTTCACCTGCAACTAGCAACACTATAAGAGGGGCTGAGCAAAGCGGTAACATAGCCAAACAACGGTTTGCTAGGACAAGGTGGGTTAGAGGTTTGACATGACAATATGGGAGGCATGATATAGCAAGTGGTAGGTATCGCGGAATAGCAAAAGAGCGAGCAACTAGCAAGCAAAGATAGAAGTGATTTCGAGGGTATGGTCATCTTGCCTGCAAAGTTCTTCGAGTTGATGTAAGCTTGATCCTCGTAAGCGTACTCAACGGGTTACTCGATCATGTATTCATCTCCTGGCTCTACCCAAGGCAAGAACACAAGCAAAGGAAACACAATCAACCACGGTGCAATGCGCAAGCAACATGATGCAAAACATGACATGATATGCGGGATGTGATATGCAATGCATATGCGTGCTCCAGAAGGAAAAGATTGAACCAGGCCTCAACTTGGCAAACCAAGTGTACCGCTGGAAAGGTGAGTTGATTTCGGTCGATAATGATATAAAGATCACCAGAATCGGATACACGGTTTGCAAATGGCAAGCAAAACAATAATGGCACAAATCTGCGATTAACAGCACGATGCCATCTAGAATGCAACAAGAAACTAAGCTACTGCACTCCAACATAACAACAAAGCACATGGAAGTGATCTACTCAAGATGCTTGACAGAAGGTGAACACTGAGCTACGGCTAAATCACACAAAAGCAGGTTCAAACAAGCATGGCAAAAGTGCAAAAGATATCAGCTTCACAGAGTTAGTGAAAATACCAACATGTCAGGAATTAACATCAGGAAGCAATGTTTGGAGCAAGCTAACAACATGCTACATGAACACAAAATAGCAAAAAAAGGCATGGCATGAATTTACTCAAAGTATGGAACAAAAGTCCCTTACTGACCATAAGCCAAAAAGGATCATAAGATATGATGGCACCCATGTAAACATAGCAAGTTTCGTTAACAGATTCAGACTTAGCATAAAACTGGACATGGCAAAAACAGAATTATGAAGGCTTCTTTGCGAGCTCGATTCACTCACCACAAGGCATTGCATGACAAGATAAGCATAGCCAGCAAGAAGACATGTTCAAGAAGCTAACCATGGCAAGAACAAACTCATAGCATGCATGGATCAACTACAACAACCTTGGAAAATTGATTAACACGTAAACAATCTGCCAGGAACATTTTATAGCAAAAGTAGAGCAAGATTGAGTCATGCTAGGGCACTCCATAAATGCAAACATGGGCATAGATTGATAGAGCATAACCATATGTCAAAATCATCCTTACTGAACATACTCAAAAGAAGCATGGATATCATTGTAGCAACATGAATACATGGCATGAAAATATCAGCAGGGAAATGACTTAGTGAAATTCTAAGTTCCTGAAATCAGCAATATTACGAGAGCTACTTTGCATGCATGTGCTAGTCACCACATTGATCACAAAAATACATGGCATACACCTCTGTAAAGATGGCATGGCATAGCCCAAAACACATGTAGAGCACATGTTCATATGCAGCACACAACAATTGTAGCAAAAATGACAAATGCACATACTCTCCTAAAAATCAGCACTTAACATTTTATAGCACTCTTGCACCCATGATTTGGGCATCAAGATGGACTCGAACAAGCATGGCACAATGGAACAAAATGAAGAGCACATCATGATGAACATTTTGATATATCATATGCATGAAACGGAGCAGTATGCAACAAGTTATGACATGTCAAATGTAGCACCAGAATGTAGCAGATCTGGGGACTTAGCAGAAATCACAGACACGAGCGTAAGATACTAAAACGCGCACAGAGCGGATTTGAGGGGGTTGGCTCACCATGGGCTTCGGCCTGGTTAGGACGAGGAGGCGGAACGAGCCAGCTGGGACTGGGCCTTGGGAGGCTGCGGGGCCCACGAGGCGCACGGGAGGAACATCTCCTCTGCTCGCTCCCGAGCACGTTCATGGCGGCGGCGGTGGCCTCCGGCAGGGCCGCTGAGGCGGAGGCGGCATCGTGCGCAGTGGTTTCAGCCGGATTCAGGCGGTCTGGACCCCGGGGTGCCCGTGGCGGCGCCGGTGACGACGTTTGCAAGCTGACGAGGGCTGCGGCGGGCGTGGGCGGCGCAGGGCATGTGAGCGTGGGAGCGAGCGTTGCGGCGCGGGCATGGAGGCGGTGGTCGCGGCGCGGAGAGTAGAGCGGGCGGCGAGCGGAGCTGCGGCGGCGCGGCAAAGCGGGTGGCCCGAGGCGCGTGCGGTGGAGCAACTGTTGCAGGGCGGCGCGGCGGTGCGGATCCGGGGCGGCGACGTGGTGGCGGGGAGCTCCGGCGATGCGGCCGGCGAAGTCCGGCAAGCCCTGGCGAGCAGGCGCGGGAGACGGCGCGCTCGGACCCAGATGGGCTCGGGCGGGCTGGAGATGGGCTTGGCGGGCCCGCATGGTGGGAGGCGAAGGTGGCACTGTGGAGGTGCGGATTTCGAGGCGTTTAGGGTTAGGCTTGGAGTTTGCCTCAGATTTGGACGGGGGGGGCTAATATATAGGTAGAGGGAGCTAGGAGAGTCCAAATGGAGTGCGGTTTTCGCCCACGCGATCGTGATCGAACGGCCAAGAGGATGGAGGGGGTTTGGATGGGATATTGGGCCGCTTTGGAGGGGTGTTGGGCTGCAACACACACAAGACCTTTACGGTTCCCCAGTTAACCGTTGGAGTATCAAACGAACTCCAAATGGCACGAAACTTGACAGGCGGTCTACCGGTGGTGTACCAAGGCCGCTTGGCAAATCTCGGTCCATTCCGAGAATATTTAACACTCGCTCACAAAAAGAGACAAAAGGGGAACGCCGGAGGACGTAGGAGTGTCGGATTGCAAAACGGACAATGGGGAAAATGCTCGAATGCTTGAGACGAACACGAATGCAAATGCGATGCACATGATGACATGATATGAAATGCATGCCACGAACAAAAAGCAAAACAAAGACAAAAACCCAACCATGAAGGGAAATCTCATATCGCATCTCCGGAAAAGGCAAGAGTCGGAGTTACGAATATGGAAAGTTGTATCCGAGGCGTTACAACACTCCACCACTATGAAAGGATCTCGTCCCGAGATCTAGGATGGCACCGGAGGGAAAACAAAGAGGAAGATAAGAGGTAAAACTAAGTTGCTTCTTTGACAAACGAGTAGAACCAAAGAACCTTGAGAGGTTGAACAAATTGAAAGAAAGAATACAACAAAGATGAACAAAGTTGCAAACACTCCGTTAGAAAAGAGGAACAAGGAACATTACGAGAACTTTGTAGGTTGAAAGACATAAGCAAAAGGGTTGCAATGGACAAGAAGTACATGCAAGCAGTCCGGTAGAAACAAGATGCAAGACTTGATAAGATGAAAAGAACTTGAGCAGAGGACACAACACTCCGGTTAAATGGATAAGCATGAAAAGAACACGATCCTCACAACTTGAGATGATGAGAGAAGAGAGAAACATCACAATGCCTCCGGAACAATAGTAAGAATGAAATCAAAAGAACGGAGGAGAAGACCACATCTTCTACCTCAAAAGATCTTGGAAAATCATCTTTAGGAGAAGGGTCGAACGGTGTCGGGGATATACCCCACGGTCTAACCCGGCCGGATATATGACCCGGCCGGACTTAATGTTTCATTGGTATCCGCCAAAGGATTGGCGACTCACGTGTCTGGCGGCTCACTGGTGTGACGACTCACAAGCCTGAAGACTCATTGGTGACCCGGCGGGTGCTTCAGACGGGCGACAAGGCCCAAGGCCCAGTATGCCGGTTCATGTAAAGGTGGGCCGGTTTAAGAGGAAAGGCATAAGGAATATTCTCCTACGAAGGAAGCAAGACTAGGACTCTACTTGTAATAGGTTAGTCCTAATCCTAATAGGACTCCACATGTAACCCACCCCTTCAACTTATATAAAGAGGGGCAGGGCACCCCAAAAGAGGGACAAGAAACAAGCAATAATCTCTAGGGCTAGACACAAAGAGGAGAGCCGGCTTATGCGGCGACTCCCTGATGAGCATAACGAGACCTAGCAACAAACAACATGTAGGGCTATTCCGGATGATGTTTCCCGGGGCCCGAAGCTGTCTAAATCCTTGTCTTGTGTGATGATCCGCCTCGCGTCTCTCGTCCCGCGTAACCCCTCTCAAGCTACTACAAAGATGTGTTGGCCTCACGACTAAGTCCTCACACTAAGGACATCTGCCGTGACAATTCCATGACAGTTGGTGCCCACCATGGGGCTTGCGCATGGTGGTGTTGAGTTCTTGGAGGGATCTCTCCCAGGGATCGAGAAGTTCGTGATTTTTTGATGAAGAAGAGCCGGTTTTGAAAGAGCTGTATCAACTCCAAAGTCATCAGTCCAGATTTATGATTGATGGTATTTGCTGCTACGGATCCGCCAAAGTCCGATTATTATTGCGTAGGAGATCAACGGGTGCTCACAATGGATCAAATCACGCAAGGGTTCATCATAAATATTAGGAGTTTTTTGGGTATGCGATGCTTGAGAAGGGCCAAGACCAGGAACAAACATAGTTATGATTGGAAAGTCAATGACCATGATACGGATTCACCGACGCCGAGCTATAGCTTATCAGACCGAGTTCATAGTCTGGAAAATTTAAAAATCAAGAAAAATAAGTTTGTGCTGACTGCACTATCGCTGCTGCAAGTTCAAAATGTGTCTGTGATCCATCAATGCAAGGATCAAGTCGCCGAAACCATGGTCTCCTGTTGCAGCACGTTTTCACTAAGCACGCCAAATCCCGAGGTGTTTTGTCGCTACTGCTGGTGCTACTTTCGAGTCGTATCCATCAACCATACGGACTACTACTACCACAAAGGACCGACAGGGTTTGGACTACTCACGGGGGTTGAGTGCTAGTTTCAGCCTTTTGGAATTATAATAACCCACCGTGACAGTTGGTGTCTCAACCTCAGAGATTGATCCCACGTGAAGCCTCAAAGGATACGTTGGAGTACTACTTTGATTCAAATATAGATCAAGTCAACACCATCCAGAAGTGGAGATGGCCCGGACTCCTCAGCCGCTGCAGCCACGTCCACGCCTCAGGTCACGACCGGCCGCTATTGAGCTTTCGCTACCGAGCCGCCCCGGCTTTCAATTGCCTCCACTACTGCTTTGGTCCGCCGCTGCCTGCAGAACTGCCAGCCGTCGTCGTTGCCTACGAGATGCCGCAGGATGCGTTGAACCGCCCTGGATGAGTGGCTTTGCCTCCGTTGACCGAGCCGCCCTTGCACATCGTCGCTGCATCACATCCAGTGGCCGGTGCTGGCCCTGCCTGTGAGCCTTGTCCGACCCCGAAGGAGCGGGGATGGATTTGCCTCACGTCCTCGACCACGACCCGGAAGAAGAAAATCTGCCTTGACTGCTTCGTCTCCACTCTAAGCCGCCGTCGAGCGCGAGCCACTAGGGCCGCGTTGAGCTGCCCCTGCTGTGTTGAGCCGTCGGGGCCACGTTGAGCCACCTCTGATGGATTGAAGCCTCCAGGGCCGTGTTGAGCCGCCTCTGCTGTGAGATCATCTATCATTCACAAACATCAGGTGATATCCATCTAAGTTTATTTTATTAAACATATGGTTTTCATCAAAGAACAATCACTTTGGTCTGTATATTTTATGTGCAGCAAAGGAGGTGCCATGTTGTGCCTATGAAGCGTATGCCAGCACCATCACGCACTGGCGTCTGCGCCCGCTTACTGATGGAACAGGTGTGCGCAAGTCACCACCCGTGCAGCTTAATCTACGTCAACCCGCCGGTGCCGCGTTGAGCCGCCCTTGCCGCTTTGAGCCGCTGGGGTTATATTAAGTCACCGGTCTGCCTGAGCCGCCGGAATTATATTAAGTCGCCGGTCTGCCTGAGCCGCCGGTACTATATTGAGTCGTTGGTCTGCCTGAGCCACCTCCGTCACGATAAACGGATCATCTGTCATCCAAACAAATCAGGTGTTATCCATCCAAGTTTGATTTATTAGTACATGTTGTTTTTGTCAAAAAACAAGTTTACCTTTGCCTTGGTCTGCAATATTGTTTATGCAGGGCAATTATTTATGACAAAAAGTGATATTCTACCACGGAGATGGAGGCACGCCAACATCTTTTGGCATAGGTGACCGTCGTTACTCAACGGCTCCCGCACCGGCTTACAACGCCGTGGCCGTCTCTTGCGTCCGCACCGGCTTACAACGTTGTGGCCGTCTCTCGCGACCGCACCGGTTTACAATGCCGCGGCCGACTCTCCCGTCCACACCGGTTTAAAACGCCGTGGCCGACAGATCTGTCAGCACCCGCGGCCAACTCAGCCGTGATTGATTTCAGTTTCACCATGGTGATCATAAACTCCGCGGTGATAATTGCTGACCTGACGCATCAGTTGTCCCATGCAGGATTCAAACTGGTCTATATCACAGGTAATTATGAAGAATCTCAAGCCAACTCCTCAAGTCGCCTTGAGACTCGGGGGCTACGATGACATGACTCAGTAAATGATTACCAATTTAAAGCAGATTCAAGAACTCCGGATCATTGGAGGGAAAAATAACCCGGCCCCGAAGGCTACTGCCTTATTGGCGAATATTTAAAAGTCGTCAGAAAATTTCTGGCTTAAAAAGAAGGATTCCAGTTCAAAATGCGGTTCAATGGAAATCTATCGCCCACAAAGCGCTGAAGCTCTTAAATATCTGGTTTAAAATCCGGCTTAAGGTAAACATGTCTTCCACAAAGCTTTGAAACTCTCAATATCCGGTTCAAAATCCCGGTTCAAGAAGAATTTATCTCTCGCAAAGCTCGAGTTTTCAGAAAAAATTACAGGGACCCAAGAGAGTTTGTTGCACAGCACAACTCAAACATAGGCACCCGGCGAGCACAGTTCAGAAATATATCACTTGGGGGCTTCCGGCTTATTGAGCTAAGCTATGATTAGCCTTTGATCTGGCTCATAGCCACAGTTACAGGTCATTTGGGGGCTTCCTGTTCAAACATAGGTCGTATTCGAACCAAAGAGAACATAGCTGTTGGTACCCTCTTGATCGGCACAATGCCAAACTCACTAGGGGGCTTCTTGATCGTATTCGAATCATAGCTTAACCCCTTTTGGGTCCGACTTGGATCGTATTCGAATCAGGGTCATTAAAAACCTCTCAAGGTCATTTGGGGGCTTCCTGTTTAAACATAGGTCGTATCCGAACCAAAGAGAACATAGCTGTCGGTACCCTCTTGATCGGTGCAATGCCAAAGCCACTGGGGGCTACATGATCGTATTCGAATCCTAGCTTAACCCCTTTGGTCTGGTTTACTGATCGTATTCGAATCAGAAGCCTCAAATTCTTCTTTCTATTTTGCTTAAGTTTTTTGAAAACAGTCTTTTGGGTTTGTCTTGAGACTTTTTGTTCATATCTAAAGCATATATGTGGTTTCGATTAACCCGGCTTGACTTTGGATGATAAGTCGCCATATATGACAATCATAAACATTTGGAAGTTTTTGGCTTCTAAAGATTGGGTTATCACCCTTACTGCACAAGTATCCTAAACCGGCAGTACGATTCAATATCACAGGAACCGGTTTTTCAAACCGGGTTATATTATTCAAATCTTTAATAGCCAACATGGCTGGATTTTTATTATGGTTATCAATAACCAATATTACGATTGAGGTTTTTCAAAGTCGCTTCAGTGCAATGGATATTGTTTTATCAATGGATATAATTTATTCTACAATGGAAGGAATAGTCCCGAGTCGCTGCAGGCTTACAACCCGGCACTTGGGGGCTACATTATTCAAGTTGAGATTACATCAAATATGCAAGTCCCGTGTCGCTGCCAGCATGCACCGTGGCACTTGGGGGCTAATGTAAAATCATTTTTTGATCAAATTATTGAAGACCCGACTCATTCCATTGTAATGAGCCGGCCCTTGGGGGCTACCAATTGCTCCTGTCAAAAATTCAAGGTACACAAGCCTCAGTCCATTATATTGAAGGATCCACTGCTCAGTTGATAAAGCACAAGGCTCTTAACCTTGTGGACGTGGGTTCAAGCCCCATGATGGGGGTTACATCATATGATATTATTGTCAATGAAGTATATATAAAGGCCCAGCTCAGTATTATGTTACTAAGCCGGCCCTTGGGGGCTACACGTTGCTGCTCAAAATCTACATGATCATATCTACAAAGTCCCTGCTCATTATTGCATAATGACCCGGCCCTTGGGGGCTACACTGGTTGAAATTTTTATGAGCATCGGGCAATTACAAGTCCTAGGTTGCTGCAAGCATGACAACCCGGCACTTGGGGGCTACATATATGGAGTATTCAGCATTTACTAGTGACTGAGATGAACAACATGGATTTCTTCAAAGTGGCAGTATTTATATTGAAGCAAGTCTTAAAGCCATCACTTTGTTCTGCTCAAGACTTGGGGGCTACAGGTAATATGGATATAAGGGAGAAAATTCTTCAAATTCTCAGTTTTGAGTAAACAATCATGACCCGGCGTTGGCAACAATCATAACCCAGAATTATCAGTTTTTATAAACCCGGCGATTGTGGAAGTCATAGCTCAGCAAGATCTACAAGCCGGCTGAATATCAGTTGAATATTTCAGAACCAATATTTTTGTCAAGTCAGAGCATTGAAGGCGTATAAAATGGATTATTCATTCATTTACAACATTCCTTCTACAAGCAAGTTGATTATGAAGCCGGCCTATTGACCCGGATTTTCTAGAAGGAGGAAATGACAAGGACTTATGGATGATCAGGTGCCGGCTTACAAGAATATTTAACCCGGATCACAATCTGTCAAATTTGCTCTTGTGTTTATATTACAGATCAGTTTAACATGGATAAATCCAAATTAAACTGGGGGCTAATGTCGGGGATATACCCCACGGTATAACCCGGCCGGATATATGACCCGACCGGACTTGATGTTTCATTGGTAACCGCCAAAGGATTGGCGACTCGCGTGTCTGGCGGCTCACTGGTGTGACGACTCACGAGCCTAAAGACTCATTGGTGACCCGGCGGGTCCTTCAGACGGATGACAAGGCCCAAGGCCCAGTATGTCGGTTTATATAAAGGTGGGCCGGTTTAAGAGGGAAGGCATAAGGAATATTCTCCTACAAAGGAAGCAAGACTAGGACTCTACTTGTATTAGGTTAGTCCTAATCCTAATAGGACTCCACATGTAACCCGCCCCTTCAACTTATATAAGGAGGGGCAGGGCACCCCAAAAGAGGGACAAGAAACAAGCAATAATCTCTAGGGCTAGACACAAAGAGGAGAGCCGGCTTATGCGGCGACTCCCTGATGAGCATAATGAGACCTAGCCACAAACAGCATGTAGGGCTATTCCGGATGATGTTTCCCGGGGCCCGAAGCTGTCTAAATCCTTGTCTTGTGTGATGATCCACCTCGCGTCTCTCGTCCCGCTTAACCCCTCTCAAGCTACTACAAAGATGTGTTGGCCTCACGACTAAGTCCTCACACTAAGGACATCTGCCGTGACAATTCCACGACAAACGGAGTTGTTGGAAATCCAACAACGAAAAGAGTAAGCTTGTAGTGGGCTTATGGAAAACATCTCAAAATTTGAGGTGAAATTCTGCCACCGAAAACAATGATTGATAGGAAACATTGAAGAGATGAAAAGAATCCTTGACGAAGCACCATGTAGAACCTCCACGAAGAACTCCGGTAATAAAAAGGATGATAAAAAGAAAGAGAAGTTGAAAACACAAGGTGATCCTTGCAATGATTTAGATGGAACTTCTCGACGAGATAAAGTGGAAACTTGGAACTCCGGAAGAAAAGATAAAGCATCTAGAACCGAGAATGTGATATGATGAACCACTCCGAAAAGAAGAAATTAGATCACTTGGATGAAACAATAATAAGAATTACGTTATGCGTATCCTTCACCAATTAAATTGATGACGAGCAAACGGATTTGGCATACTACTTATTTTCCTTGAAAAAGATTAAGAAAGATATAGCACAATCTTGAGAAAAGACTTCAACGATCCGCTGGTAAGATTGGAAAGAATGAATGAATTGATATGATAACCATGGGAGAGAATATTGAGCAAACCACCGGTAGGATTGAAACAACGAATAAATTGATATGATAATGAAGGAAAAGAAATCTTGAATGAACCACCATAAGAATTGAAAATGAACGAAGAAAAGATAAAGAAACACCAGGAAGAATTATAAAAAGAACGAAGATACTTGAGAGAATTTAGATGCATGAGAACGAATAGATCACGAGTTGATTAGATCATACTTGAATGATGCACCGGTATGATTTGGAGAAAGAGAGCTGAAAGTTGAAATGAATAATTCTGAGATGATGGGCTCCAAAGAATCAAACTGAAAAGACTCTTGAATTGCTCCGGAAGGGTGAAAAGAATTCTCACAATCGAACACAATTATGAGAGGATGGCATCAAGCTTGAACTACACGTATTTGGAAAAACGGGTAAGGATTAAGAGGAACTCAACTTTGGTCTTCAAAATCCGAGAATGACGATGAGAAACACCACCATGAATTTGATGAGGCACTCCAGAAAGAAAATTAGAAAGGTTGAACCAACGATGAAAATAATTTGACAGATCTTGAAGAAATTGAGAGATAGCTCCGGGAAAAGAAAAGAAGAGTCAAGTAAGATGCTGGAAAAAGACCCGTGGGTTAGGGCCCACTCAAGAGAAACACCGTTGAAATGGTTGCTCGAAAGAGAGATTGCATCGGTAGAATTAAATGGCAACATCCTCGAAAGAGCTTGAACGAAAGCGGAGTGGAAACACGAATCTTCGAGATATCTTCAGCACTTCGAATTAATTGAATAGCGATAAGTGGATGATTAAGAGGTGCACCGACATGAGAAGGCATTTTAAACAAGGAAAGGAATATGATCAACAAGGCTTGAATTGAATCCACCGGAGAAGAAAGAGAACGCAGAGTGATGAACTAGAAGCTCCGTTAGAATCTTCCTGAGAACCACCAGATAAGAACATTGACGGAAAAGAGTGGAGAGACTTCACACCCATACGATGGATACTTGATTAAGAAATATGAGTCCTTGAAGAAAAAGGGTGGGAGGGCGGGAAAACAAAAGACAGCTTTGGGACGGATGAAACGAACACCGTTGAGAAAGATGAGATTGGATCTTGCAAATGGGAAAAATGATAGGATCAACTTGAAGAGAATCGCACCGGTTGGAAATAGAATTGAGATGACAATCTCAATAAATAAGAAGGGTTAGTATTCACATAGGAATATGAGAACACCGCTTAGGAAAGGTATGGAATCCACATTTGACTTCGAAGCAACTCGAATACCACAATTGAAAAACAAAACAAAGTATTGGCTTGCAGAATAAGCCGAAAACAAACATATGATAGATCCCATATCGTATCATGTGTCTGTTGGAAAGATATTCTAGGAGCTACTTGAATTCCCACTTATAAACTCCCGAAACTTTCCAGTTATGCAATCAGGTGTTGGGGATACAGGGGAAGCATAATATCTCACCCAAAACTAGCAAGAAACCTTCCAGTTGTATCCATCCTTCAACACATAACCAAGAAACCTTCGGAAATCGTTTACCTCAACCTTCGAAAAGCATATGTTATACGAGTTATGGCAATACTCCCGAACTCCCGCCCCAGTACTGGGTGGCATCGAGGTTATCTCACCAACAACTGCATAAAGGAGATTTTCGATGTCGGCGAACTCAGGTATTCCAGAACTGCAACGATAAAATTGTGACGACAACACCTCGGAGCTCAACTCCCCGGGACACTGCCACAACCCCTAAATGTCAGGAGGCACCAAGAACAATATTCTCATCACAAAACCATCGGAACGATTCCAAGATACCCGTGTGATCCTAATTTTTTTCGTGAATTTTGAGAAGCGGAGAGTCAAAACTGTACGTCAGGAGGCCACACCAGAGCGACGAAGGGACTGAGGAG